>NW_024423319.1:71734966-71763145 GCF_017311325.1 Ursus maritimus
GTGTGTGTGTGTGTGTGTGTGTGTGTGTGTGTGTGCGCACGTGTATAGATTATCTGTTTCATGCCTTTTACAGTTTCCTAATGGAGTAGGCTCTTGCTGGAGAGGGGAGGAGGAAAGGGGTAGTTACAAAAATGTTCATGTTACCCAATGCCATACATTGTTCTTCCATACTATATAAGAGATGCCAGGATGCCAGGTATCTCCAAGTTGGTCAATGAAGGAACGAGATAAAAGGTATTGAGTATTGCCAAAAAATGGAATCAAACTGCCAATGAAAAAACTCCAGTTTGCTTTTGATTTCTGGGCCTCTACTGGTTTGTAGGCATACATAAAACCAAAAGGTGTACAGGCACTTAATAGAAAATCACTTACACAATATGTGACGTGCTAGAAAAACTGGCAGAATTCTTCACAATCCTCTCTAATGTGTTTCTGAAGTTTCCCAGTGGACCTGCTCATGGGGATTGTATTTACTTGTACTTTGTTGCTAGGCAAGAATCAAGGTGTTGTATTTCAACCAGATGTCCTGAGTTGGGCCCTGCAAGAGAGTAACAAAGACAGACGTGTGCTTTTCTTTAAACAGACCTTCTCAGGCCATCACCAGCTGCTTAGAGTCTCATGGGTTGATCTCTCCACTTGTCAGATTTTCTAGCTCCCGAGGCTTTGGAAAAGCCACCCTTGGTATCTTTAATCATTTAGTCATTGCTAATTCTCTTATAAGTGTCAAATTACACTCCCAACAGTTTTCTCAGGCCATCCTCCCGGCTGCCTCCTGATCAGGGCCCCAAGGGTTATGGGGCCTGCTGACCTTAAAGAAGTCTGATTGCACAGTTCTTTCTAGTGTCAAGGAAATTTGTGAAACACTGAATGGACAAAAAAGATTACCGGATTTCCTGACTTGTGCACTCTTCTGAGTTATGTCCTTTTTGTTGGCTTTGAGCTATTCAACAACTCTATAAATTGTAGAAGACCAATAGTGATGCAAATATTCTTATCCATAGAAATGCAAATGAATTTTGTCTGGTGTAATGCAATTGGTTATTGTCCCATGGATATTGACCAGTTTTGCATCTATTTGAAAATTCGTTCTAGCATCCATAATTACCTATGGGAATCTATGCCCTTTGAATTCTCCTTTGAACTGGTTGTAACATCTTACAGCTTCCCTCATTAACTAATGAGTTAAATAAAATGTTTGACATGTGTTCCTTTTATGTTTGCGTGAGAGTCATGATTCTACCTTTAAAAAATTATCCTTTAGCACTAGTTTGCCTTTCTATAACAGCTTTACAAGCCCAAATGGGTTTCTCTTTTTGCTTGTTTGTCTGAACTGGAAGCATTCAGCTCTGTTCACTATGATATTTTCAACTGAACTTTTTTTAAAGGAGAAGAATTCAAAACAACTATGTTAGCTATAACTTTAACCAATGCTTCCTCCAGCCAGCTCTTCTCAGAATTCTGTTCTCTAGCTTTCCCAAAAGACATACTTGGAAGAAGCAAATTACTTTGACATCAAGTTTTTGGCCTCATCACATTCTGCAGAAAGAAGTTCCCTGACTTGTCCAGAAAAGGTCTGATCACCCCCTTGGAGGTTGGGGCTTCTTACAATAAGTCAAGTGGTAGTTTGCCAGTGGGCACCTTTCCAAAAGGGAAGTTTTATGTAGAAACCATTTGTAGTAGAAACTTTTCATTTCTTCCTCAAATTTAAAGATGTTAAGAGTGCATTTAAGGGGCAGTGTAGCAGCTGCTTCTTCAAAAATATATGTTACTAATTAAAGAATTAAGATCAGTCGCATAGTCTTTTTTGGTGGGGGGATTCTGAGACAGTCAAGGTAAGATTAGGATTTGCATTCAGCTGGTTGAATACAAGAATGAGACTGGGTAAAATGGAGGACTACCTCAAGGCAAAGTACAAACTAGGCAAATTATTGGGGGTTGGTAGGGAATGGGACTAGAAGTCAGAAGCAAGACCAGTAATTTCTAGTCAATTTCTTGTTTCATATTTTGAATTCAGCAGAAGTTAAACAAAAGTAGGGGCGCCTGGGTGGCGCAGTCGTTGAGCGTCTGCCTTCGGCTTGGGGCTTGATCCCAGAACTCCTCCCACTCCTCCACTAGGAGCCTGCTTCTTCCTCTCCCACTTCCCCTGCTTGTGTTCCCTCTCTTGCTGGCTGTCTCTCTCTGTCTAATAAATAAATAAATAAACAAATCTTTTAAAAAAAAAGAAGTTAAAAGTAATTCATGTCCTTTGAAAATGCTGTAAGATTGTCAGGTATGGATACATAAGCTAGTGGTTTAGGGGGAAAGCAGGGAGAAGCAATTGGTTCTAGTCTAGTTAGTTCATTAACTCAATGGGCATGATTGTTGATCTTTCTGGGCTTCAGTTTCCTCTTCTGAAAAATGAATGGGTTGGACTAGGTGGTCTTCAAAGGGCCTTCTAGTTCTGACCTCTAAAGTCAGCTGTAGAGGCTGAGAAAAGAAAATGATCATGATTTTTGGAATTCTGGAGGTTAAACAAAGTGAAATTCTGCTAAACTAGGAATGTCACATCTGGTCTTGCAGGGTTAAGAACTTTGGGCCCAAGGATGGATAATAGTGACACTTAGGTCTTCTAACTTCTCTGGGCTGCTACATTCTTCCCTGTCAGAGGCCAGTCCCCTTTGTCAAGCAGTTTGGCACATTCCTAAGGGCAGTTTCTTTCCCTCAGGCATGGGCTTGGTGTCCCAAATTCTGCTTCTATGGATCCTACTTTCTGTTGCTAGGTAAAGCTCAACTTCCAGACTCCTCCTCCAGACTCAGTTTGTAGAAGCTTATTCTTCAGTGGCCATTGCTATAAAGCATATTTCAGTCAAGCAAAACCTGTATTCCCAGAGTTAGAGATAGGTTTCCACAGGAAAAAACAAAATCCCTAAGTTGACGGAGTTGAACAGAACTTGTATGAAAAGAAGTGTGAAGATGGTGGTCAGGACTGCCACAGACCTATGACTGGCTGACATGGGCCTCTTGAGTATTCATTCATTAGTTCACAATGTTCACAGTTCTGTGAGCTGTGAGTGCCTACAGCTAGTGCTCAATAAGTCTTTGAAAGGTGGAAAGATAAATGAATGAAGTTACATATGTACAAATGAAAGAATCAATACAAGGCCTTCTGGGAAGTTTTCACTTAGACTATTTGCGGTAATACTTCGAAGACCCCCCCTGCCACCAGACACACTGCCATTTCTCCTTGGTGCTATCTCATCTACTCTCCTGAGTCTCTATTTTCTGCTGCTAGAGTTTTCTTATTTGGTTTTGTTATTTTCAAGATCAATTTGGCTTGGCTGCAGTATTATAATCTTCCCATTAGACTGTAAGATTACATTGGGATGAAGAAATGGTACCACCAAATGCAAGTTGGTACAGCCACTCTGGAAAACAGTATGGAGATTCCTCAAGAAGTTAAAAATAGAGCTACCTTATGACTCAGCAATTGCACTACTAGGTATTTACCCCAAAGATACAGATGTAATGAAAAGAAGAGGCACCTGCACCCCAATGTTCATAGCAGCCATGGCCACAATAGCCAAACTGTGGAAGGAGCCAAGATGTCCTTCAACAGATGAATGAATAAAGAGATGTGGTTCATATATACAATGGAATATTACTCAGCCATCAGAAAGGATAAATACCTACCATTTACATTGATGGGTGGAACTGGAAGGTATTATGCTAAGTGAAATAAGTCAATCACAGGAAGACAATTATCATATGGTTTTCCTCATATGTGGAACATAAGAAATAGTGCAGAGGATCATAGGGGAAGGGAGGGAAAACTGATGGGAAGAAATCAGAGAAGGAGACAAACCATGAGAGACTCTTGACTCTGGGAAACAAACTGAGGGTTGTGGAATGGGAGATAGGTGAGGGAATGGGGTAACAGGGTGATGGGCATTAAGGAGGGCATGTAATGTGATGAGTGTTATACGCAACTAATGAATCATTGAACACTACATCAAAAACTAATGATGTACTATATGTTGGCTAATTAAATTTAAATAATAAAGAAATGGTAACATCATCTATTATCTAATAGATTCCAGCTTGAAAATTTCTCAAAACTTCTTGGGTTTCTGAGTGTGCAAAATATATTGTTTATTATGGCATAATAGAAAAAATGTGGGCTTTTCAATTAGGACAGACCTGGATTTTAATCTTAACACTACTGTTTACTAGTTGGGGGACATTAGTCATGTTACTTTACTTTTCTTTAGGCTCATTTTTTAAAAACATATAGGAAAATAAGCAATTTACCTCAAAAAGTTGTTCCTGACAGTTAAATGAGATAAACACATGTAACTTTGCCTAGCATAGTATCTGGCACACACTAGGGACTCATACAAGGTAGCTATTATTTTTTTAAAGATTTATTTACTTATTTGAGAGAGAGAGAGCAAGCATGTGCACGCATGAGTGGCAGGAGGGGCAGAGAGAGAAGCTTCAAGTAGACTCCCTGCTGAGTGCAGAACCCCATGCCAGGGGTCAATTTCACAACCTATTAGATCATGACCTGAACCAAAACCAAGAGTTGGATGCTTAACCGACGGAGCCACCCAGGTGCCTCAAGGTAGCTATTGTTTTAAAATCTTAATCTGTGTAGCACTTTCTATTTTACAAAGCATCCTCTCATACCTTCTCTTACTCATCATATACACATACACACACAAACAAGTCTCTTATTAGACATTGATGCCCTAAGACTCAAGTTCAACTCAGAGTTTATCTTCAGGCACCAGCTGTTAACCTTAGATCTAGGCTCCTATGTTTCCCATCCTTCCAGGAGCCAGTTTCTCTGTAGGTTCCTTTCTTAGGCTTTTACTTAGCAGGTACTAAGCAGATAAGAGGGGTGTTTACATTCTAATAGGATGTTTACTTAATTTTTCTTAAACCAGAGCTTCATTTGCTAGTTTTCCTGACTTATTTAGAGGAAAGCCTTTGAACTGGGATAATTTCTACCTTTTGCTCAATGTTTGGAGATCCTGAAACTATTAGTATATGGCACTTCCCAAATCCTAGGAATGTGCCTAAGAGTCTGGCCCAGCTCAGAGTTGTAGTGGGAGAAAGAATAAGGCCATTTAAAGGCACTTTGCTATTAAATTGTACTTGTGAAAAACAGAGTTCTTACTTTTCAGTTACAAATTGTATGGATTCTTTTTTTTTTTTTTTGTCCATTGGTGTATCCTTAGCATTTGGAATGGTATCTGGCATACAGCAGGAACTCTATGAATATTTGTTGAATGAATGTAATACTTAAACCACACAAATCCAATGGTACTCCTTCAATACAACCTAGTGGGCAGGGGAAGCTGGTGCAAGATTGGGAAACTTATTATAACTCTAAAGTCTTCCAAGTCCTTTCTCAGGTTGCTTATCACAGTGCCACTATGGTATCCCAAAGTGCCTTGACTCTCTCAGGCTCAGATCCCTTAATCTGTTCCCTAATTCTCATGATGAGGAAATGCATATTATGAGCACAGTCAATAAACTCTTTGACCAGATCAACTAGCAAACATAAGTGTGATGGACAAATATGGCAGTTTAGTATGAAAAAGAAACCTAAGCTGAGTCAGGTACTCCAACTCTGTGACCTTGGACAAGTCATCCTATCCCTGTAGGCTTCAGTTTCCTCCCTTTTTAAATGAAGGCAAGTGGCCACTCTATATACCACACATAGTTGTTTGAAGGATGTGAAAACCTGTAAAGACACTCACTGCCAAAGATTCTCTTAAAGCTCTACTCTGCCAAAAACTAAATCTGAGATCTCACTATAATCCTGGTGTAACATGTAGCAATAGCTCTGTGGAATATGCAACCTGTTTCTAGGCTACTTGGTGGCCTGAATGGTGGGACTGACACACATTGCAGGGGATGAATGCAAGTGACTTTCTGCCAGCAACAAGGTTTTCTATTTTTGAATGAAATATTCCTCTCATGAAGTGAGAGCCTCCCCATATGCTCAGCCACCCATGAGTAGCCAAAGACTTTATTGCAAAAATGAATATTCTAGCAAGAAGAATTTTTATCTCCTTATCATTGCTTCATGGATTTCTGCAAACATTCCTACATCAGCCATGGCTATAGTCACTTCCTCCAGCATGTTAGAGGTCTGCGACTCTTCCCCCTTCTTTGCTGTGTGTTTTACTTTTTTCAATATGAAATGTGCTCGCTCAGCTTTCTACTTTATTCTACTTTCCATCCAGAACAGTCGTTTTCTTTCCATCAAACCCTTCTGCCTTCAAACCCCTGCTTAAATTAATCTCTGCAGAGTCTTTAGCCATTAACAAAGATTTGGGAAGCACCCATTTGAGGTAGGCCCTGTGAAGGCTAAGGCAAGTTCCCACCCTTTGAAGAGCATTGACTATAATCTGGGAGAAATGAGACATTCACACAGAATGGCAGAAGGATTTGTAATTGTGAGTGGCATATTCTTAGTACCAGAGTTGTATAGGGAAAGTGTCTTGGTTGAGAGCACTACAGGCAGGCAATCTGAGGTGGGGAAACTTGAGCTGGGCTTTGAAGAACGTGCTGATTTTAAATAAGCAAAGGGGAAGGGACATGATATTGGAAAGAAGAAGGGGAGTAATGTCAGCAAAAGGTAAAAGGGTAGGAACATAGACTTTTGTTCCTGGACAATGAGAGCTACAGTTATGTAGAGGCCACATTTTGTCAAGGCCTAGCAACAACATGGCTGAAATGGTAGTTTAGGGCCAGATTGGAGGGCCTTGGATATTAGGATAAGAAGGTAGGTTATGGTTAAATAGTCAAGGGGAAGTTATTAAGGGTTACTGTACAGAAGAATGACCTGATGGGCCCAGATTTAAGCACAATCATCTAATCATAGTATACACGGTAGCCTTAGAGTTGGGGCAAAAGAATGGTGTCAGCAGCAGCCAGGCTGATGGGGAGAAGAAACTCTGACTTCCAGCTGGTTTATCACTCTGCCACTCCAGGAATCTCACAGTCTCAACATGTCTAGCTCTATGAGGCTGAATTTTGGATCTGTTAGTAGTTGGAAGATAAGTTTGAGAACAGAGTATGGAATTTTTGAACCAGTCAGACTTGGATTTCAAATTCAGACTCTAGCATGTAGTTGCTATATGAATTTGGGCCAGTCATCTCACCTGTCTCTTAAATGCCTCAGTTTCCTCATCTGTGAAATGTTTGTAATACTAACCTCCCATAGAGTTAATGAGCAAGGCTAGCACATAAGAGATAAAATATTCAATCAATGTTTCTTCCCTTCCTTTCCCCCTCCTCTAGTTAGTTGTGTGGCCTTTTGCATGTCTTTCTCTGGGGGAAGTTGCCTTATATACAATGAGAGAGCTATTCTTTCTACTTCACTATGCTGGAAGAAAAGTCCTTGCCTATGCAGTAACACATCTGACCAGTTCTCCTTTCTCCTTTCTCTTACTCCGCTAGGGAATGAAGCTATTTCATCAACATTTATTGAGATTCCATTGTGTGTTGTGTACTGTTCTTGGCCTAATAGATAAAACAGTGAACAAAAACAGACAAAATTCTTTGCCCTCATGGAACTTATATTCTAGCTGTGGTTTCAGGGGAGTCATACAATAAGCAAATGCATATATAAAATGTCAGATGATGACAAGTGCTAGGATTTAGGAAGGAAAACAGCAAAGGAAGGAGACAGAGAGTAATGGGAAATTGGTCAAGGAAAGGTTCTCTGATAAGGTGATGCCTAAGAAGAGACCTGGAAGAAGGAAGTTGTCATGTAGCTATCTGGGAGAATAGCATTCCAGGCAGAAGGAAAGACAAGTAAAAAGACCCTTAAGAGGGAGTATGCTTTGCAAGTTCAAGGAACAGCAAAAAGATCAATGTGTCTGGAGCAAAGTGCAAGGAGAATAGTAGCAGGAGAGGAACCCAGTAGGTGTCCATAAATCACATCATGTGGGGCCAAGGCAGGGACTCTGAAGGAGATGGGGAGCCATTGGAGGATTTGAAGCAGAGTACTGATAGGCTCTGACGTAACATTTTAACAGAAAGCCTCTGACTACAGAGTAGAGAATAGAGTATAGGGTGGCAAGGACAAAAGCAAAAAGCATGGAGACCTGGGAGACAGCTAAAGTAGTAATCCAGTGAGAGCTTGGGAGCTTGGATGATGGTGGTAACAGGGAGGTAATGAGAAATGGTCAGGTTCTAGGTATATTTTGCTTTTGTTGTTGTTTTTTAAGTAACATTTACCCCCAATATGGGGCTCAACTCATAACCCCAAGATCAAGAATCACATGCTCTACCAACTGAGCCAGCCAGGCACCCCCTAGGTATATTTTGAATCAGAACTGACAGCATTCATTGACAGATTGGATGCGAGGTGTTCAAAGAAGAGGGGACTCAAGGAGCACCTGCATGGCTCAGTTGGTTAAGCATCCAATTCTTGATTTCAGCTCAGGTCATGATCTCAGGGTCATGAGATCAACCCCCCTACAGGGCTCCACACTGGATGTGGAGCCTTTTCGGGATTCTTTCTCTCCCTCTCCTTCTGTCCCTCCTCCCCACTCTCTCTCTCTCTAGAAAAAAAAAGAGAGAGAGAGAGTGGGAGGGGATTCAAGGATAACTTCACAGTGTTTGTCTTGAGCAGTGGGAAGATGGACTTGTCATTTGCTGAGATGAACAAGACCAAGAGATAAGCACATTTGGGGTGGAAAAGCTTTGGGTTTGGTTATGTTGAGTCTCGTGAAAATGGAGAGGAGGAAGTTGGATACATGATACATCAATCAAGAGTTCAGGAGAGAGTGATCAGAACATAAGGGTCCTATCTCAACTTTAAGACTGCAAAAAGAAGGGGGTAGGCATTTGGCAAAGGCAAAGCATGTGGATGCTTTTCTGCATTTTAATATTTTCTTGAGTACTGTTATGTAGTTTTCCTCTCATCTCCTTTTGGTGGAAGTCTCTTATATAGCAGGGACTAACATTTACTCTTCGTTTATTATGTGCCAGACACTTTGACATATAGAATCCCATTTAAGCACAGCTATCTCACAAAACATATGTTATCATCTCCACTTTACAGATGAGAAAACTGAGGCTGTGCAAGACAGGCAAAAATTATCTGTCCTAAGTCACACAGCTGGTAAGTGGATATGCTGAGATTTAAGCCAGGATCCAAGTCCTAAGCCCATGTTCCCCCCCAGCTATCTATCTGCTTATCACCAGGTGGGTCAGAGAGTCAACTCTGTGATTTCTGTCAATGGTTTGTTCTGTAGATTTTTTAAAAAAGATTTTATTTACTTTTTTGAGAGAGACAGCACACACAAGCAGGGTGAGAGGCAGAGGGAGAAGCAGGCTCTCTGCTAAGCAGGGAGCCCGATGCGGGACTCAATCCTGAGACTCCAGGATCATAACCTGAATGAAATGCAGACCCTTAACTGACTGAGTCACCCAGGCGCCCCTCTGTAGATTAACCAGATCAAAGAGGTATTTAAAACCAGCCCTTGGCCAACTCCTTATCATATTCTGCCAGAGGTTGTCAACTTGTTTTGAATGTTTATTACTCAGGCATGGACAACTACATTATTTTAATATTAAGCCCAGACGAAAAAAAATAGAAAGGTAAACTTGATGGGACAAAAAGCCAGTGAAGAACTACAAACCAATTATATTCGAATTCATGGGTTATTTACTTATCTAGGTTATCCACAACTCCAACAGTAGTACAAAAAAAGAGGATAATTGCATAATTGTCCTTTGGTTCAATTTCCTTTATATCTTTCCATAATGTGTTACACAGTAGGTGCTTCATAAGCAGTACTGGCAGGCATCCCTTGGCCCACTTCCTTCTTTGGAATTCTAGGTAATCTAGGTTATCATTGCAGACTTCACGCCCCATTAATTTGACAAACAATACTGGTGCCTACTATGTGGTGGGTGCTATGCTAGTTACTGGACTACCAAAGTGGAAACGGTGTGGTTCTTACCATCAGGGAGCTCATAGATTAGCGATGAGAAAGCATGTGAAAAAAGAAAAATACAATGTGGTTAGTGATATCATTGACACATGCTCAGGGTCCCGTGAAAGCATAAAGGAAAATCTGTTTGGAATAAGTTGTGGGTCTGTACCAGAGGGAACATGTGATTTGACTCTTGAGGAAGTTCTCAGATGTCCAAGGTGGGAGCATTCCAGGCAAAGAAACCAGTTTGTGCAAAGACACAGATGTGTGAAAATTGTCAGTGAATTTAATTTTGTTGGAGTATGGGTTCCTTGTAGGATGGTGGGAATGAGGTTGGAAAGGCAGATTATGTGTCATGATAAGGAGCGGATATTTTTGTCTCCTAGAATACATGGGGCCAGACAGGTAAGGTAAATGAGTGATAAGGGCAGTAATGGAGACTAGAGGAAGGAGGTAGGGATGACTCCATGGAACTTGATTGTTCCACGGGGTTAGCTCTAGCTGACTGTAGCCATATGGGAATGTGGATCCCGTGTTAGCAAGTTTTCTGATTTTTTTCAGAGAGAGAAGCAGGAAATCTGATTTTTATGTGAAATGTCCCGATTTCTAAATGCTAGCAATTAATTATTTAATTCAAAGTTTTAGCCAACACTGCATCAAATACAGCACATCTGTTTGCTGGATGTGGCCTGTAGGCTGTCATTTTGAGATCCGTGCTGTAAGGGATGGGGTATTTATGGAAACATAGAAGCTATCTGAAGTAACACTTCAAAACACTTTTAAAAAATAACCATGTAGAGGTGCCTGGGTGGCTCAGTCAGTTAAGCATCTGCCTTCAGCTCAGGTCATGAGCCCAGAGTCCTGGGATCAAGTCCCACATTGAGCTCCCTGTTCAGCAGGGAGTCTGCTTCTCTCGCTGCCTCTCACCCCACTCGTGCTCTCTCTCAAATAAATAAAATTTTAAAAAATAACCATGTACATTCCTCACAGGATTGCTCCATTTCAACATGCTTATTGCATATGAAGACATATGTTCTTCCTCTGGGGAACCAAAGAGAGGTTCTGGGTCAAATGCAACTTGCAGGTCTTCTGAGGGCAATGGTGCAACGCAGGGTCTCAGTGAGGCTGTTAAAAGCCTGGTAGAAAAGGGTAAGCTGAGACCAGTAAGGCCCTCGAGTAGCACTACCAGGAGATGGCTATTACTTGTCTCCTTTTCACTTTAGGGAAACCAGGGGCAGTCTCTTTGAACTGTGTATACAACCAAATCAACATAGCCAGTGATAACACAGATAAAACACAATGTCATAGCTGTTAAAGTACAAACTCCTCATTTTACAGTTGGAGAAACTAATGTTTCTGGCCAAAAAGTCACAGTGACTTAATCAGAGTGACCCAGCAAACCAGTGGCAGGGTCAGGTCTACTGACTCCTAGTTTAACATTCTTTCTAATAATCCTAGGCTGTGAGGGGTGGCTGGGTGGCTCAGATGGTTAGGCTTTTGCCTTCTGCTCTGGTCATGATCTGGGTCCTGGGATAGAGCCTCACAACAGGCTCCCTGATCAGCGGGGAGTCTGCTTCTCCCTCTCCCTCTGCCTCTCCCCCAGCTCATGCTCTCTCTTTCTCTCTGTATCTTTCTGTCTCAAGTGAATAAATAAAACCTTTAAAAAAATCCTAGGCTGTGATAATGAGGGTAAATCGGCTCTATAGTTCCCCTAGCCCCTAGAATTCCTAGGGTGTCTGGTGGCTTAGGCACCTAGAATTCCTAGACAGAACAAGCAGGACTTGAGATTAACTTAGCTAGTAAATGCCCTTTTACATTTTCTTATCTGCATGATGATGATAATCTTTGCAAACTTTATACTTCATGGGTAAGGGCCAATGAGGGGACAAATAGATCTTTGTGAAGCACTAAGATCATTCATGATGTGTCTGGAAGAAAAGTTGGCTGTGGCGAATATATTTAAGGTTTATGACCTCTGTGCTTTTTGGACTGATCTTCCCACCATATGTTTGCTTTTGTTTCTCTGCTTTTGTCTTCTTCTCTCTATCTCCCTATTTTTTTTAAAGATTTTATTTATTTGACAGAGAGACAGCCAGCAAGAGAGGGAATACAAGCAGGGGTAGTGGGAGAGGAAGAAGCAGGCTCCCAGCGCAGGAACCTGATGTGGGGCTTGATCCCAGAATGCTGGGATCACGCCCTGAGCCAAAGGCAGACGCTTAATGACTGAGCCACCCAGGCGCCCCGCTATCTCCCTATTTTTCTTCTTTCCCATCAGCCTAGGTCTCAGGCCTACCCCTGACAAGTGAATAAAACTGCTAATTATTCGTAACATGGGAATAGGAGTACATAGTGACCAAGAAGCATACATATTTCCCCTGCTACGGTTATTTAGCTCTCTATAATCTCAGACTAGTAACTCTTGTCAATTGTGACTCAACTAATCCTTTCCATCCTTCATTTCAGGGTCTATTGTTCTGACATTTGCCTTTTTTTGGTTGGTTTTTTGGGGGGGTTGCTCTGAACCCTTTTCTCATTGGTCCAGCTGTTGAAGATGCTGCAGTTGCAGCAGTGTACATCTGGAACATTTGGCTGACTTGTTGAACTTCCCCCAGGGACTACTCCAGGGAGAGGAGGGGACCGGTGGAGAGGCCAGAACAGTTGCCTGCAAATCGAGATGCCAATATTCCCTGGCCATTCTGTGGACCACCCTTGTAAGAATGCACTTCACCTGGCCCTCAATTTCCCCATTTGCTCATTGAAGGCAGATATTGTTCATTCAAAACTCCTGTTGCTGAGGCAGAAGAGAAACTCCACCGGCTGTGGACTATCTCACTCACACAGCACTTGCTGCATTGTAAAGGGACCCACACATATTTGTTGAATTAGTTAATATATCAAGAAATCTCAGGGGACTGTTTGAACTTGCGTGGGGTAACGTCACTTCAGTTCCACCTGGCATAGGTGCACTCCTTGGCCACTTAGATTGAGGCCCCAAATTCACTCTAGGAGTGGGGCTGCCTCAGTCCCACCCTAATCTCACTCCCTTTGGCTCCCAGGCTCCTGGGTCTCCTTTTGCTTCTGGCGCGCCACAGGATTGCAAACACAGCAGGCACGGTTTCGTTCCAAACCAAGAACTGTTTTAATTAGTTTAACGTCTGTTAAACGCTTTGAAGATTGAAAGCAACAGATAAGTACTGGATGATGTTATTAACAACTGCAGTTAATTGCAAACATTTCTATTAATTCTAGTTTCTGTTTCCTTTTCTTTGCTCCACTTTCTTTCCGAGGTTCCCAAATTCTTCTCGGCCTCCCCCTCCTTGTGTTCTCCTGTGCCCCCCTCTTTACAGGCGCTATAGGGTTAAATTGGGGCGGAGTCCAGGGATGAACGACAGCGGCGGTCACCAACTGGGACAGGCGCAAGCGGGAAGAACTGGGTGGGGCACTCAGGCGGAGGCGAACCCACACGCCCCCAATGCCCCGCCCCGTGGCTGGAGGCCCAGGGCGGAATGGCAGGGGGCGGGGCGCCAAGGTTTGGCGGGCCGGTGGTTGGGCGTCCAGGCAGCCGCTTGGGCGATGGGGCGGGGTCGGTCCGGGCCACCTCCCTCATTCTCCCCGCGGGCCGAGCCGCCCCTCTCTCCCGCCCCTCCTCCTCCCTTTCCCACCCCTAGGAGTGGAGCTGCACATGCGGCAGCTCCCTGCTCCGTTCCGCCCAGCCTCCGTTGCTCTGGAACGGGTCCCTGCAGCCCCCAGCCGATGGCAAGGCAGTAGCCGCCTGTCAGGGGTCCTGAACGGCTGAGGCAGACGCGGCGGCTCCAGGGCCTCAGAGAGTGGGTGTCTCCGGAGGCCATGGGCTACCCCGAGGTAGAGCGCAGGGAACCTCTGCCCACGGCAGCGCCGCGGGAGCGGGGGAGCCAGGGCTGCGGCTGTCGCGGGGCCCCTGCCCGGGCGGCCGAAGGGAACAGCTGCCGGCTCTTCCTGGGTTTCTTTGGCCTCTCGCTGGCCCTCCACCTGCTGACGTTGTGCTGCTACCTAGAGTTGCGCTCCGAGTTGCGGCGGGAACGGGGAGCCGAGTCCCGCCTTGGCCCCAGCACCCCTGGCACCTCTGGCACCCTGAGCAGCCCCGGTGGCCTCGACCCTGACGGTCCCATCACCCGCCACATCAGGCAGCCATCACCTCAGCAGCAGCCGCTGGAACCAGGAGAAACCGCACTCCCCCCACACTCCCAGGACGCGCACCAGGTGAGTCACCTAGTAGGGGCGGTGGCGGCGGAGGCCCCCTCCCCTTGTGGGCAGGGCGGGGGCCCTCCCCCACAGGGCCCTGGGGAGGACTCTGCCACCTCCAGCCAAGTTGCAGGGCCAGACCAGGGAGGGGGCAGGCGAGCAGGGGAGAGGTTGCCCCAGGGCAGGTTGTCCTGGGTCCTGGTCTAGCTCACCCAGACTCTCTCAGGACCCCTGGACTTGGGAACTCTGGCTGGCGCCCGCCGCCCCCAGCTACGGGCTGCCTTGGGGAAAGTTGGCGGCGCTCCCGGCCGCGGAGGTGCGGGTGCTGCCCCTCTGGCGGAGTAACGGCAGCAGCTTGGCCCTTCTGCTCCTGGTGAGATTCTCTGCCCGCGGTGCTTGTTTTTTCGTGTCCAGAGCTGATGCCAGCATGAGCAAGCTCTCCTTTGGAGTTGGAGCAGTAAACAGCTGTAATAACTGCTCCACAGTTGAAACAACTTTTAATCGTACTTGCAGCGCGGGTCCTTGTGCGCTGACCAGAAAGTGGGCTTGTTCACACTTACCTGCAATTTGAGACTGATTGTCCTCAGTGTTTTAGTGAGGATCAGCGCCCCTGTGGAATTCTGGTAGAAATATGCCGTCTTGCTAGACAACTTCTGAACAGCAATTTAAAATATCTATGGAAATAAAACTCACCCTTTGCATGCCGGTTCTGACTCTTTTTAGGGGGTGGATAGGGTGAGTGTGAAGTCTATTCACTACTGCTAGTTTGAGAACGGGAATCTACTGATGGAGTAATTAATTACTCAAGAGTAATCTTTCAAGAGCAGTTTTGTTTTGTTTGTTTTGCAATCTTTATGGTGTTTGTGCCTTCTTAGCAAACTATTAGCTTTGGCAATTGTCTTCCACTTTGTCGGCTCTTTATTCAACTAAATTTAGTGCGCTTAAAATAAGTGTTCTCTTAACTGCCATGTTTTGTCATGTGAAATTTAAGAGAAGCAAGCATCCAAGAATCCTTTCAAGGTGGTTAGAGAATAATAGTGAATTTGTTCCTTTTGGGGAAGAGGGCAAGTTGTGCAAATAAGTTTCTCGAAATGGGCCCAGGATTTCTATATATACTGCCACATCCAGAGTCATTGTTATATTCTAAACATTATTTGTGCTCTTTGACCACCTATTCAAAGCTGGCATCACATTCATGACAAAACTGTAATGTTGGGACTGACATACATTCTACATTGTGCATTATAAAGTTACCCTGCGCCTAAAAATGTCTTGCTAACGCACTCCAACTTATATAACAGCTTATCAAAGAAGAGAATCAGTAGACATGCTTCTCATACTTGAAACTTTAAACACTGTAGCTAAATGATAATTAACTAGGATTCTGGCTCCCTTTATCTATCCACCCCCACCCCCACAATGCCCAGTAGAAATACTTAGCAGCTGAACATTGATATTCTGTGAAAAGATGAAGTTATTGAACTTCCTTAGTCAAATGGTAGCCAAAGCTTTTTGGTATTTAGGACGGACAGACCTATGTTTATAGACTCCGGATTAGCAGGACCCCTGCACTCTAGGGCTTCTGTGATGGTGTGGGACTCTCACAGGTCTACAATGGCATTTAGTTGCCTGTTGTTTGCATGGCACTGCAAATAGTTCTGTCTAGGTTTAAGTACAGCTCCCTATTTTCTGTCCTTTACTTCTGTTTCAGTCTTTTTGAGCAGTAGCAACAAGCATACTGACTCTACATTTGCTGGCATCAATTGGAGTCAGAGATATTTAGAATTGTGAGGGGCCCTATGAGTCCATTTTGTTTGATCCCCGTGGATAGCACAGAGGCACTGAGGGAGGGGGGAATGATTTGTTCAAGGTCATACAACTACGGTCAATGGTAGAAGGGAAATTGGTCTCTTGACTCCCAGTTCAAGTTGTTCCCCTATAGCATACAACTCCTGGAGCCTTTTTGGGGAAGTGGGATGGAGCTCCATCGTACAATTCTTGCACTGTAGAGGGCTCAGATTTGCATCAATTTCTTTTGCTCCACCTGTCTTTTGGCCAGACTAAGTTTAACACACATTTCCTACTCTTCCTGAACATTACTTTCAGGAGAATTGAAATATACTTTAAAGGAATTTTAGCCCAGATTCAAATTATGTTTCTCTTGAGGATATTAGTTTTAGTATACCTTCTCCCCCCAAAGGGGAGAAGTTGATTGGCTATTAGAGTTAAATTGATACTGCTACATCTTGGGTAAAGTTTCTAGTGCCCTGGTGCACCCTCTGCTGGCTTTGCAGGGACATTTAATTGCAGTATCTGCTGACAGTCAAGATTTTAAGTTGTGCTGACAGATTCTGATTCATAAACAAGGAAGTAAACAGCCTTGTGGGATTTGGCCACGTAGGTCATATTTTTATATTTTAGTTTTTCGGCACAAACAGCTGCTGTTACAGCAAGCCTTAGATGGAGAGGAAGAAAGATAAAAATATGCACCCTTCAGTGGGCAGAACATTCAGGTTTCTCACCAGTTTATTTACAAGGAGTAAAGACAAACTGATGGGGATAAATTGCAGAAAGATCTCATGAGACCAAGTGGACAAAACGAGGCCCTTCATCGTATAAGGTCTTAGAAACCTATCCATGTTTGTGAGATGGCGGGCTCAGTTATGACTCAAGCAAGGGATCTAGAGATCACTGAAGAGGTTCATTTGTATCTCTCAATTTAAAAACTTTTAAAACAAGATACAGAAGGAAATTGGGGCAGTTGGGATACAGAGCAGAAAGATCAGCAAAGTTCTCCAGGGGAATTGTTGAAAAGCCTCCCCAGTGGCGAACTGCTAATGATAAAAAGTGAGAGGGTCACCTCAGACCTTTTGGAATCATAACTGTCTCCTTCAGCTGGAGAAGCTGAGGAGTACCTGTAGATTTATGCGGCTACTCGCTGAAGATGACCTGAAGAGCTAGGCACATCTCACCGACTTCTGAGTCAGACAGTACACAACATGATTGTTAGAGTAAAAAAGTAAAAATCACTGTTGATCATTCTGTGAAGAAGTTGGCCCAGTTTTGATTATGGTCCTCAAAGCCAATAATATGGTAGACATCAGCGGGAAGGATGTTGAAAATAATGACAAAACAAAACCCTTATCTTTTCCACATAAAAGACCAAAAGTGGATTCACATCCTTAATCATGTAGGAAATTCTGGTGGCTGCTCCTCAAGAAAAACCTAACAGCTGATAAAAGTCCCTAGGAACCCAATTAAATTGATCAAAAGGATAGAGGGATTTTCTAGTTTTTTTTTTCCAGTCTGGAGAGAAAGAGAAATGTTGAGGAAGTGATATGATCAAAGTCTACAAAACCATGAGAGAGATGAAGAAGGTTAATATATTGGTATAATTTAACAATTTCGCTCAATAAATAGCCTGCTATCAGCCAGACACTGTGTTAGGTATTAGATATCTTATAATGCTTGAAAGTTTATTTTGGAAGAGAGGCAAGTAAAAGTAGTATCTCATTCAAATGATTGCCCTAAGAGATAATCTAAATTGGAACTCGTAGATTTAGGACACGCTTAGAAAAATATATATGGGTAGATTCATGAGGATTTATTTGGGAACGTTGGGGATATTTGGAAAATGTTCCTAATTATTTGAAATGATGACATAGAAAACAACTTTATCTTTCCACAAAACATCTCTTGGCTTAACTAGATCGAACATTAATGTGTACAGATTTTACATTACTTATTAAGGCTGGTTGATCAAGAAAATGACTAGGAGTCATTAAATCCAAGAATTTTTTTTAGTGGAATGGGATCCAGATAAAATAGCTTTCTATAGGTTTAAATCCAGAGTTTTCAGTGTGACATTGAAGGTTTTCGATCAACTGGCTCCATTATACCTATCCCATTTTCTCTCTCACTAATTCTACTCCTGCAACCCACCCACCGTATCCTGTCTTGGGATCATTCTCTAGTTGTTTTTGCTGGTTTTGGTTTAATAACTCTCGTGTCTTTATATAAAACTCTTCAGAAATCTGCCTCCTCTTTTGTCTTTTTCCACAGTACCTGACTCAATGCTAGTTATAGTTAAGGTACTTTAATACTTGTTGAGTTTAATATTATTTTGGGCCTTTGGAGATATTCATGTGAAACAAAGACATTTTCTCTGTGTGTAATAAGCCTGCTCTCCTCAGGTCTTGCTAAGTCTGTGTCAGCTTTGCTTAGGTGAGTAAATTGTTCCACTGGCGGTGTTTCACTGGTTTCTAGAATTATTAGAAAGTGAAATGGAGGGGAGCCCTAACCACATTACCTTTAAAGTGGTGCAAAAAGCTTTCTGTAACATATCATTTGACGTTTTCTTTGTTTTTAAGTCTCATCTCTTTCTCTCTTAGATTTTGTGAAAAAATAATCTGTAATTTATCTGTAAATACCTTATACGGAAGATCTCTTTATAATAGAGACCTTCTGAAGCCATTTAATCCTCAAGAACATTACCAAGAAAACCATTTGCCTTCCCTGTTGGGGTGGCCCTCACAGAGGACCAACTTTCTCTATTGTACCTAGCTGTTCATTTTTTTCTTTATTTCCCCCATTTTTCTATTGAAGTATTACATATGTACAGAAAAGGTGACAAATCATAATTGTATAATTTAATGAATTATTACACAGTGAACGCACTGATGTTACCAGAAACCCGGTCAAGAAATAGAGCTAGCATTTCACAACCCCCACATTATGCTCCATTCCTATCACTTCCCCCTCCAAAGTTAATGACTATTTCGACTTCTAACGTCATAGATTAGTTTTACCTATTTTGAACCTGATATAAATCAAATCAAACGATATATATTTTGCAGGGAGTCTGTTGTTTTTTTCCTCAACACTATGTTGATGATATCCATCATGTTGGTTGCATAAAGCTATAGATTTTTTCTTATATTTTTATATTTTATTCCCTTGTTTGAAAATATTACAGTTTATTCATTTTACTGATAGTGAATATTTGGATTGTTTCTTGTTTGGGTTATTATAAATAATGAAATTATGGATTATCATACATATCTTTTGCTTATATGTACTTGAATTTCTGTTGGGTATACACCTAGGATTAGAATTTTGGGGTTGTAGGGAATACATATTTTCAAATTTATTGATAATAATAGTTTTTCTAAGTGATTCGACTAATTTACATTCCACCAGCAGTGTATGAGAATTCTAGTTGTTCCACATTCTTGTTAACACTTGTTATTATCACTCTTTTAAATTATAGCTATTCTGGTGGATGGGTTTGTAATACTATCTCATTGTAATTTTAATTGCCATTTCTCAGAATCTGACTAATGACGTTGTGTTCTTTTTCATATGTTTATTATCTCTTTGGATAGCTGCTTCTATGAAGTACCTGTACAAGTATTTTGCTCATTTTTTAAAATTGGGTTATTTGTCCTTTTCCTATAGATTTGTAGGAATTCTTTATGTACTCTGGCTATGAACCATTTTTGTACTTTTTATGTTGCAAGCCCTTCCCAAATCTATATATAACATTCTTTGAGGAACAGACATTTTAAATTTTAATGTGTCTAGTTTTTCACTATTTTCCTTTATGGCTAGTGTTTTTTTATGTGTTTCATTTAAGTAGTATTTTCCTACCTTGAGATCATGTAGATATTCTTCCATGTTATCTTCTAGGAGCTTTATGTTTTTGCCATTCACATTTAGACCTACAGTCCATCTGGAATTAATTTATGTGTATAGTGAGATATTAGGGGCCAAGCTTTATGTTTTCCATATAGACATTCAACTGACCCAGGCCATTTATTATAAGGAATGTCTTTTTCTTCACTTGTTTACAATGCCACCTTTGTCATAAATTGTCTGCATATGTGTGAGATGGTTTCTGAACTGTTTGTTCTGTTCTATTATATTTGTCATTGTAACAATACCATAGCCTTAATTACTGGAATTTATAATAAGCTCTTGATATCTGGTAAAGCAAGTCCTTCCACCTTGTTTCTCTTCTTTAAAAGTATCCTGGATGTTCTTGGCCCTTGGCATTTCTCTATATATTTTAGAACCAGCTCATCAGATTCCACAAAAAAAAGTAATTTTAAAGGGAATGATGTCAGCAAGATGGTAGATTAGGAAGGCCTGAACCCTCCCCCCCCACAACACACTCATTTAGCAATGATTCAAGGAAAAATTCCCTTTGTGAGAAATGAAGGGACTAATTGAAATGTTCCTATACCTGGGGTGAATATGAAACCAGACTCAATGACGCCAGCAGGGAGATTTGGGATACCCTCCCACCAGAGTACCTGCTACCAGCTCAGCACCATATGATAAGGAAGAGAGACCCCCTAGCTTTCAGCTTCTCCCAGGGTAGGGAAGGTATTGGTTCACATGTCCAGCACTCCCAAGTTTTCAGAGGACGGACTTCTCTCTTGCCGGTCTTAAAACTCTGAAGGGCCTGGCTAGGAGAAAACAAGACAGTGTCTTGGGCTGGTAGATATTATAGATCATCCCTCCTGCTGAGCACAGAGCAAGAAGACAAAAAATCCCAGCTCTCAATATTTCCTTGGGGAAGAAAAGTTTATCTGTGCATCTGGTGTTACAACTTCTCCAGGGCTGCCCAAAGAACTGACATCTGACTTGTTGGTCTAGGAGTGCAAGGATCTGGCACAGTCTAGTTTTGGAGGTGAACAGAAATGATGGCTAGGACTGATAGATGACATAGATCCTCCCACCCTGATCATCACAGAGTGGGTAGATGAAACATTTCCACTTTCAGCTTACTCCTGGAGATGGAAGAGATGATTTGTGGATTCAGTGCCACAACTTCTCCAGGGCTGCCCAAAGAACTGGCATCTGTATTGCCAGTCTTGGATCTCTGATGGGTCTGGCATAGTCTAGCTATCTGGGGGAGAATGGAGATGGCAGTTTCGACTGGTAAATGCATAGCCACTCACTCTGCACAGAGGAAGTAGAAAAAAGCCACAGCTGCTTGCTTCTCTTTGGGGAGGGAAAGAATTGAGATTCTGGGAGCCCCAGAATCTCTGATTGGGCTGATTGGTGAAGGTCTTATGTACAAGGCCAATCCATAGAGCTTGGGAGAGGTGCTTTCTTTGTGTAATTTGTAGGGACCAACACAGAGAGTCAATGAAAATGAAAAATCAGCAAAGATGTTCCACACAAAGGAATACATTATATGTCCAGATACAGACCCTAATGAAACAGATTTATGAGATTTATTTGACAGAGAATTTAAAATGACTGTTATAAAGATGCTCACCTCAGTATCAAGAGAACAGTGCATAAATAGTGAATTCAAACAGAGAGAATATAGAACCAAACAAAAATTGTGGAGCTATAAAACCCAATAATTAAACTGAAGAAATCATGAGCAGGATTCAGCAGCAGATTAGGTAAAGCAGAAGAATCAGTGAACAAAGGTTGGTCTTTGGAAAAAATTCAGTCAGTGGAGCAAAAAGAAAAAAATGAAAAATAGTGAAAAAGCTTAAGAGACTATGAGACAGCATCAAGCAGACCATTATAGGCATTAGGGGAGTCCCAGAAAGAGAAGAGAGAGAGAAGAGACCAGAAAGCTTATTCAAAGAAATAATGGATGAAAACTTTCCAAATCTGGGGAAGAAAATGGACAACCAAATTCAAGAAGCCCAAAGATTACTAAATAAATAAACCCAGAGAAATCTGCACCAAGACACATTATACTCAAATTGTCAAAAATCAAAAACAGAATTTTGAAAGCATCAAAAGAAAACCAATTTATTGTAAACAAGGGAACTCCCCCTAAGACTATCAGCAAATGTTTCAACAGAAATCTTGCAGACTAGAAGGAAGTGGGATAATATATTCAAAGTGCTGAAGGGGAAAAAAAAAAACCCTGCCAACCAAGAATACAATACCTGTCAAAACTGTTCTTAAAAATAAGAACAGATACAGACATTCCTAGACAAAAGCTGAGGAAGTTCATCATCACTTAGACCTGACTTACATGAAATGCTACAGGGAGTTTATTAACTTGAAAGGATGCTAAAGAGCTATGTGATAGCATAAGGAAGTATGGAACTTATTGGTAAAATTAAATATATAGACACAGAATACTGTATTACTGTAATGGTAGAAGATAAGTCACTTTTATTTCTAGTATAAAAGTTAAATGGCAAAAGTATTAAAAATAACTGTTAAAAGATACACAATATGAAAAAACAGTATACAATATGGATAGATGTAGAATGTGACAAAAATAATAAATTGTGTATGAGAAATGTTAGAGTGTAGAGTTTTTGTATGCAATTGAACTTAAGTTATCAGCTTAAAATAGACATGAAAAGAAAGAAATCAGAGCATATTGATGCAAAAAACAAAACACGAAGATAGCTAGAGAGGAAATAAAGACAAAAGAATCTCAAGACTAACAGAAAACAACTAACAAAATGGCAATGGTAAATCCTTCCCTATCAATAATTATTTCAAATGTAAATAGACAAAACTCCTCCAATCGAAGTCATGTAATGGCCAAATGGATAAAACCAAGACCCAATCCTATATTTTCTACAAAAAACTCACTTTAGTTTCAAGGACACACATAGATGGAACATAAAAGAATAGAAAAATCACATGGTATTTGTCTTTCTCTGACTGACTTATTTCACTTAGTGTAATTCTCTCTAGCTCCTCCTTGTCATCGTAAATTGTTTCACTCATGTGGAACTTAAGAAACAAAACAAATGAGCAAAGGAAGAAAAAAAAAGAATTAAACCAAGAAACCAACTCTTAATTATAGGGAACAAACTGATGGTTAACAGAAGGGAGGTGGGTGTGGGTGGGTTAATGGGGATTAAGGAGTGCACTTGTTGTGATGAGCACAGGGTGTTGTATGGAATTGTTGAATCACTATATTGTATACCTTAAACTAATATTACTCTGT
Source organism: Ursus maritimus (assembly GCF_017311325.1). Taxonomy (NCBI): domain Eukaryota; kingdom Metazoa; phylum Chordata; class Mammalia; order Carnivora; family Ursidae; genus Ursus; species Ursus maritimus. The sequence continues at coordinate 71,758,076 of NW_024423319.1, forward strand.
ATGTTAACTAACTGAAATTTAAATAAAAACTTAAAGAATAGAAAAAGATAGTCCATGCAAGTGATAAACAGAAGAGAGCAGAATTGGCTATACTTCAGACAAATTAAGTCAAAAACTATCAGAAGAGGCAAAGAAGGACATTATATAATGATAAAATGGTCCATTTAACAGGATGATATAACAGTTATATATGCACCAGCAACAGAAAACCTAAACATTTAACACAAACGTTGACAGAACCAAAGGGAGGAATAGACAGCAATACAATAATAGTAGAAAACATCAATGCTTCAGTTTCAATAATGGATAGAACATCTAGACAGAAGAACAATAAGGAAACAGAGGACTTCAACAACAGTATAGACCAAATGGACATGACAAACATGCAGAACATTGTATGCAACAGCAGCATAATACATATTCTTCACAAGCACACATACCTTTCTCCAGAACAGATAACATGTTAGGTCACAAAACAAGTCTTAACAAATTTAAGAAGACTGAAATCGTGCCATGTATCTATTCTGAACAAAATAGAATGAAACTAGAAATCAGTAGCAGAAAGAAAACTGGAATATTCACAAATATGTGGAAATAAAACACACTCTTAACCATTGGGTCAAAGAAGAAATCAAAAGAAATTGGAAAATACCTCAAGAAAAACAAAAACACAGCCTACTAAAACTTATGGGATGCAGCAAAAGTAGTACTAAGAGGGAAGTTAAAGGCAATAAATGCCTACATTAAAAAAGAAGAAAGATCTGAAATAAATGACATAACTTTAGGGAGCTAGAAAAAGAACAAACTGAATCCAAAATTGGAAGAAGGAGGAAATAAAGATTAGAGCAGAAATAAAATAGAAGATAGAAAAATTGATAATCTTGAGTTTTTTCAAAAGATAAGTGACAACCCCTAGCCAGACGAAGTGCAAAAAAAAAAAAAAGACTCAAAATCAGAGATGAAATAAGAGACATTACTGATGGTGCAGAAATAAAAAAGGATCATAAGAGACTACTATGAATGATTATATGTCAACAAACTGGGTAATCTAGAAGAAATGATAAATTCCTAGAAACACACAATCTATCAAGACTAAATCATGAAGAATTAGAAACTTCGAACACACCTATACCTAGTATGGTGATTGAATCAGTAATCAAAAAAGTCACAACAAGGAAAAGACCAGGACGAGATGGCTCCACATATGAATTTTACCAAACATTTAAAGAAATAATACAAGGGTTTCTCAAACTCCTCCAAAAAATTGAAGAGGAGGATCGCTTCCAAAGTTATTTTATGAGATTAGCATTACCCTAATACCGAAGCAAGACAAAACAACAAAAAGAAAGAAACCTATAGACCAATATCCCTGATGAATATAAGATGCAAAAATCTTCAACAAAATACTAGCAAACTGAATCCAACAGAACATTAAAAGGATCACACACGGGACACCTGGTGGCTCAATCAGTTAAGCGTTTGCTCAGCTCAGGTCATGATCCCAGGGCCTGGGATCAAGTTCCACATCGGGCTCCCTGCTCAGCAGGGAGTCTGCTTCTACCTCTGCCTGTCGCTTCCCCTGCTTGTGCACGTGCTCTCTCTCTCTGACAAAATCTTAAAAAAAAAAAAAAAAGAAATGCAACTGATTTTTGTATGTTGATTTGGTATCCTGAAACTTTATTGAATATCTTTATTCATGACATCTGCAAACAAAGATAATTTTAGGGGCACCTGGGTGGCACAGCGGTTAAGCGTCTGCCTTTGGCTCAGGGCGTGATCCCGGCGTTATGGGATCAAGCCCCACGTCAGGCTCCTCTACTGTGAGCCTGCTTCTTCCTCTCCCACTCCCCCTGCTTGTGTTCCCTCTCTCGCTGGCTGTCTCTATCTCTGTCAAATAAATAAAAATAAAATCTTTAAAAAAAAAAGATAATTTTACTTCTTTATAATTGCTGGCTTTTTTTCCTGGCCTAATTGCTCTAGCTAGGACTCTTAATACTATGTTGAGTAGAAATAGTGAGAGTGAACATCATTGCCTTGTTCCAAATCTTAGAGGAATAGCTTTCAGTTTTTCACCATTGAGTATGATGTTAGATGTGGGCTTTTCATATATTGTCTTAATTATTTTTAGGTATTTTACTCCTATTTCTAGCTTGTTAAGAGTTTTATAATAAAAGTGTAAATTTTGTCAAATGATTTTTATGTATTTATTGAGATAATGTGATTTGTATCTTTTATTCTGTTAATGTAGTGTATCACATTAATTGATTTCTGTATGTTGAATCACCCCACATCCCAAGAATAAATCCCACTTGGTCATGGTGTATGTTCCTTTTTTTAAAATTTTTTAAATATTTTACTTATTTGTCAGAGAGAGAGAGAGCAAGTGAGATAGCACAAGCAGACCACCAAATATCCAATTTAAGGAAGAACAACAAAACTGGAGGAATCATACTTCCTGTTATCAAACTACATTACAAAGGTCTAGTAATCAAAACAGTATGGTGTTAACAAGTGTTGGTGAGAATGTGGAGAAAAAGGAACACATGTGCCCTGTTGGTGGGAATGCAAACAGTGTAACCACTCTAGAAAACAGGATGGAGGTTCCTCCAAAAATTAAAAATAGAACTATAATCTAGCAATTACACTACTGGGTATTTACCCAAAGAAAACAAAAGTACTAATTCAGAGGGATACATGCACCCCAACATTTATAACGGCATTATCTACAATAGCCAAATTACACAAAGAGCACAAATATCCATTGACTGATGAATGGATAAAGAAGATGTGAGATATTTATATATAGTGGAATATTACTCAGCCATAAAAAAGAATACAATCTTTCCACTTGCAATGACATGGATGGAGCTAAAGAATATTATATTAAATGAATTCAATCAAAGAAAGACAAATACCACATGATTTCACTCATATGTGGAATTTAAGAAACAAATGAGCAAAGGGTCAAAAAGAAAGAGACAAACCAAGGAACAGACTCTTAACTATAGAGAACAGACTGAAGGGTATTAGAAGGGAGGTGGGTGGGAAGATGGGTTAAATAGGTAATGGGGATTAAAGGGTGCACTTCTGATGAGCACCAGGTGTTGTATGGAATTGTTGAATCACTCACTAGATTGTACACCTGAAACTAATTACACTGTATGTTAACTAATGAATTTAAATAAAAACTTTAAAAAAATAGAATTACCATATGATCCAGTAATTCCACCACTGGGTGGAATACAAAGAATACAGAAACACTAATTCAAAAAGATATATGCACCCCTATATTTATTGCAGCATTATTTACAATAGCCAAATGATGGAAGCAACCCGTGTCCATTGATAAATGAACAGATAAAGAAGATGCAGCATTCACACACACACGCACACACACGCAGAATATGACTCAGCCATAAAAAAAGAATGAAATCTTGCCATTTGCAACAGTATGGATGGAGCTAGAGGGTATAATGCTAAGTGAAATAAGTCAATCAGAGAAAGACAAATAGCATTTGATTTCACTAATATGTGGAACTTAAGAAATGAAACAAATGAGCAAAGAAAAAAAGAGACAAACCAAAAACCAGACTCCTGACTATAGAGAACAAACTGATGGTTACCAGAGGGGAGATGGTTGGAGAATGAGTTAGTAGGTGAAGGAGATGAAGAGTACACTTATGATGAGTCTTGAGTAATGTATAAAATTATTGAATCACTATATTGTACACCTGAAACTAACAACACTGTTAACTATACTGTAATTAAAATATTTTAAAAAGTATGGTGTTGGCCCAAAGACAGGCATATAGGCCAATTGAACAGAATAGAGATCCCAGAAATAAATCCATGTATATACAGTCAAGTAATCTTTGGAGAGAGTGCCATGAATACACCATGGGGGAAATGATAGTGTCTTCAACAAATAGTGTGGGGGAAAACTGGATGTTCACGTGCAAAAGAATGAAATTGGCCCCTTATCCACAAAAATCAACTGAAAATGGATTAAAAAATAAAGTGTAAGACCCAAAGCTGTAACACTCCTAGAAGAACACATAGGAAATAGCTTCATGAAATTAATCTTGGTAATGATTTTATGGGTATGACACCAAAAGCACAAGAACAAAAATAAGTGGGACTACATCAAACTACAGAGCTTCTGTAGAGTGAAGAAAACAGTCAACAGAGTAAAAAGGCCATCCACAGAATGGGAGAAAATATTTGCAAACTATATATCTGATGAGGGATTAATCTCCAAATATATAACAAACTCCTATAACTCAATAGCAAAAAATAAATTACAGAATTTTAAAAAATGGGCTAAGGACTTGAACAGACACTTCTCCAAAAAAGGCATGTAAATGGTCAACACATATATGAAAAATGCTCAATATCAATAATTATCTGGGAAATGCAAATCAAAACCACAATGGGATACTACCTCACACCTGCCAGAATGGTTATTATCAAAAAGAAGATAGGGGAAAAATTGGAACCTTTGTACAGTGTTGGTGAGCATGTAAAATGGTGCAGCCACTGTGGAAAACAGGATGGAAGTTTCTCAAATTAAAAATAGAACTACCACATGATTCAAATTCTGGGTTTTTATCCAAAAGAATTGAAATCAGGATCTTTTTTTTTTTTTATGATTTTTTATTATATTATGTTAGTCACCATACAGTACATCCCCGGTTTCCGATGTAAGGCTCAATGATTCATTAGTTGTGTATAACACCCAGTGCACCATGCAATACGTGCCCTCCTTACTACCCATGTGCCTCACTTCCAGGGCCGGCGCGTTTCCTGTCCTTTTTTGTTTCTAATGCCGCTTGGCCGCCTGCCGCTGGGCGCTTCCCGGATCTCCCAGTCTCAGTCTGGATCCAGTGAGCGCACCGATTCCGGTGTTCCGCGAGATGCCTGGTGGCGCGCGCACTGCCACGGTCTCAGTTCGCTGTTTTGCGGGTGCCGACCACGAGCCCCGCCCGCCTCCAGTGCAAGTGGCTACCGCTTCCCGGCGCCCGAACGCGCGGCTCCCTCCCCTTCCGCTTATCTTCCGATATCTGTGCACAG
>NW_024423319.1:71768273-71834992 GCF_017311325.1 Ursus maritimus
CACCGGTCTATCCCATTCCCCCACCCCTCCCTCTGAAGTCCTGAGTTTGTTTCTCATAGTCCATAGTCTCTCATGTTTCATTCCCCTTCTGATTACCTCCCCCTTTCTTTATCCCTTTCTTCCCTACGATCATCTCTAGTTCTTATGTTCCATGATGATGAGAGAAATCATATGATAGTTATGTTCCTTTTCTCTGCTTAATTTTATTTTTTCATGGCTCCCCGCTTCGTACCTCAATACTCAGCGCTGGAGATGTTCATTTGTAGAGATCTAGATGCGTCTTCCTGCGTCTCAGGCTGGTTCCGTAGTTGTTTAGGCTGGTCTGGTACCTATCCAGCTCGACTCGGAGGACCGGCTGAAAACGGTGTCTCCTACTCCTCCGCCATCTTAACTCCTCAAGCTGAAATCAGGATCTTGAAGGGACATTTGTACTACCATGTTCATTGCAGCACTATTTACAATAGCCAAGATGTGGAGATGATCTATCCATCAATACATAAGTGGATAAAGAAAATGTGTGTGTGTGTTTGTGGTAGAGTACAATTCAGCCTTTAAGAAGAGGGAGAATCTGCAATATGTGACAACATGGATGAACCTTGAGGAATATGTTAAGTGAAATAAGCCAGTCACGTAAAGACAAATACTGTATGATTCCACTTATATGAGGTAAAAAAAAAAATCGTAGAATCGAGGAGTGGCATGATGGTTGCCTAGGGTTGGGCGGGGGTAAATGTGGAGTTACTAATCAACAGGCATTAGGTTTCATTTAAGCAAGATACGTTCTAGAGATCTTCTGTACAACACTGTATCTATAATCAACAATGTTTGGTATGCTTAAAATTTCATTAAGAGGTTAGATTTTATGTTAAGTGTTCTTACTACAATAGAGTAAAATTAAGGAAAAAACCCCTCCTGAGATTTTAACTTTGATTACATTGAATCTAAAAATCTGTCTAGGGGGAACATATTTTTACAGTATTGAGTCTTCTAATATATAAATATGGAATATACCTCCATTTATTTAGGTCCTTAATTTTTCTTCACAATATTTTATAGTTTTCTGTGTGGACCTCTTATATAGCTTTTGTTAGATTTATTCCAAGGTATTTGGTGTTTTTTAAAGCCATTTTAAGTGATATTTACAGTTAATGCCATATCTATCACCAAAGTCTCCCTTTGGGAATGAAAGACTTATTCCATCAACTGCTGAGAGTGCTGCTAGAAGACCTCGCAGTTGACAGGCCCGTTTTGAATTTGTCTTGGTTGAAGAAAACTCTCACCCATAGATGCCACCTTTCAGGACATCCCCATCCAATGACTGATCAGTTAGGAGGTATAAAGGCTTTCCCCTTCCCCCCAAATCCAGAAAACTTTGAAGGACCATACCAGCTCCAGAGCTCCCTATGATTTTGCCTACGGCCTTTTGGGGATTGCTTTTTTCCCTTCTCTTGCACATGTTGAACCTCCCAAAAATTAGGAAATAAAAGTCCTGCATAGTAATCTATGTCTCCCAGTCTGCTGCCCAGTAAAACCAACCTGGGACCATATTATTTTAAAATCTCATTTTTAAATCACTTCTGGCTGATGCTTAGAAACATATTTTATTTTTATATATTGACTTGGTATCCAGCATCTTGCCGAACTGATAAATTATCTGTAGGTTCTTTTGGATTTTCTACATACAATATTACATTATTTGTGACAAATGATAGGTTTCATTTTTTTCTTTTTTCTTTTCCAATATTTGTACTTAAAAATTTTTTCTTACCTTATTGTACTGGTTTGAGCCTTCAGAACAATGTCGAATAGAATTAGTGATAGTAGGCATCCTTATCTTATTCCTAATCTCAGAGGGAAAAGCTTTTAACATTTTACCTGGTGTTTGTTGTAGTTTTTTTTAAAGATAGCCTTTATAAATTTAAAAGTTCTTTTTAGTCCTAGTTTACTAAGAGTTATTTTTAATCATTAATAGACCTATCACTCTATCAGTGGCTTTCCTGAATTTATTGAGATATTCATAGGATTTTCCCCCTTTATTCACTTAATGTAGTATTAAACTAACTTTGCATTTGTGGAATAAATGATACTTTGTCTCAATGTATTGTTCACTTTATATATTGCTAGATTTGGTTTGTTAGTATTTCATTGAGGGTCCTTGCATCTATATACATGAACAAGATTAGCCTGTTAGTTTCCCTTTCGTATCAGGTTTGGATAAGGTTATAATGTTCTTATAAAATTAGTTGAAAATGTTTTTTAAAAATTTTTTGTCTGTAAGAATTTATGTAGTATTAGTAATATTTCTTCCTTAAATGTTTGGTAGAATTGGTGAAACACCTGGGCCTGGAATTTTGGGAGGGAAAGAAGGGGAGATTTTAAACTCTAGATTTGAGAACTTAATAGATACAGGATTTTCAGATTTTGTTTTTACTTATATCAGTTTAAATAAGTTTTATGTTCTAAGAATTTGTTTACTTCAATAAAAATTTTGAGTTTATTCACATGAAGAATTTGTTATCCTCACTATCTTTTTAATTGTGGTACAATATATATAACATAGTTTACCATTATAACCATTTTAACTTTACAGTTCAGTGGTATGAAGTACATTCACAACATTGTGTACCCATCACCACTGTTTTCAGAACTCTCATCCTCCCAAACAGAGATTCTGTACCCATTAAACAATAACTCCCTATTCCCCCTCCCCCAGTCCCTGGGAACCTCTATTCTACTTTTTTGCTCTTTGAATTTGCCTATTCTAGGTACCTCGTATAAGTGAAATCATACAACATTTGTTATTTTATGTCTCTTATTTCACTTAGCATAGGGATTTTAGGATTCATTGATGTCACATGTATCAGGATTTTACTTTTTTTATTACTGAATAATATTTTTCTTTGTACCATATTTTGTTTATCAATTCATTTGTGAGGGACACTTGGGTTGTTTGTACTTTTTGGCTAGTATGAATGTTGCTTTAAATATTGGTCTACAAGTATCTGTTGTAGTCTCTGCTTTTAATTCCTTCGTGTGTAATTGTTGGATCATATGGTAGTTCTATTTAATTATTTTAAGAACTGACAAACTTTTCCACAGTGACTGCACCATTTTACATAATTACCAGCAAAGCACAAGGGTTCCATTTTCTCTACATTCTCACCAACACTTGGTATTTTCTACTTTTTTGAAATAACTCTCCTAATGTGTATGAAGTCTTTTCTCATTGTGGTTGTTATTGCTGGTTTTTAAAACTTTGTTTTAAAATAATGTTTTAAGAACTTTTAAAAAGTTTTAATTTAATTCCAGTTAGTTAATAGTATAATTAATTAGTTTCAGGTGTAGAATTTAGTGATTCGTCACTTTCATACAACACTTGGTGCTCATCATGAGTGCACGCCTTAATCCACTCACCTATTTTACCCATCCCCCACTTACCTCCCTGCTGGTAACCATTAGTTTGTTCTGTATAGTTAAGGGTCTGTTTCTTGGTTTTCCTTTTCCTCCCCACTATGTTCATTTATTTTGTTTTTTTTGTTTGTTTGTTTTTTGGGTTTTTTTTAAAGATTTTATTTCTTTATTTGACAGAGATAGAGACAGCCAGCGAGAGAGGGAACACAAGCAGGGGGAGTGGGAGAGGAAGAAGCAGGCTCCCAGCGGAGAAGCCTGATGTGGGGCTTGATCCCATAACGCCGGGATCATGCCCTGAGCCAAAGGCAGACGCTTAACCGCTGTGCCACCCAGGCGACCCCATTTATTTTGTTTTTTAATTCCACAGATGAGTGAAATCATATGGTATTTGTCTTTCTCTGATGGACTTATTTTGCTTAGCATAATACTCTCTAGCTCTATGGACGTCATTGCAAATGGCAAAATTTCATTCTTTTTTTTATTATGGCTCAGTAATATTCCATTGTGTGTATATATACCATCTCTTCTTTATCCATTCATTAGTCAATGGACATTTGGGTGCTATCCTTAATTTGGCTATTGTTGAAAATGCTGCTATAAATGTCGGGGTGCATGTATCCCTCCGAATTAGTATTTTTGTACTCTTTGGGTAAATATCTAGTAATGCAGTTGCTGGATCGTAGGGTAGTTCTAGTTTTAACTTTTTGAGGAACCTCCATACTGTTGTCCAAAGCAGTTGTACCAGTTTGCATTCCTACCAACAATGTAAGAGTGTTCCATTTTCTCCTCATCCTCACCAACACCTGTTGTTTCCTGTGTTGTTAATTTTAGCCATTCTGACAGGTGTGAGGTGGTATTTCATTGTAGTTTTGATTTGTATTTCCCTGATGATCGGTGTTGTAGAGCACCTTTTCATGTGTCTGTTGGCCATCTGTATGTGTTCTTTGGGAAATAAAAACTTTGTTTTAAAATAATTACAGATTTAGAGGATCTTACAATGTTGGTACAAAGAGGTCATGTGGACTCTTCAGCCAGTTTCCTCCATTGGTTACATCTTATGTGTAAATTACCCAGGTAATTTACAGTAATAAGGTATGCGTATGATTCTATCATTTTATGACATGCAGATTTTTTGTAACCACCATTGCCATAAACATACAGAACTATTTCATCACCACAAAAATATTCCTTTTGCTACCCCTTATATTCACCTATCTTCTCACTCCCCATCATTTCTGAACCTAGCAATAAATCTTTTCTCCATCTCTACAAATTTTTCATTTTGAAAATACATACATGGAATCATACAGTGTGTAGCATTTTGAGACTGCCTTTTTTCCACTTAGTGTAATGCCCTTGAGATTCACACTACTTGTTACATGTATTAGCAGTTTGGGTACTATAGTGTGTTTTAATCATTGGTTTCTAATCTGTACGATCTGTAGTTTTGTCCCCTTTTCATTTCAATATTATTAGTATGCGCTCTTGTTCTTGGTTAGTCTTGCCAGAGATTTATCAGTTTTATTAGTTGATCTACACTATGGATTGTTTTCTATTTCATTAATTTCTGCTATTATCTTAAATTTCTTATTTCTACTTTTGTTGCCTTTAATTTGCTTATTTAAAAAATATACAGTTGAGAAGATGCTTAAATCATTCTTTTTTTAATTTTTAAAAATTTTAAAAAAGATTTTATGTATTTATTTGAGTGAAAGAGAGAAAGAGTGAGTACACAAGCAGGGGAAAGGGGCAGAGGGAGAGGCAGACTCTCTGTTGAGCAGAGAGCCCAATGCGGGGCTAGATCCAAGGACCCTGAGATCATGACCCAAGCCAAAGGCAAACCCTTAACAGACTGATCCACCCAAGCACTCTAATCATTCTTCCTTTTTAATATGTGCAACTTAGAGTACAAATCTCCCTCTAGGTGCAGTTCTTGCATGTCACATAAGTTTTGATATGCTATAGTTTTTTGTTTTGTTTTGTTTTATTAAGATTTTATTTATTTATTTGACAGAGACAACTAGTGAAAGAGGGAACACAAGCAGGGGGAGCGTGAGAGGAAGAAGCAGGCTCCCAGTGGAGCAGGGAGCCCGATGCGGGGCTCAATCCCAGGACCCTGGGATTACTCCCTGGGCCGATAACGACTGAGCCACCCAGGTGCCCCTCATATGCTATAGTTTTATCATTCAATACAAAGAATATTTTTGGTTTTCCATTGTAGTTTCTTCTTTAGTCATTTTAAGTATATGTATTGATTTCCAAACATACTTTCCTAGTTATCTTTTTGTTATTGATTTTCAGCTTAATTCCATTATGGTCAGAGAACATCTTTGTATGATTTAAAGTATTTGTTATTAATGGTGACTTTATGGCCCAGCATGTAGTCAGTTTTTATAATCTGTGTGTACTTGAAAGAATATGTCCTGTAGTGTAGTGCTATTTATTTACCAAACAGGTGAAACTGTGTTCTTCAAATAAGTTTCGCCCTCTCTGATTTTGTTTACTCATTCTATCAGTTGCTGAGATATTTGTGCGAAAAATCTCTCATGATAATTATGTGTTTATCCATGTCTTCTTTTATTTTTTATTTTTATTTTTTAAATTCAATTATCCAACATATAGTACCTCATTAGTTTTAGACGTTGTGTTCAGTGATTCATCAGTTGCATATAATACCCAGTGCTCATCACAACATGTGACCTCCTTAATGCCCATCACCCAGTTACCCTATTCCCCCACCCACCTCCCCTTCTGCAACCCTCAGTTTGTTTCCCAGAGTCAAGAGTCTCTCATGGTTTGTCTCCCTCTCTGATTTCTTCCCATCAGTTTTCCCTCCCTTCCCCTATGATCCTCTGCACTATTTCTTATATTCCACATGTGAGTGAAACCATATGATAATTGTCTTTCTCTGATTGACTTATTTCACTTAGCATAATATCCTCCAGTTCCATCCACATTGATGTAAATGGTAGGTATTCATCCTTTCTGATGGCTGAGTAATATTCCATTGTATATATGAATCACATCTTCTTTATCCATTCATCTGTTGAAGGACATCTCAGCTCCTTCCACAGTTTGGCTATTGTGGCCATGGCTGCTATGAACATTGGGGTGCAGGTGCCCCTTCTTTTCACTACATCTGTATCTTTGGGGTAAATACCCAGTGGTGCAATTGCTGGGTCATAGGGTAGCTCTATTTTTAACTTCTTGAGGAATCTCCATACTGTTTTCCAGAGTGGCTGTACCAGCTTGCATTCCCAGCAACAGTGTAAGAGGGTTCCCCTTTTTCCACATCCTCACCAACTTTTGTTGTTCTCTGTCTTGTTAATTTTGGCCATTCTAACTGGTATAAGGTGGTATCTCATTGTGGTTTTGATTTGTATTTCCCTTATGGCAAGTGATGTGGAGCAGTTTTTCATGTATCTGACGGCCATTTGTATGTCTACTTTGGAGAAGTGTCTGTTTATGTCTTCTGCCTATTTCTGGACTGGATTATTTGTATTTTGGGTGTTGAGTTTAAGAAGTTCTATATAGATCTTGGATACCAGCCCTTTTTCTATAATGTCATTTCCAAATATCTTCTCCTATTCCGTAGGTTGCCTTTTAGTTTTGTTAACTGTTTCCTTTGCTTTGCAGAAGATTTTTATCTTGATGAAGTCCCAAAAGTTCATTTTTACTTTTGTTTCCCTTACCTTTAGAGATGTGTCTAGCAAGAAGTTGCTGGGGCCAAGGTTGAAGAGGTTACTGCCTGTGTTCTCCTCTAGGATTTTGGTGGATTCCTGTCTCACATTTAGGTCTTTTATGCGTTTTGAGTTTATCTTTGTGTGTGATGTAAGAGACTGGTCCAGTTTCATTCCTCTGCATACGGCTGTCCAATTTTCCCAGCACCATTTTTTGAAGAGACTGTCTTTTTTTCCATTGGATATTGTTTCCTGCTTTGTCAAAGATTAGTTGACCATAGAGTTGTGGGTCCATTTCTGGGCTCTATTCTGTTCCATTGATCTATGTATCTGTTTTTGTGCTAGTACCACGCTGTCTTGATGTTCAAAACTTTGTAATAAAGCTTGAGGTCAGGCATCATGATGCTTCCAGCTTTGGATTTCTTTTTCAACATTCCCCTGGCAATTCAGGGTCTTTTCTGGTTCCATAAAAATTTTAGGATTGTTTGTGCCAGCTCTGTGAAAAATGTCAATGGTATTTTAATAGGGATTGCTTTGGATGTGTAGATTGCTGTGGGCAGCATAGACATTTTCACAATGTTTATTCTTCCAATCCATGATCATGGAATGTTTTTCCATTTCTTTGTGTCTTCCTCAATTTCTTTCATATGTGTTCTGTAGTTTTTAGGGTACAGATCCTTTACCTCTTTGGTTAGGATTATTCCTAGATATCTTCAGGTTTTGGTTGCAATTGTAAATTGGATCAGTTCCTTAATTTCTTTCTTCAGTCACATTGTTAGTGTATAAAAATGCAACTGATTTCTGTGCATTGATTTTGTATCCTGACATATTGCTGAAATGTTGTATGAATTCTAGCAATTTTGGGGTGGAGTCTTTTGGGTTTTCCACATAAAGTATCATGTCATCTGTGAAGAGTGAGAGTTCGACTTCTTCTTTACTAGTTTGAATGCCTTTTATTTCTTTTTGTTTGATTGCTGAGGCTAGGACTTCTAGTACTATGTTGAACAAAAGTGGTGAGAGTGGGCATCCCTGTCATGTTCCTGACCTTAAGGGAATAGCTCTCAGTTTTTCCCCATTGAGAATGATATTCTCTATGGGCTTTTCTTAGATGGTTTTTATGATATTGAGGTATGTTCCCTCAATCCCTATACTTCGAAGAGTTTTACTCAAGAAAGGATGCTGTATTTTGTCAAATGCTTTTCTGCATCAATTGACAGGATCATATGGTTCTTGTTTTTTCTTTTATTAATGTGATCTATCATATTGATTGATTTGCAAATGTTAAACCATCCTTGCATCCCAGGAATAAATCCCACTTGGTTGTGGTGAATAATCCTTTTAATATACTGTTGGATTAGTTAGAATGGCAAAAATTGACAAGGCAAGAAACAACATTGCTGGAGAGGATGTGGAGAAAGGGGATCCCTCCTACATTGTTGGTGGGAATGCAAGTTGGTACAGCCACTCTGGAAAACAGTGTGGAGGTCCCTTAAAAAGTTAAAAATTGAGCTACCCTATGACCCAGCCATTGCACTACTGGGTATTTACCCCAAAGATACAGACGTAGTGAAGAGAAGGGCCATATGCACCCCAATGTTCATAGCAGCATTGTCCACAATAGCTAAATCGTGGAAGGAACCGAGATGCCCTTCAACAGATGACTGGATTAAGAAGTTGTGGTCCATATATACAATGGAATATTACTCAGCTATCAGAAAAAACGAGTTCTCAACATTTGCTGCAACATGGACAGCACTGGAGGAGATAATGCTAAGTGAAATAAGTCAAGCAGAGAAAGACAATTATATGATTTCTCTCATCTATGGAGCATAACTAGGAAGATCGGTAGGGGAAGAAAGGGATAAAGAAAGGGGGGGTAATCAGAAGGGGGAATGAAGCATGAGAGACTGTTGACTCTGAGAAACAAACTGAGGGCCTCAGAGGGGATGAGGGTGGGGGAATGGGATAGGCTGGTGATGGGTAGTAAGGAGGGCACGTATTGCATGGTGCACTGGGTGTTATACGCAACTAATGAATCATCAAACTTTACATCAGAAACCAGGGATGTACTGTATGGTTACTAACATAATATAATAAAAAAACATTAATAAAATATACTGTTGGATTGTATTGGCTAGTATCTTGGTGAGTATTTTGGTATCCATGTTCATCAGGGATATTGGTCTGTAATTCTCCTTTTCGATGGGGTCTTTGTCTGGTTTATCCATGTCTTCTGATAGTTTTTGATTCACATATTTTGAGATTATGTTGTTAGGTGAATACAAATTTATAACTGTTATATCTTCCCTTTGAATGGAAGGAACGTTTTATTATGAAATGTCCTTCTTTATAGTAATGCTTTTTACCTTAACGTCTACATTGTTTGATTTTTTTTTTGTTTTAAAGATTTTATTTATTTATTTGACAGAGATAGAGACAGCCAGCGAGAGAGGGAACACAAGCAGGGGGAGCGGGAGAGGAAGAAGCAGGCTCATAGCAGAGGAGCCTGATGTGGGGCTCCATCCCAGAACGCCGGGATCACACCCTGAGCCGAAGGCAAACGCTTAACCGCTGTGCCACCCAGGCGCCCCTACACTGTTTGATATTAATCGTGCTACTTTATGTGGATACCTTTTGCACGATATGTCTTCCATCTTTGAAAATTTTAAGCTTTCCATATGTTTTAAATATATTTTCCACAAACAGACATAGTTTTCTTTTTTAATTTAGTCTGTGGAACTGACACATTTAATCAATTTTAAATTAATGTAATTAATTATATATTTGGCTCTAAATATACCATCATACTATTTGTATTCTATTTTTACCCTTTATTCATCATTTTTTCTTTCCTTCCCAAGTTTCAGTTTGGAATAATTTCCTTTTACTCTAATAACACCCTTTAGCATTCCCTTTAGTGTCTATATGCTGCTGATAATTTTTTTCAGTTTTTGTTTGTCTGAAAATATGTCTTTCATATTTTCATTTTTGTCATTTCACCCTAATTTTTTAAAATATATATTCAATTTTAGAGAGAGAGTGCATGAGCAGAGGAAGGGGCAGAGGAAGGGAGAGAGAGAGGGAGAGAGAGAGAGAAGCATCCTCCCCAGTGAGCACAGAACCTGACACAGGGCTTGATCTCATGATCCTGAGATCATGACTTGAGCCGTAATGTAGAGTCAGATGCCCAACCAACTGAACCATCCAAGCACCCCTCACCTTTATTTTTGAGGGACATTTTTTACTGGATATGGAATTATAGCTTAGTTATTTTTCTTTCAGAATGTTAAAGATACTGTATCAATGATTAAAGCTCTCCATTGTTTCTGTTGGGAAATTTTTATGTTTGCTTTTCTGAGGGTAACGTGTCTTTTTGACTTGCTGATTTTGAGGTTTCTCTTTATCTTTGGGTTTTGTTTTTGGCTTTTAAAATTTTTATTTTAATTCCAATTAGGTAACATACAATGTTATATCAGTTTCAAGTGTACAATATGGTGATTCCACAATTCCATACAATACCCAGTGCTCATCACTAAAATGCACTACAGTGCACTCCTTAATCCCCACCACCTATTTAACCTATCCCCCCTACCATCATCCCCTGGTAACTATCAGTTTCTTCTCTATACTTAAGATTTTGTTTCTTGATTTGTCTTTTTTTCCTTTGCTTGTTTGTTTTGCTTCTTAAATTCCACATATGAGTGAAATCATATGGTATTTGTCTTTGACTGACTTATGTCACTTAGCATTATATTATATAACTTTATGTCATTGCAAATGGCAATATTTCATTCTTTTTTATGGCTATTTATTCCATTATATATTGTATATATACGTATTATATATATGCTATATATATATATACATACACACACACACATATATACATGTATATGTATACATATTCCATTATATACATACACACACACATATCACTTCTCCTTTATCCATTCATCAATAAGGGGACAGTTGGGCAGCTTTCCTAATTTGATATTGTAGATAATGGTGTGATAAGCATAGTGATGCATGTATCCCTTTAAATTAGTGGTTTTTTATTCTTTGGATAAATTCCAAATAGTCCGATTGCTGGATTGTAGGGTAGTTCTACTTTTAAGTTGTTGAGGAAACTATGTAGTGTTTTCCAGAGTGGCTATACCGGTATGCATTCCCACCAACAGTTCACAAGTGTTCCTATTTCTCCACATCCTCACCAACACCTCTTGTTTCTTGTGTTGTTGATTTTAGCCATTCTGATAGCTGTGAGGTGATACCTCTTTGTAGTTTTGATGTACATTACCCTGATTGTAAGTAATGAGGAACAGTTTTTCTTACTCTGTTGGCCATCTGTATGTCGTCTTTGAAGACATGTTTGTTCATTTCTTCTGCCCATTTTTAAATTGGATCTTTAGGGTTTTTTTTTTTTTTGGTGTTGAATTGTATAAGTTCTTTATATATTTTTGATACTATCTCTTCACCAGATGTGTTATTTGCAAATATCTTCTTCCATTCCATAGGTTGCCTTTTAGTTTTGCTGATTGTTTTCTTCACCATGCAGAAGTTTTTTATTTTGATGAAGTCCCAATAGGTTATTTTTGCTTTTGTTTCCCTTGCCTCAGGAGACTTATCTACAAAGGAGTTCCTACGGCCAATGACCAAGAAGTTACTGCCTCTGTTCTCTTCTAGGATTTTTATGGTTTCAGGTCTCACATTTAGGTCTTTAATCCATTTTGAATCTATTTTCGTGTATGGTGTAAGAAAGTGGTCCAGTTTCATTCTTTTGCATGTTGCCGTCCAGTTTTCCCAACACCATTTGTTGACAAGACTGTCTTTTTCCCATTGGATATTCTTTCCTACTTTGTCAAAGATTAATTGACCATATAATTGCAGGTTTACTTCTGGGTTTTCTTTCTTTCTTTTTTTTTTTTTTTTTAAGATTTTATTGTTTTATTTGACGTCAGGTCCTGAAGTTTTGTTTGCTGGATGGTTTTGATTACTGGTTCAATTTCTTTGCTGGTTATCAGTCTGTTCAAATTTTCTATTTCTTCCTACTTTAGCTTCGGTATGGTATATATTTCTAGGAATTTATCTATTTCCTCTATGTTGTCCAATTTGTTGGCATAGAGTTTTTCATAATATTCTCTTATAATTGTATTTCTTTGGTGTTGGTTGTTATTTCCTTTTCTCATTTGTTTTCATGTTTATCTGGTTCCTTTCTCTTTTTTCTGATAAATCTGTGTAGAGGTTTACCACTTTTAAAAATTTTTTTCAATGAACCAACTCCTGGTTTCATTGATCTGTTCTGTTTTTGTTTTTTTAGTTTCTACATTTATTTCTGCTATAATCTTTATTATTTTCTTCCTTTTCCTGGCTTTAGGCTTCATTTGTTGTTCTTTTTCTAGCTCCTTTAGGTGTAAGATTAGGTTGTTTGACATTTTTCTTGCTTCTTGAGTTAGGCCTGTATTGCTACAAACTTACCTCTTAGAACCACTTTCACTGCATCTCAAAGATTTTTGGACCATTTTGTTTTCATTTTCATTTGTTTCAATGTACTTTTTTTTTTTTTTTTTGGAGAGAGAGAGAGAGAGCGTGAGTTGGGGGGGCAGGGGCAGGGGCAGAGAGAGAGAGGGAGAGAGAGAATCTTGAGCAGGCTCCATGCCCAGAACAGAGCCCAACATAAGGCTTGATCTCACAACCCTGGGATCATGACCTGAGCCGAAATTAAGAGTTGGTTGCTTAACTGACTGAGCCACCCAGGTGCCCCTCTATGTACTTTATTACTTTTTTTTATTTCCTGGTTGACCCATTCATGTTTTAGTAGCATGTTATCTAACCTCCATTTATTTGTGGTTTTTCCAGATTTTTTCTTGTGTTTGATTTCCAATGTCATAACATTGTGGTCAGAAGATATGCATCTTCTTGAATTTGTGGAGGGTTGTTCTATGACCTAATATGTGATCTATTCTGGACACTGTTCCATGTGCACTTGAAAAGAAGGTATATTTTGTTTTAGGATGAAATGTTCTGAATATATCTGTTAAATCCATCTGGTCCGGTTTATCATTCAAAGTCACTGTTTCCTTGTTCATTTTCTGTGTCCGTGATCTGTCCGTTGATGTCAGAGGGGTATTAAAGTCCCCTATTATTATTGTATCATTATCATTTAGTTGCTTTATTTTTATTATTAACTGTTTTATGTATTTGGGTGTTCCTATGTTGAGTACATAAATATCTACAATTGTTATATCTTCTTGTCTGATTGTCCCCTTTATTACTATATAGTGCCCTTCTTTGAGTCTTATTTCAGCCTTTGTTTTAAAGTCTCTTTTGTTGAAAAAAAAGTATTGCTACACTGAGTTTCTTTTGACATTTCTTTGCATGATAGATGTTTCTTCATCCCCTCACTTTCAATCTGCAGGTGTCTTTAGGTCTAAAATTGGCAGCATATAGACATGTCTTTTTTCATTCATTCTGTCACTGTATATGTTTTGACTGGAGCATTTAGGTTATTTACATTTAAAGTAATTATTGATAGATATGTATTTATTGGCATTTTTATTATTTGTTTTGTTGTTCCTGAAGGTTTTCTTTGGTCTTTTCTTGTTCTTTTCATGGTTTGTCCATATTCTTTAGTGATATATATGCATTTCCTTCTTCTTATTATTTGCATATTTATTAGCATTTTTTATATATATGGTTACCATTAGGTTTGTATATAACCTTTTCTGCCTATAGCAAGCTATATTAAGTTCATGGTCATTTAAGTTTGAACCCATTCTTTACTCTTCTTCTCCCCATATTTAGGTGTATGTTGTCACATTTAAATCCTTTATTTTGTGAGATCCTTAACTGTTTGGGTTTTTGTTTTTTTTACAGAAATATTCTTTTTTTTACTGCTTTTATGTTTTCTACTTTCATACTGTCACTTTTGGTCTCTCCTTTGGACTCAAAGAGTCCCCCTTAATATTTAATTTTTAAAATTTAGTATTTCTTACAGTCTGGTTTAGTGGTCTTGAACTCCTTTAGTTTTTGTGTGTCTGGGAAACTCTTTATCTTTCATTGTATTCTGAATGCTAGGCTTGCTGGATAGAGTATTCTTGCCTGAAGATTTTTCTCATTCAGTACTTGAAAAGGTCATGCCACTTTCTTCTGGCTTGTAAAGTTTCTGCTGAAAAGTCTGCTGCTAGCCTTATGGGGTCTCCCTGGTATGTTACTGCCATCATTATCTTGCTGCTTTAAAATGTTTTGCCATATCACTATGTTTTGCCAATTTAATTACAATGTGTCTTGGTGTGGACCTGGTTTTGTTTATTTGCATGGGTTTTCTGTGTGCCTCTTGGATCTGGATATGAGTTTCCTTCCCCAGATCAGGGAAGTTTTCAGCTATTCTCGAAATAAATTTTCATCTCCTTTTCTGTCTTCTTCTCTTGGGACTCCTATATTATGAATGTTACTACATTTGGTGGAGTCACTGAGTTCTCTAAGTCTATCCGTGTTTTTCGTAATTGTTCTTTTCTCTTTTGGCCAGCATGAGTACTTTCCATTACTTTGTCTTTTAAGTCATTAATTTATTCCTCTGCTTCTTCCAGCCTGCTGTTCATTCTGTCAAGCATGTTTCTAATTTCATTTATTGAGCCCTTTATCTCTGGTATGTTAAGGGTCTTATCTCTGTGTTAAGGGTCTCAGTCATGTCTTCCACTCTTCTGTCAAGTGAACTGAGTATCTTTATGATCATTAAATTCTCTGTCAGGCATGATACTTATATCTGTTTTCTTAGGTCTCTGGTCATGACCTTGTCCTGTTCTTTCATTGGGGATAAATCACTCTGTCTTCTCATTTTGTCTAATTCTCTCTGCCTGTTTCTATGTGTTAGGAACATCAGCTATTTTTCCTGTTGCAGGTAATGGCCTTATGAAGAATGGGTCCTGTGGTGCCCTTCCATATAGCGTCTCCTCTTCCACAGGGCCTGGTGCTTCCTGGAGTGTCTCCAGTGTGTGCTGTGTGTGCTCTGCTCTTTTTTCCTGGCCACTTTATCCTTAAGGCCAATTGTCTCAAGGCTCTCTTTGCATGTTATGAGCAGTGTTTTGTCCCTGGGCTGAATATCGTACATTTTAACTAGGTGTGCTCTGGTCAATTTTTTAAATGAGACCTGTTGCCAGTGCTGCTGGAACCAAGACTCTGCAAAATTCCTATATCAAGAGACTTGTAGGAAGGGGTTTGGTCCAGTCTTCATGGGGAGGGGGCCTGCCACGCTGACACTGAGGTAAGTGTGACTGGTAGGGGTGATTCCACTGGAGCATAAGGAGCAGGGGCTTGGTGTCCACAAGTTAGGTAACAAGTGTCAGCACTGCACTGGTTCTTGCAGGTGTCCCTGTGCTTATGCTGAGAGGTGGGGTAGTGAAATGGCACCTGCCAGTTACTTAGTTCCCAGAGGGATCTCTCCATGAATGCTGCCTCTCTGGAACACACTCTGAGATGAGTGAATAACCTTCCCACTGTGTACCCCAGGCACTCTTAAGATCACCTTTCCAACACTGAATGTCTGTGGGTCCTTTGCCTGCCTTCTCTCCAAGAGTAGTGCGATGCCCTCCAGGCTCTATCTCAGCCAAGCCTCCTGACTTAAATCTCCAGGCTTTAAATCCTGCTGGTTGCAAGAACTCACAAAATTCGGCCCCTCTTACTTTCCAAGCCAGTTGCTTTAGGGATTTTCCCCATGTGCTGTCCTGTGTGCTAGTCTGTCTCTCACCCTTTTCTGTGATTACAGCTCCCTCTCTATCACAGTGGGCACTGTTTGTCTGCCAAACCACGTCTCCACACTTTCTACCTTCTTCAATGTGGCCTTTTCTCTACCTTTAGTTATGGAATTTGTTCTGCCAGTTTTCAGTGCAATTTCTGGGGTATTTAGGATGATTAGATAGTTACCTAGTGGTATTCATCAGACAAGGTGACCCTAGGGTCTTCTGACTCTGCTGCTAATTTTCCAAACGAAAAACATTTTTGTCTTTTAGTCATTTTTCCATATGTTTAGGTGTGATTTTCTTTATATTTATCTTCATTGAGGTTCAAATATTCAAGTACTTGAATCTGTGACTTGATGTTTTTTTGTCACTTTTGAAATATTCCCAACTATTATCTCTCTAAATGTTATTCCTGCTTTATTATCTCTCTACTCTAAGGTTCAGTTACAATGTATCCCTTGTGTCTCTTATGTACTTATATTTTGTCATTTTTCTCTCTCTGCCACATTGTGTTTATTTTCTTCTGACTTATCTTCCAATTCATTGATTCTCTTTTTAGATTTGTCTAATCTATTAAACTCACCCACTGTATTCTTTTTTAAAATTTAAATTCAATTTAATGAACATATACTGTATTATTAGTTTCAGAGGTAGAATTTACTAATCCATCACTTGCATACAACATCCAGTGCTCATCACTTCAAGTGCCCTCCTTAATGCCCATCACCCAATTACCCTGTCTCCCCACCAACCACCCATCCAGGAACCCTCAGTTTGTTTCCTAGAGTTAAGAGTCTCTTTTGCCTCTCTTTCTATTTTTGTCTTATTTTATTTTTCTTTCCCTTTCCCTACGTTCATCTGTTTTGTTTCTTAAATCCTACATATGAGTGAAATCATATGGCTTTTTTTTCTCTGACTTTCTCTGATTTCTAGAATTTTCATTTTCTTTTTTTAAAAAAGATTTTACTTATTTATTTGAAAAAGAGAGAGTGCATGTGCAAGCAGGGGGTAGGGCAGAGTGGGAGGGTGAGTGAGAGGGAAAGAATCCCAAGCACACTTCATGCTGAGTGTGGAGCCCAATGCGGGGCTTAGTCCCACAACCCTGAGATTATGATTAGAGCCCACACCAAGAGTCAGATGCTTAACTGACTGAGCCACCCAGGTGCCCTTACATTTTGTTCTTTTTAAAAATAGTGTTCAGCTCTTTTCCAAACTTTACAATCAGTCTTTTCTCTTTTTTTGAACATATTAGCCACAATTACTTGAAATTCTTTATCTGGCAATTCAATTATCTCTATCCTTTAAGGTATGTTTTTTTTTTTGTTTATTGTTTCTCTTAATTTTCTATTACTTTGCTTTGTTTGCTTGTATGCCTGATTAGTTTTGTTTGAGTGGCAGACAGTTTATATGATAAACTATATTAGAGGTGGTTTGAAGCATCAGGTTTGTTTTTTTTTTATCCTCATGCAGAAAGGATTTATGTTCACTTCTGGTAGGTGGTTAGGGATACTAGTAATCCAGTATCACCTTAGTCCAATCTGAGATTGAGAGAATTTGAAGCTGGCCATGTGAAGGCTGATTTACCTTTCCTTTTAGTATCTGTCCTTTCTCAGTTAGAACCCAACTTGTGAGGGGTTTTCTATAGTTCACCTCAGTGTTAGGGCCTGTATTCTAATTTTTGTTATTTTAGCTACATGAGTCTGTTAAAAGCTCTGCTGTCTCTCGGCTGACTCCTGTGATCAACCAATGACCTGAGGAGAGAAATAGTCTCTCTGAGGTTTGTTTGTTTGTTTCTTTGTTGTATCTTGGCTCCATAATACTTCATTGCCTTGTTAGATCTTGGATGACTTCAAATATATACTATTTATATTGTATCCAGTTTTTTGTTGTTGTTTTCAGCAGGAAATTTTGCCTGAATTACTTTATCTTCCATTATTAGAAGCAGAATGATTTTATCACTTCTTCAAGAAGCATTTATTGGTCATCTCATATCTATCAGGCACTATACAAAGCAGTGGAGCTATAACTGTTGAACTGGTTAGAGACGATCTTTGCCATCATGGAGCTTACAGTCACATGAACAGGCAAATATAATACAATGTGATAATGCAATGTTAAGGTTAATCTTTGGATGATCTGGAGTACTAAGTAGGAATACCTGACACGGGCTTTTGAAATCAATGAGCAGTTTCTGGACAAAGCATCTTCTGAGGTTGGATCTGAAAAATAAGTAAGAATTTTTGAGGACAGGACTGTTTAAGGCAGAAGGAGTAGCCTGTGCAAAGACCTGGAGGTGAGAGAGAACATGCCATATTTTAGGGAACTGAAAACTCAGTTTCCATAAACTACAGTTGTCAAGACAGTGTGGTACTGGCACAAGGATATGCATATAAATCAATGGAACAGAACTGATTGTTCAGAAACAACCCTCACATTTATGGGTGATTGATTTTTTTTTTTTTTTACAAATACACCAAGACAATTCATTGGGAGGAAAAATACTCTGCTCAACGAATGGTGCTGGGACATTTGGATATCCAAATGCAGAAAGATCAACTCAGACCCTTGCTGTACACTATACCCCCCAAATTAACTCAAAATGTACAATAGTGGGGTGCCTGGGTGGCTCAGTCAGTTAAGAGTCTGCCTTCAGGTTGAGTCGTGATCCCAGAGTCCTGGGATCGAGCCCTGCATCAGGGTCCTTGGATCATGATCCCAGGGTCCTGGATGGAGCTCCACATCTGGCTCCCTGCTCAGCAAGGAGCCTACTTCCTCTCCCTCTGGCCTGCTGCTCCCCCTGCTTGTGCTCACTCGCTCTCTCTGTCAAATCAGTAAGTAAAATCTTTAAAAAAAATGCTCTTTAAAAAATGTACAATAGTTTTATTTATTTTTGTTTTTTTAAGATTTTATTTCATTTGAGAGAGAGAAAGAGAGAGAGCAGGAGTCAGGGGGAGGAACAGAGGGAGTGGGAGAAGCAGACTCCCTGTGAGCAGGGAGTCAGATACTGGGCTGCATCCAGGACCCTGGGATCATGACCTGAGCCAAAGGCAGACGCTTACCCAACTGAGCCACCCAGGTGCCCCTCAAAATGTACAATAGTTTAAAATGTAAGTGCAAAACAATAAAACTTTTAGAAAATGGTATAGGAGAAAGTCTTCAAGACTCTGGGCTGGACAAGGATTTGTTAAATAAAACACCAAAACACAGTGCAAAAAAATAGTAAAATTGATAAACTGGATCTCATTAAAATATAAAAACGTTTGTTTTAAAAAAACTAAAAATGAAATGAATGTAGCAGACAAGGAGAAAATATTTGCAAAACACACATTCAATAGAGAATTTTATCCAGAATTTTACAAAGGACTCTTGGAACACAATAATAAGGTAACCCAAACACAAAATGGTCGAGATATAAACAAATAGTTCAGAAGATATTAAAATTGCTAGATAAATACATGAAAAGATATTCAACATCCTTATCCATCAGGGAAATGCAAATTAAAACCACAATGGAGAAAATTACCACATGATCTCACTTATATGTGGAATCCAACAACAACAACAAAACCCAAGCTCATAGATGTAAGAACAGATTGGTGTTTGCCAGAGGTGGAGGGTGGAGGGTGGGCGTAATGGGTGAAGGAAGCCAAAAGGTACAATCTTTCAGTTATAAAATAAATGAGTCATGGGGATGTAATGTACAGCATGGTGACTATAGTTAATAATACTGTATTTCATATTTGAATGTTGATAAAAGAATAGATCTTAAAAGTTCTCATCACACAAAAAATTGTAACTATGGTGACAGTATTAACTAGACTTATTGTGGTGATCATTTCACAATATATACAAATATCAAATCATTATGTATAGCTGAAACTAATGTAATGTTTTATGTCAATTATACCTCAATAAAAATAATAAACATTGTTTTAGAACCACAATAGTGATACCATTTAACACTCACTACAGTGGCTATAGCGAAAAGGACAATAACACATGGAGATGTAGAGAAACGAAAACCCTCATTAATTGCTGGTTGGAATGTAAAATGGTTCAATTGTTTTTAGATAACAGTTTGGCACTTCCTCAGTAAATTAACATACAGTGACAACATGATCCAGTGATTCTTATCCTAGGTATATACCCAAGATAAATGAGAGCATATATGTTCACACAGAAACCTCTAAAGAAATGTTTATAGCAGCATTATTCATGATAGCCCAAAAGTGTAGTCAACCCAAATGTCTAATGGATAAATATAATGTGGTGTAATATTTTCTACAATCGAACGTTATTCAGTTATAAAAAGGAATGAAGTACAGATACGTGCTATAATATGAATGAACTTCAAAAATATTATACCAAGTGGAAGAAACCAGTCACAAAACACATAATGTATGATTCCATTTATATGCAGTACCTAGAATAGGAAGACCTGGTACCCAGTTTGGTTTCTGTGTCTCAAATGGAAATAATCACCTGGGTTTGGGGACAAACAAATACGTAGAGACAAAAATTAGATCAGTGAATACTTGTGCCAGTTGGATGGAATGGATTAAGTGAATATGGGCATGAGAGAGTTTATTGAGGGAACCTGTTGGAGGGATTAAAATATTTTAAAACTGATTTACCACAGTCAGGGTGGTGGCAGTGGAACTAGAAGAAAATAAATAATGCAGGAGATATTGTGGTTATAGAATTTGGTAAAGTTACCATAAATCATTGAATTGTACACCTAAAATGGGTGAATTCTATGGTATGCAAATTTAATCTAAGTAAAGCTGTTATTTTAAAAACTGGCACATGGAATATGGTCAACAAACGTGTAGGAGGTGGTTATTTCTGAGTGATATCTTTAGAGGAAGAGAATCTTCAAGACTGTTCATCTCAGTGACCATCAGAGTTATCTCTCATTAATCAGTGTGCCCAGGATCCCAACATAGATTCAACTCAATTAGAAGCTCTAGGGGTGGAAGTTTAGTCATGTGTTATTTTTTAAAAGCTCTGTGGGTGATTCTGGTGTGCACTGTTGGGTAAGAATCGGTGATTTATGGAATTGTGAATGGCTTGGTATGGTTAGAACTTAGAGTGCCTTTCGTGTCCAATAGCTTCTTGCACTAGAATGGGCATACAGGAAGCAAGGATCTTGGCCCAGCATGATCTCTCCATCTCATTCTTTCTGATAGAAATTTCCTAGATCGTACTTAGAATTTTTCCCCAGAATAGTAGGGTTAAAATATACTATACAGATTGTCAATTGCAGTGGTTATTAACCACAGGTTCTTAATGCACAGGATGCATTAGGGAACTTTTTCAAACGCACATGTCCCTGGCCACATTCAGACATACATCATCAGAACCTTTAGAATGGAAACATGAGCATATATTGTTCGGGAAAAGAAAAGGCTTCTTCATTCCATTTGAGGACTAATGCTCTAAAGGAAGGAATAAAGCAAAGAGTATAAACAAGAAAACAATTGTCTATCATCTCCCCTGTTATGGCTTATTTGGTCTTTATCATCTGTGATACTGGGACCAATTTTGAAGACCACTGGACCTGAAGCATGGGTGGTAGTGGATGCTTAATGAACATCTCTATGGAATACCATTTGGGAAATCAACTTATAAACTCTGTATTTGGGGAGAGAGGGGTTTCAGTTGCTAGTTCCTAAGCTAGATGATAGTCCTGCGTGCTTGGAATAGCCAAGGAATGAAGGTGGTTCCCTGTCTCCTGTGGCTTCATGGAGATTTCCCTGCTGCTAGCTGCTGAAACAATTTTAAAATAATAGATTGCTGAGTAATCTTCTCTATGCATATCCACCTGTCAATGGGCCTGCACTTCAGAGATGAAGAGTAATTTTTATTGGAGAGATGACCTACAGCAGGGATCGAAACTAAACAGCCACAATGAAATTGATTTTCAAAAGGAGATTACTTCTGAATTTTATTTAGTGTTTTGTGGATCATTATTCTTGTTTTATCCTGCAACACCAATGGCCTACAAGGGCAACAAAATATTGAACATTAGTAGGATTTTGGATCAATTCACAAGGCTCTGTGCCTAGAAGCACTGCATGCTTCTAAAGCACCTTTTGCTTGGGCTGGGGGAACTTTTGAGGGTTTATTATGGAAGGAAGATTCTTAACACTTGTCACAATCAGACTCAGGGAGAAGGAAGAGGAGCAGAGTTCAGGGGTTCTCTTGACTCAACCACCACTTCACTGAGTCCGTTTTATGTACAAGACACATTCTTAGTGGGGATTCTAGTTCTCAAAGCTGATTTAGCTAACAAAGACTCAACCAAGGAAGGGAAACCTCCTTTGTTTTTAATGACGTTAGATAAGTCTTTTTGGTGCAGTTTGTTTCTGCTTGAATTTCCAGCTGACATCTCAAATTCAATAAATCAAACTGAACTCATCTCCATTATCCCCACCTCCCACCACACACACTGAATTTTACACAATTAAACCCTGGTTTCATTCTCTCATTCACTCAGGCATAAAACCTTGGAGGTTTTTTTTCTTTTAATTTAGCAATCAATTGCTAAGTTGATTCATACTTTGTGGAGTTGATCTATACTATTCATGATGTCTCTTGTATCACTGCCTTTCTTTTCAGTCCCACTGCTATCACTCTGGTTGTGTTTGGCTTACATGATCTTCATGGTTCCTCCCAACCAAGAAAATCTGTGATTCTACCCAAGATCCTTGTTACTTCACTCCTGCAGTGGTTATCCAGCTGAGAGTTGCTTTGTTCTCTACTCCATATGCATACCTCAATGAGATAATTTTTTTCTTCAAGTGTCACTTTGTCATGTCACCCCCTCCTCAATCTTTTATGTCTCTCACTGCCACTGTTCAAACTTTTTAAACTGGCATTTCAAGTTCCTCTGTAATCAGGCTTGAGATGCCCTGCCACTCTTCTTGCTACTCTCCATCTGAATCCTTTTCCATCCAGATTGGTCCATTCACAGACCTCTCACATTCTGAACGTTGTTTACCCATTCCTCAAAGTAGAATGTCCTTCCTTCCAACCTACCTCTTAAATTCCTTAAGGTCCTTCACAGGTCAACTTAAACCTTACACTTCAGTAAATTCTTCCTTATCCATCCGTCTCAACACTTTGCTATGTGCCTCATTTGGCACTGTGTTGTGTTGTGGGCGATTTTCACTTAGCTAATTAGCACCCTTCCTCAACTAGAGGGAAAGTTTGTTTGTTTAAGACTTTATTTATTTATTTGACAGAGACAGATACAGCGAGAGAGGGAACACAAGCAGGGGGAGTGGGAGAGGAAGAAGCAGGCTCCCAACGTAGAAGCCTGATGTGGGGCTCGATCCCAGGACCCCGGGATCACGCCCTGAGCCAAAGGCAGACGCTTAACGACTGAGCCACCCAGGCGCCCCACTAGAGGGAAAGTTTTGAAGGCAGAGACTGGGTCTTAGATTCTGTGGCTCCTACATCTATACTGATCTGTACTCTTTAATTGAAATGGAAAGTAAATCTTGATGGGCACCTGGGCAGCCTAGTCGGTTAAGCAGTTGCCTTCAACTCAGGTCATGATTCCAGGGTCCTGGGATCGAGTCCCGCATCGGGCTCCCTGCTTATCAGGGAGTCTTCTTCTCCTTCTACCCCTCCCCCCTGCTCGTGATCTCTCCCTCTCTCTCTCTTTCTCTCTCTCTCTCAAATGAATAAAATTTTTTAAAAAGTAAATCTTGATATTAAAACATTCTCCTTAATATTGGGCTCTAAAACACAGTTGTACACATTTTTTGAGGGGAATATCATGCTACCTTAGGATATGGTGATTTTTAATGGTGTCTGTCGCTAAGCCTTCTTTCCTTTTTTTTTAAATTTTTTTAATAATAATTTTTTATTATGTTATGTTAGTCACCATACAGTATATCCTAAGTTTTGGAGGCTTCTTTCCTTTTAGAGCCCTGCTTAAGGTCAAACACCCTCACCAAAAACATACTGGACTCTAGAGCCTCCACCCTCAATTTTTTTCCCTCCTTCAAATCTTTAAAAGCCTCTCACATAGCATTCATATTCCACTTTGACCTGCTGTGTACTTCTTGATTCCCTCAACCTAGCAAGTCCTTGCCTTTACAGTTCTTTTGTAATTAATTTCCCCCAAAGACTAGTAAAGTTACCTCAATTTCTTGACCTTTGTATTCTAACTGATTTGCCAGGTGGCTCCATACCCAAGTTTCCTTGAAAGTTGAAGGCCTTCCCCATCATGCGTCAGTGTTTCTGAACTTCTTTTTTTGTATTTTTCTCAAGATTTTATTTATTTGAGAGAGAGCACGGGATTGAGACAGCAGAATGAAGGGGAGCAGCAGAGGGAGAGGGAGAAGCAGACTCACCCCTGAGCAGGGAGCCTGATGCAGGGCTTAATCCCAGGACCCTGGGATATGACCTAAGCTGAAGGCAGCCGCTCAACCACCTGAGCCACCCAGGCACCCACTGCCCCCCCCGCTTTTTTTTTTAATTTTATCTTTTTTGTATTTTTAACAGCATCTCATTTAATGTATAACTATGGGTAAACACTTAAGGAAAGGCCTCTATATCTAGTATAACACCAAATATGCCAGTGTTGGAACGCTGGAATAATAAAGGCCTAAGGAACAATCAGGGTTGTGGTTAGGTGTGTGTATGTATGAGACAGAGAGAGAGAGAGAATAAGTGAGAATAGACTGATTGTGTATGCATTTAAGTATTAAACACTGGAATTCTGTCCACTGGGAGATGTATTATTTATCACAGCTGTGTAGGTAATTTAATTTTGCCTTTTGACATCATCCCAGTAAGAGCAATTTCAGTATTTTCTTCATTTCTAGTAGGACTCAAAGCATATGGTTTGTGACCTGAGGATAATGACATTATAAGATTATATTTACCAGCCATAGACAAGAGGTATATAGATTGAAATTTGTGCCATTAAATTATTAAATTAAACAGATAATTGCTCTGTACCTACTATGTACCAAGAATTTCTATGAGAGATGTGATTCATAGTTAAAAACACCACCAAGTAGTACTGCTGTCTCATAAACTGCCCTCTCACCCTTTCAATTAACCTGTTTTCTCCTCAGGCCCTTTCTTTACTCAGTCACAAAGCCTTGCTTCCACCTGCTAAACCAAAGTACCTCATGCTTGTTTTGTTCTATTTTGGAGATTTGCATTGTCCTAGAAGTTGTGGAAAGAGTACTGGAATGAGTTCTGGCTCTTCACATAGCCAATTAGCGTATTTCAGTGTCCTTTGCAAAATGGGAAAGGTAATACTTTCTCTGTCTCCTTCACAGTGTTTTTCTGAGGGTCAAATACAAATATATAGGAAAAATTTAAAGCTGTAGTTATTTCTTAGAGGACTTATCGATTAATGTCTCTCTGTCTCAGTTGTGTAGAATTTTTATTCTGATTGTTCCTTTATATATTCCATATAGTTGTCCTGTTGTCATAAATTCACAGGAATTAATGGTATGGCAATTCTTTAAGTTAAATGCCTTTATGTGTACTTCCTTTTTATATTTGCAAATTCTTTCTTTCAGCGAGGCCATGTCATAGTATGGTAGAAGAAAAACTAAATTGAAAATTAGGAGATGGGGTACTGGTCCCAGGTATGAGTCTATTCTCCCCTAGTTAAGTTGGGTCAACCTAGGTAGGTCACTTCACCTTTCTGGTTCTCAATTTCCTCATCTGTAAAGTGTTGGCAATTGAAGTCAATGACCAATAAGGTCTCATAATGGTAGCAGTTTTATCATCATAGCTAAATAAAAGCCCCATTGCTTTCCCCACCCCACCCCAGAATTTCTTACCTTGTCCCCCCCTTGAAAATCATTGGCCTAATAAATATAGTCCAAATGTTTTAGCTGGCCATTCAAGGCCCATGTCAATGTTGGTTTGGCAGCATTATCTACTGTTTATAATAGGAACCCCCAGTTATATATAAATTGGCTTTCTTACTGAATATTCCTACCTTCATTGTCACATGTGTCATCCCTCCTATTAAAATTATCTTTTGGGCAGTAGAATACTTATCATCTTTTAAGAACAAGCTTCAATTTCACACTTTTCTATGAAGCCCTTTCTGATTGCTTAGCCCTTAGTGATTTTTTTTCTATTTCATCTGAACTCAAATCAGTATTTATGACATGTCAGCCATTCTATGTGGCATTGTAAGAAATAGAAAGATTTTAAAAGTCCTTGACATTAGAAACAGGCTGAAATTGTGAATGAACATTCTGAGCAGAGGGAATGGCATGAGTGAAGACTTGGAGACAGTAGAGGGTAAAGGCTTATTAGAGCCCATGGACCTTACTTATTTGGTCTATATATTATCTTACAACAGTTCTTGTGATAGTATGCTACCATTTAATATAAAATTATGATTCAAATATAACACTGTATGTTAACTAAGTAAAATTAAAATAAAAACTTAAAAATAAAAATTATGGTTCGTTTGTCATTTTTTGGTCACTCAGCTTCCATCCTTTTCTTAATAGCACTGCATTTTCCTTTTGGAGTAGTCCCTCCCCATTATTGGATAGTTTGGATGGCATGATTAATCTTGGTGCCTTTATCCGACAATGAAAGCCAAAGAGATCAGGTCTTTCTTTTTACTACCCCAACAAAACTACAGTGGTGGCCATGTGATGTAAGGTCAACCAGCTTACATTCTCTTTTGAAATTGGCTTGGATTTGTATCCTATCAGTCTAGATCCTTTTACCCATAACTCCAGTTACCCTCTTGCAATTATTCTCAAGCCTCTTGACTCCTTATTTTCAGTTCTCCCCACCTTAACAGAACTTGCAAAACTGTAGTTGTTCCATTCTCCTCATTTACTGGAATACCTACAGATTGAACTCCATTTGCACCCATTTCTGTGTTCCTGTCTCCATAGAGGAAACGTGTTTCTTTGGTCCAAGACTAGTCCTTTCACCTGGGCTTTGGATAATCTCCCTTCATACTTTTTCATGGTCCTCTCTCTGTTAGTGATTTTCTTTCTCTCTTGTATCTTTGACCTCTCTCAAATGTTTTCTTCACAGCATGTACGTTTATATCTCATCTTGGTGGGGGAGCTTTCTTTGACCCATTGCTCTTGCATTTACTTTTTAAGTAATCTCTTAAGAAATATGCCTGTATATATTTAGTTTCCTCAGTGAATACCCATTGCTGTTGTGTTTATTTTTTAAAGTAACCTCTTAACTTTCTTTGATCCAATATGTTCCTAAAACTACCCTATTTCCCATTTATCTTGATAGTCAAACTTCTGAAAGGAATGGAATAAACTTGCTGTCTACAGTTTAACAACTCATTGATTCTTCCTATGGTTAGGTTTCTATGCTCCCCTCACCACTGAATCCTTTAGTGAACTTCCTATTGCAAAATTTAATGGAACTCTTTTGTTATAATCATATTTTACTTTTCTGTCATGTTTGATATTGCCCGATCCTTTATTTGCTTTTCAGTTGCTTTTCATTTTCATTTTTAAAAAATGGATAACAAGTAAAGAAAGCCACTTAATGTTATGAATTTACTGGTGACAGAATAGACTTATTTCAATTATTAATATTCCTCAGTGAATATATTGAATGTAAAGCTTAATTTATGTTTTGTTTTAAAATTCGTTGAGGGGCGCCTGCGTGTCTCAGTCGGTGAAGCATCTGCCTTCAGCTCAGGTCATGATCCCAGAGTCCTGGGATCAAGCCCCACATCAGGCTCCCTGCTCAGCTTGCTTCTCCCAATTCCACTCCCCTGGCTTGTGTTCTCTCTCCCTCTCTCTCTCAAATAAATTTTAAAAATCTTAAAAAATATATAAAAATAAAATTTGTAAAGGTCTAATTCACATACCATAAAATTCACCCTTTTAAAATGGTGGTTTAGTATATTCACAGAGCTGTGCAACCATGACCACTATCTAATTCCAGAATATTTTTATTACCCCCCCAATATGTATCCATTAGCAGTCACACCTCAATTTCTCCTTTTCTCCTGGCCCCTATCAACCACTAATCTACTTTCTGTCTCTATAGATTTGCCCATTCTGGATATTTCATATAAATGTAATAGTATGTGTCTGGTCTCTTTCACTTAACATAATATTTTCAAGGTTCATTCTTAATTGTAGTATGTATCAGTATTTCTTTCCTTTTTATGGCTGAATAATATTCTATGGTATGACCATACCACTTTTATTTATCCATTTACCTACTGATGGACATTTGGATTGTTTCCACCTTTTGGTATTATGAATAATGCTGCTGTGAACAATATTGTACAAGTTTTTGTATGAACACCTGTTTTCACGTCTTTTGAATATATGCCCAGGAGTGGAATTGCTGGGTCATATGGTAATTCTATGTTTAACTTATTGAGGAACTGCCAAAGTGTTTTCCACAGGTGCTGTACTAGTAGTACGTGATTTTTCCAATTTCTCCAAATCCTTGCCAACACTTGTCATTATTTGTCTTTTTAAAATTATATCCATCTTAATGGGTGTGAAGAGGTATCTGATTATTTTAATTTGCATTTCCCTAGAGACTAAGGATACTAAGCATCTTGCCATGTGCTTATTGGTAATTTATATATATTCTTTGGAAAAATGTTTATTCAAATTCCTTGCCTATTTTAAATTGCATTATGTGTCTTTTTAATGTTGAGTTGTAGGAGTTTCTAATGTTTTATGAATATTCTTATCAGAGAAGTGATGTGCAAATATCCCCCCCCCCATTCTGTTTGTTGTAGTCCTTTATTCTTTCAACTCTCTCCTCTTTTGGTTTCTGTGACAATGGCCCTTCTCTTTGTTTTCCTACCTCTCTGTTACTTCCCAGGTTCTTTTATATCCTCTTCTGCTCATCTTTTAAATGTTGATATATCCCTTGACATATTTGGCTCTTTTCTCTTGTTACTCTATACATTCTCCCAGCATGACTTCTTTTATGCTTTCCTTTACTCCACCCACTGAGCTCCAGTACAATTTCTGTTGGAAATCTCTTGAGTGTCCCATACACAGTTTAAAATCAATTTATCCTACACGTATTTGTCTCTTTTCTACCCCAAACCTGCTTCTCCTTTCCTGTTTACTATCTCAATGAGTAGCACTACTGTCCATTTACTTATCTAAGCCAGAAATGTTGGAGTTGTTTCAGATTCTTCCTTTCTACTCCTTTCCCGAATTCTAATACTAAGTCCTATACGGAATCTACTTTTTAAATGTTTCTTCGATCTCTCTTCTCATTTCCTACTGCCTCAAATGCCACCATCACCCAGTTTAGCTTAACTTTTAGTTTTTACCCCCAAAGCTCAGATGTCACCTAATCCAAAAATTTTCCTTGTCTACTCTCCGCCAAATCTAAAATAGATGCTCCTTTGTGTTCCCATATAATTCTAGGCATACTCCTGTTATTATACTTAACTGTAATATTCCAGTAGTCTGTGAATGTTTTTTAATCTGCTTTCTCTACTAAAGTTCTTCCCTACTAAGACCTGTCTTGTGTGACTTTATATCTTCAGTACGTTGAACAATGTTGTACACATAGTAGGTGCACAAACTTTTGTTTTTGTTGTTCAGACTTTTAAAGGAAGGAATGAGAGTGTGATACTTTATTAGGAATTCCTAGGCAAAATAACATTCATCCCTAGGAAAAATAATGTTCAGGGAAACTTTTTTCTTGCTACTAGCTTTTTGTTATCATAGCTGTTTATTTATTGAGAGGATTCTGTTCCTGGTGGGACCTGGGCTTGTGTGAGGTGAAAAAAGAAGATCAGGTATACTCTGTCAGACATGCCATCTGACTTTTCCCATCTTGCTGCAGTGGAGTGTTGTAAGGTTGTGGCACTGTTACAAGTGGGACAAGGGATTGGAGGAAAGGCAGGACAAACTTTTCAATCAGTACTTTTTAAATCATTGCCCTGGAAGATCACACAATAGTAGAGCTGAAAAGAATTTGAAGAAACTGTCTTATCTGGGACCTCTACCTTCAAGGAGGTGAATTCTAAAGCATTCATGACAAATGGTCACTCAACAATATCTAGCGTGAATAGGATGAAAAAGTATAAAGAACACATACAAAAGTGCAAATATAGGTATGCCAAGTAGTCTACAGATGTACTTCAATATAGAGATGAATTAGGAAATGACTAAGGTGCAACTTCTTTTTTTTTTTTTAAAGATTTTATTTATCTATTTGACAGAAAGAGAGAGATAGCCAGCTAGAGAGGGAACACAAGCAGGGGGAGTGGAAGAGGAAAAAGCAGGCTCCCAGTGGAGCGTGGAGCCCAATGTGGGGCTCGATTCCAGGACCCTGGGATCATGCCCTGAGCCGAAGGCAGACGCTTAATGCCTGAGCCACCCAGGTGCCCCTAAGGTGCAACTTTACATATAGAACCATGTTTTCTCATTGCCTCCCATTAACACATGGGTGGTTTCATTCCTCAGAGAACTGAGCACTTTTTCGGGGGTAGAGTCAAAGAATAGAAATTGGAGAGCAAAGACAGACTCAAGTTGGTTCTAGCATCTGGGCTAAGGGAGTGATCCAGCTGCCTTGGGAAAGACTCATCAGACACATGAGTTACACTGCTTGGGGCTGCTTAATTAATAAGATTGAATTCTGTAACTGACCCTTGGACATAAAATCTGAAGACTAGTTTTTTGTTTTGTTTTGTTTTTAAAGATTTTATTTATTTGACAGAGAGAGACACAGCAAGAGAGGGAACAAAAGCAGGGGGAGTGGAAGAGGGAGAAGCAGGCTTCCCGCTGAGCAGGGAGCCCGATGCTGGGCTCTATCCCAGGACCCTGGGATCATGACCTGAGCCAAAGGCAGACACTTAACGACTGAGCCACCCAGGAGCCCCTGGAGACTAGTTTAAAAAGATATATGTAGCCCTATGTTTATTGCAGCATTGTTTACAAGAGCCAAGATATAGAAGCAACTCAAGTGTCCATTGGTAGATGAATGGATAAAGAAGATGTGGTGTATATACATATATACAATGGAATATTATTCAGCCATAAAAACGTTGAGATTCTGCCATTTGTGACAACATGGATGGACCTACAAGGTATTATGCTAAGTGTAATAAGTCAGGCAGAGATAGACAAATACCATGTGACTTCACTTATATGTGGAATCTAAAAAACTAATGAATAAACAAACAAAAAGCAGACATACTCATAAATATAGAGAACAAACTGATGCTTGCCAGAGGGGAGACCAGTGGGGGGATGGGCAAAATAGATGAAAAAGAGGAGAAGATACAGGATTCCAGTTATGGAATAACTGA
Source organism: Ursus maritimus (assembly GCF_017311325.1). NCBI lineage: Eukaryota > Metazoa > Chordata > Mammalia > Carnivora > Ursidae > Ursus > Ursus maritimus. The sequence continues at coordinate 71,799,386 of NW_024423319.1, forward strand.
GTAACAGGAATAAAAGGTGTAGAGCATAGGGAATATAGTAAAAAAAAATGTCTGAAGACTGGGGTTGGAACATAGTGTTGTAAAAAGACTTGGCATTTGGGGTGCCTGGGTGGCTCAGTCAGTTAAGCATCTGCCTTTGGCTCAGGTCATGATCTCAGGGTCCTGGGATCAAATCCAACATCAGGCTCCCAGCTCAGTGGGGAGTCTGCTTCTACCCCTCCCCTGCTCGTTCTCTCTCTCCCCACCTTAAATAAATAAAATCTTTTAAAAAATAGACTTTGCATTCTAAGTGGAAGATTGTGGAGAGGTAGTCCACATGGCATTTAGATACACAGACTTGGCAGCCTGAAGTCAGGATTTCAATCTAAGCTCTGCCATTTACTACTAATTTCCTACTAGCCTTCTCTGTTTCTTCATCTATAAAATAAAAATAATAAAATATTTGCTCTATAAAGTCATCATGAAAATCAAAGAGGAAATGCATATGAAGAGCATAGTGCTTGGCATGTAGTAAGTGCTCACTAAATGTTAGCTAGTCATACTAGTAACAGCAGCAGCAGTGTTTTAATTATTGTGCTGTACTGAAGAAAAGAAGGCAAAAAATCTTGGTCAGTCTTAAGTAAATGAAATTCTTAGATATTTCATAGTGGTAGTGCTGGTGATGGTGGCAAAGGAAAAGCACACTATTATACCAATAATGTAAAGGCCTAGAGAACTTTCTCATGGGTACCTGGATTCTATCACATTTCCAATGTTAGACAACATTTGTCCATTATATGTGGGTTACAGCTATTACATGGGATTTGGCATAAAAAAACATTTCCACTGTCTTAATACTTTAGGCTCTGCTTCTCCTTCCAAAAATCAATACAAACAAAAAAAATAATTGGAAACTATTTTACATTCTCTTTCTTAACTTAAATACTGTACACCCCCCAAATTTACACTTTGTCAATGAATTAAACAAAAAAAGGAGAAAAGACTAAAAGAAATAGTCATGTTGTACCAGAAACAGCCAGTGTTTTCATCTGATGGGTCTGTGACTTAAAAGCAAGAGAAGTTCATGAATAGTTCAGTATTTGGAATCTGACTGCTAGAGTGGGAAAACTCATGCAACAGGTTTTACACCCCTCCCCCCACTCTCCCACACCCCCATCTCACCCCTGTCAGAGAGTCATTTTAAAAACAACTTCCTGATAATCATTTACAGTTGAGTTACCTGTTTTCCTATTTGTAGTACGAATTTTTATTCAGCCTGGCTCATTGTTGGAGAGGATGTGGAGAGAGGGGATCCCTCCTACATTATTGGTGGGAATGCAAGTTGGTACAGCCACTCTGGAAAACAGTGTGGAGGTCCCTTAAAAATTGAGCTACCCTATGATCCAGCCATTGTACTACTGGGTATTTACCCCAAAGATACAGATGTAGTAAAGAGAAGGGCCATATGCACCCCAATGTTCATAGCAGCATTGTCCACAATACCTAAATCATGGAAGGAGCTGAGATGCCCTTCGACAGATGACTGGATTAAGAAGCTATGGTCCATATATACAATGGAATATTATTCAGCCATCAAAAAGAACGAGTTCTCAACATTTGCTGCAACATGGATGGCACTGGAGGAGATAATGCTAAGTGAAATAAGTCAAGCAGAGAAAGACAATTATCATATGATTTCTCTCATCTATGGAACATAAGAACTAGGAAGATCGGTAGGAGAAGAAAGGGATAAAGAAAGGCGGGGTAATCAGAAGGGGGAATGAAGCATGAGAGACTATGGACTCTGAGAAACAAATTGAGGGCTTCAGAGGGGACGGGGGTGCAGGAATGGGATAGGCTGGTGATGGGTAGTAAGGAGGGCACGTATTGCATGGTGCACTGGGTGTTATACGCAACTAATGAATAATTGAACTTTACATCAAAAAAAATAAATAAAAATAAAAAATTATTAAAAAAAAGAAATTGGTTTTCAATAGTGCATTTGGGGCTTGATGACTGCATAAATGGTTTTCTCAAACAGCATTGTGATGATGCCAAGTGCTCTGTGTGCCTCTTATGGCTTCACCACAATTTTACATTTGAACCTGAATGTGCTGAACCAAGCTTTCTCTGAGCTAGTCTAAGCAGCAACTACTAGGCACTATACAATAGGAGGTAAGAGTATAGGCTGAGGAGTCACAGATCTGCTTTTTTTTTTTGTTTATTTTTTTACTGTGGTAAAATATACGTAACATAAAATTTGTTATTTTAACCATTTTTAGGTATATAATTCAATGGCAATAAGTATATTCACAGTGTTGCACAACCATTAACCGCTATCCCTTTCCAAAATGTCTTCATCTTCCCAAATTGAATCTCTATGTCCATTAAACAGTAAGACCCCATTTTCCACTGCCCCTATCCCCTGGAAACCACCATTCTACTTTTTGTTTATATGAGTTTGACTATATTAGATAACCATTTTAGTGGATTCATACAGTATTTGTCCGTTTGTGACTGCTTGTTTCAGCATATTGTCCTCAAGGTTCATCCATGTTGTAACTTGCATCAAAATTTCATTCCTTTGTAAGGCTGAATAATATTCCATTACGTTTTGCTTATCCATTCATCCGTCATTGAGTACTTGGATTGCTCCCACTTTTTGGCTATTATGAATAATGCTGCTATAAACATGGATATATAAATATCTATGCAAGTCCCTGCTTTCAGTTCTTTTGGGTATATACCCAGAAGTGGAATTATTGGATCACATGGTAACTCTGTTTTTAGTTTTTTAAGGAATCACCAAATTATTTTCCATAGCAGCTGCTCTGTTTTACATTTCTACCAGCAAAACATAAGGGTTCCAATTTCTCCACATCCTTGCCAATACTTGGGTTTTATTTATTTATTTATTTATTTGGTAATGATCATACTAATGGGTGTGAATTGGTATTTGCTTATGGTTTCTATTTGTATTTTTTTAATGATTAGTGGCACATTGAGCATCTTGTGCTTCTTGGTCATTTTTATATCTTCTTTGGAGAAATGTCTATTTAAGTCCTTTGGCCATTTTTAAATTGGGTTGTTTGGTTTTCTTCATTGTTCAGCTGTGTGAGTTCTTTATATATTCTGGATATTAAATCTTGATTGCAAATATTCTCTCCCATTCTGTGGGTTGCCTTTTCACTTTATTGTTAGTGTTTTTTGATGCACAAAAGTTTTTATTTTTGATGTAGTCCAATTCATTTTTTCTTTTATTGCCTATGTCCATGAAATCACTTTTGGTGTCATATCCATGAAATCACTGCCAAATCTAATGTTGTAATGTTTTCCTCATATGTTTTCTTCTAAAAATTTTATAGTTTTTGCTCTTATATTTAGGCCTTTGCTCCATTTTGAGTTAATTTTTGTATCTGGTGTAAGGTAAGGGTCCAACTTCATCCTTTTCCATGTGTATATCCAGTTTTCTTAGCACCATTTGTTGAAAAGACTGTCCTTTCCCCCATTGGATGGTTTTATCACTGTTGTCAAAAATTAATTGATTGTGTGAGGCGCCTGGGTGACTCAGTCGGTTAAGTGACCAACTTGTCATTTTGCCTTAGGTCATAATCTCATGGGTCATGGGATTGGGCCTCACATCAGCCCCACGTCAGGCTCCATGCTCAGTGAGGAGTCTGCTTGAGTCTCTCTTCCTCTGCCCCTCCCCCTACTTGCACTCTCTCCCTCTCTCTCTAAAATAAATCTTTTTTAAAAAAAATGTGTATGTGAGGATTTATTTTTAGGCTTTCTGTTTTATTCATAGAATAAAACCTTGGCTTTGTTACTTACAAGGTGATAATCTATGGGTTACTCGACCTCTCTGATATCTCCCTGTGGTAGAAAGTAAACTCCGTGAGGGCAGAAATTTTTTCCCCAAGTTTTTATTTAAAGTCCAGCTAGTTAACATACAGTACAATATTAGTTTCAAGTGTAGAATTTAGTAATTCATTACTTATACACAACACCTGCTCATCATAAGTGCCCTCCTTAATACCCATCACCTGTTTAACCCACCACCCCCTGCATCCCCTCCAGTAACCATCAGTTCTCTATAGTTAAGAGTCTATGTCTTGGTTTTCCTCTCTTTTTCCCCCATGTTCATTTGTTTCTTAAACTGCACAAATGGGTGAAATCACATGGTCTTTGTCTTTCTCTGACTGACTTATTTAGCTTAGCATAATAGTCTCTAGCTCTATCTTGCCAATGGCAAGATTTCATTCTTTTTTTGTGGCTGAGTAATATTCCATATTGTGTGTGCGTGTGTGCGTGCGTGTGTGTGTGTGTGTGTGTGTATCACTTCTTTATCCATTCATCAGTCGATGGACATTTGGGCTCTTTCCATAATTTGGCTATTATCCATAATGCTGCTGTAAACATCGGGGTGTATATATCCCTTCAAATGAGTATTTTGTATATTTTGGGTAAATACCTAGTAGTGCAATTGCTGGCTCATAGGGTAGTTCTATTTTTAACTTCTTGAGGAACCTCCATACCGTTTTCCAGAGTGACTGAACCAGTTTGCAAAAAGAGGGTCCCCTTTTCTCTTCATCCTTGCTAACACCTGTTGTTTCTTGTGTTGTTAATTTTAGCCATTCTGACAGGTGTGAGGTGCTATGTCATTGTAGTTCTAATTTGTATTTTCCTGATGATGAGTGATATTGAGCCTCTTTTCATGTGTCAGCCATCTGGATGTCTTCTTTTTTTAAAGATTTTATTTTTAAGTAATCTCTACACCCAACATGTGGCTTAAAATCACAACCCCAAGATCAAGAGTTGCATGCTCTAATGACAACCAGCGAGGTGCCCCAGCCATTTGTATGCCTTCTTTGGAAAAATGTCTGTTCATGTCTTCTGCCTGTTTTTAACTGGATTATTTGGATTTTGGGTGCTGAATTTTGTAAGTTCTTTGTATATTTTGGGTACTAAGAGGGTAGAAAATTTTATCTCTTTTGTTTATCATTAGTATTTAGAATAATCAGTTAATTACAATAAAAAATTTTGTTGTTAAGTGAATGAACAATAACCTCCCTCAGAAGGCTTTTATAATGGATGGAATTAGAGGGTATTATGCTAAGTGAATAAGTCAATCAGAGAAAGACAATTATCATATGATCTCACTCATATGTGGAATTTAAAAAACAAAACAGGGTATAATAAGGAAAAGGAGGGAAAAATAAAAAAGATGATATCAGAGAGGGAGATAAATCATAAGAAACCCTTAACTATAGGAAACAGGGTTGCTGGAGGGGAGCTGGGTGGGGGCATGGGGTAACTGGGTGATGGACATTAAGGAGGGAATGTGATGTAATGAGCACTGGGTGTTATATGCAACTGATGAATGAACTGAACTCTATGTTTAAAACTAATGATACACTATATGTTAATTGAATTTAAATAAAATTAAATTTTAAAAAAGAAGGCTGTTGTAAGAATTAAATGAAATAATATATGTAAAACATTCAGCATACTTCCTGACAAAAAGTGTGTAAGAACTGATAGTTACTTAAAATATTCATATCAATTATATAAGTCCTATGGATTAAATGACTAATAGTAAACAGATACTATAATTTGGTGGGTCTCTCTTCAGATATAAGGCACAGGTTGCTGTGGGTATGGAGTTACTTGGACTTGAGTGGCCCTCAGTTGGTAGGCACACAAGAACTCACCACAACCATCTTCTCTCCCTTCTAAACTGCTGATACTGACTCCCTTATTTCTGGTATGAGAGACAAAGGCTAGATGAACACTGCTTCTCAGATGCCAAAAGAGAAAATGAGGACTTTGGTAAAGTGGAGGTAATGGTAAATGAGGACATGGTAAAGTGGAGGGATGAAAACCGGCAGCTCTTTAGGTCTGAAAGGACCAAAATTAGTATCACCACCATTCTGTAATCATTTTGCACTAACGCCAGTCCTGGCAGGGGGATTAGAGGGATTTGGATCATTAAGGGTCTACCATGTGCTAAATGCCAACCATTGGATTAAGAGATTTACAGTTATTCTAATGTATTCTCCACAATTTTTCTGCAAATTAGTTATTATCCCTGTTTTACAGATGAGGAAGCAAGCTCTGAGAGATTAAATAACAGTAAACAACAGAACTGGGATTTAAACCCACATCTATTCTGACTTCAAGGCTTCTGGTCTGAAGCAACATAGATTTTGTTTAGTTTCCTTTTCAAATTCCAGCCCTTCTGGTAGGGGTGGGAACAGCTAATAGAAATTTTTAGACTCATGTAATGTATTATTTTGTTGTTGTTTTTCTGATACATAACTGCTTGGCTTTTGGATTATCCCCACGTCCTGGTCTGTTGTTTTAACTGACAAGTTGGAGGTTGCAAAGCTGCTAACAAACTTTTTCTGAGGAATGTAGAATTTTCTCAATGATAAGCCTGTGCATTTAAAAATGTTAATTTGTGGTAGCACATCATAAGTCATTATAAATTTATGAATAATAATAATTGTCATGTCATTCTGGTGCTAAGTCTTAGACCAGTTTGTTTCACTCTGCTTCCGAGCCAGACCAATCATTTTTATAAACTCATACTATTGTTTACAAGGTAACAAGGGCAGTTAATGTGGATGGTTCATCAAAAAATCATTACCTTTGCCATAAGTTGACATGAAGGGATAACTTTCCGGGCTATTAGTGACATCTTCATAGAAGGAGAAGCTTGGATGTATGTATGTGTCTATATAATGGTTATCACAGGAATTACGCCAAGACTTCAGTGAGTGCCTTCCATTGGACTATAAGAAGGACAAGAGCTCAGACTTCAGAGCTGAACTTCATGGCATTGAATCTTTGTTCTGACACCAGCTTTGGGACCTTGAACAATTACTTAAGGAAACCGATACTCAAAGTTTATGTGAAAAGTGGGAATAATAACAGGCTATCTACCCCATAGCGTGGTTATCAGAATAAAAATACTCCAATTGATCCTTGAACAACGTGGGTTTGAACTGCAATGGCCCACTTATATGTGCATTTTTTTAATATACAAATACAGTACAGCACTATAAGGGTAGTTTCTCTTCCTTATGATTTTCTTGAAAACATTTTCTTTTCTCTAGCTTACTTTATTGTAAGACTACAGTATATAACACATATAACATACAAAATATGTGTTAATGAATTCTTTATGTTATCAGTAAGGCTTCCAGTCAACGGTGGAGTGTTAATATTTAAGTTTTGGGGGAGTCAAAAGTTATACATGGGTTTTCAACTGTGTGCGGTGTTGGTGCCCTTAATTCCCACATAGTTCAAGAGTCAACTGTACATGAAAAGCACTTACAAAAGTTCCTGGCTCACACTAAGTATTCAATAAGTGTTATCTGTTATGGTTGCTGTTGTTAATTACTATTATTATTGTTATATTGTTATTACTGTTATATATTGTTATTGTTCAGTCCAACCCCCAGCAGCAGCAGCAGCAGCAGTAGTAGTGATATGTCACAGACTAATGATGGTTGAGGAAATAATACCATATAGCCACAAAATTTTAGCTTTTGAGGCTGGAAGGCCTAGGTTTGATTACTGCATTTACTTACAACTTCTCTAATTATTCTTTCATTTATAAATGAATAAAATAATACTATTAATGTGTGTGTTACAGTATTATTATGAAGACCAAATTGAAATTATATATATATACTTGGTAAGGAAAATACTATATGTTATGTGTGTATTTTACTATTAACTAGTTTTCTTATAAAGAACCCAAGAGCATTGAGAATGACATTTAAAATAACAAAGCATTGATGCTGCCACAATTAATACCATATAAAAGATAAAGCAAGCATACAAAACTTTGAGCTATTATACTATTTGTTAAGTAGTTTCTTTGTACTAAGTACTATGATATACACTTCATAAATCTTGCTTCATGTATTCCTTACAACAGTTCTGTCAACAGGAGGGTGAGGAAAGAGCATCTCAGGGAGTGAGAACAACATGTGTGAAGGCCCTGGTGCAGGAGAGAGATGGTACATTTAAGTAAAATTGCAGATAAAATAGAATTGCAGATAAAACTTGCATAAATTTTTTTTAAAGATTTTATTTATTTATTTGACAGAGATAGAGACAGCCAGCGAGAGAGGGAACACAAGCAGAGGGAGTGGGAGAGGAAGAAGCAGGCTCATAGCAGAGGAGCCTGATGTGGGGCTCGATCCCATAACGCCGGGATCACGCCCTGAGCTGAAGGCAGACGCTTAACCGCTGTGCCACCTAGGCGCCCCAAAACTTGCATAATTTTTAAGCAGAATTATGTCTCATATAATATTGGGGACATCTATTAAAAATACTTGTTTATGGGAAGTTCGAATTTAGCTGAACATTCTGTATTTTTATTTGCTAAATCTGGTGACCCTAATTTAAGAGACTGAAAGATCAGAATGGCTAGATTAGAGAAGGTAGGCAAACAGGAGACCATGCAGGGCCTTTGGAAGCCTTGATGAGGATTTTGGTCTTCATTTTAAGGGTAATGGGAAACTATTAATTGTAGAACAGGAAATTGATCAAATTTGAGTTTTGAAATAGTACTGTAGCTGCAGTGTGAAGACTTCACAAAAGAAGGAACTGAAGAGAGGTTAACTTGCCTATGACCACAAAACCAGTGACATAGCCAACACCGGAATCTAATTCCTAAACCTCTTCTTGTAACTGAAATTGGAAGATGGTAATGGGATGTGAAAAAATAAAGAAAATACTGTAAAAGGTGGAGTAGAAGTTGGACATATATAGAATTATTGAAGGTAGGTTGATGTTGTGATTTATAATAAGAAATATATATTTGGTCTCTTTCCCAGTTCCTAGCGCAAAGCTCCTAAAACCTTTGAAATTTCCTAAATGTTGAGAGCCATCAAGTGTCTTTTATTATGTTAATGAAGTGACTGGGAAAGTCCCTAGGTAACCTAAGGATGGAGGCGGGTTGCCAGTGGAGCCAACCAAGCAGATTAGAGGGTTGGAACTTTCAGTCCCACCCCCAGACCTCCTGGGAGGGGAGAGGGTCTGGAGATTGAGTTCAGTTACCAATGGCCAGTGACTTAACCATGTCTAGGTAATAACACCTTCAAAAAACCCCAAAAGGATGGGGTTCAGAGAGCTTTGGGGTTGGTAAACCCAAGGATATTCTGGGAGAGCAACTCAGAGAGGGCATGGATCCTCTATGCCCTCTGCATCTCTTCTATCTGGCTGTTCCTGAGTTATATCCTTTTATTTAAAAACAAACAGTAATCTGCTAAGAAAAATGTTTCTCAGTTTTGTGAGCCACTATAGGAAAGTAAACCCAAGGGGGTGGTCTTTGGAACCTTTAGTTTTTAGCTGGTAGGTCAGAAACACTGGTGATAACCTGAATTTGCAATTGGCTTCTGAAGTGGGGGACTGTCTTATAGGATTGAACACTAACCCATGGGATCTGATTCTTCCTCTAGGTAGATAGTGTCAGAGTTGAGTTAAGTTCTAGGACATCCAGTTCCTGTCAGAAAATTGCTTGGTCTCCGGGCCCGTGGGTGGCTCAGTCCTTAAGCGTCTGCCTACCACTCAGGTCATGATCCCAGCGATCGAGCCCCCTGCTCAGCGGGAGGCATGTTTCTCCCTCTCCCACTCCCCCTGCTTGTGTTCCCTCTCTCGCTGCCTCTCTCTCTCTCTCTCTCTCTCTCTCTCTTTCTCTGTTAAATAAATAAATAAATAAATCTCTAAAAAACAAAAAAAAAAAGAAAGAAAAAATTGCTTGGTCTGGGGAAAGAACCTGCACACTGGAAATGGTTTCAGAATTGTAGATCCTGTAGATACCCTTAATAAATGTCTTTCTCCTTCTAGAATAATGCCTAGTACATAGTAGGCTCTCAGCAAATAATAAGCTATTACTTTTATGTATAAAATACATGAAAACACATAACAATACAAAAAGCTAGTTATATTTTGAATTTTTATGAAATAGAATATTACAAAATGCATATAATAGTTCCTGAAACAGTTTCAGTGAATTTTGAGTGCATATAAATGTGAAGTCTGGTAAATTATAGCCTGGTCTATTTAGTGCAATTGTCAGGGTCAGTAGGAAAATGCTAACTCTATTAACTTGTATAAACAATGCAATTGTGGTGTCTATCTGGGGACTAGATATTGAGAACCTACTTACTGATAGATTTAAGACGTAGGGCTATTATTTCTTTACTTTTATTAGCTTACAGCAAGCTCCCCAGTAGAATCATATTGCATGCTACTAAATAAGCAAAGTGAATACCCAAACATATTTCTTTTGTTTCCTTGTAGTATGTGAAGTATAGTCTTTTTTTTTTTTTTTGAGGGTGAGGAAAGAGATAATACTTATCTCAGAGAAATTCTTCAAAGAACTGGAGTTGAGGTTTCCACATCTTTATGGGAAGTGTAACTCAATGAATTTATTCTAGTTTTTGTGTTCATACAACAAAGAACATTCCTGTTTGGTCAGGTAGAATAAAACAAGAGCGTTAAAAAAAACAGCAAAAGCATTGAATTTGGAATTAGATGACTTTAGTTCTACTACTTACTGTGTGACTCTCTACCTATGATATGGGATAATGATGAGGGAGCAGAAGGCTAGCTGAAGACAAAGCATAAGCTGACACCCTGCACCCTCACCTCCACCCCCCACTCCTGGGTGGGATATGTGTGATTCTTCCAAGAAGCTCCCAACTGTCTTAATGTTAATGCTTTACTAGAGGGAAAAACAGCCTTAACCTGACAATGGCAAGGCCTCCGGTATCTTGTAGGTCCTCTTTAACACATGAAAATCCTTTTGGAACCTCCCTTTTCCTTACCTCCCCCAACTTCTAAGTATATAGTCAGCTATCCCTCACAACCCCTGTGCAGTAGCTGTTTCTGCCCTTGGGTCCTGTCCCTGTGCTTTAATAAAACCACCATTTTACACCAATGATGTCTCAAGAATTCTTTCTTGGTCATCAGCTCTGGACCCCACCCCACCGAACCTCACCTATATTCCAAAACCACATCAATAACACCTTGCTTATCTCATAGGATATTGGGAAAATCAAAAGGAAATGATAGATGTTTGTTCATATATTCCTTCCAGGGATATTACTTAGTTTATGTAAAGTATTATGTATTAAATGCATCTGGCAGTGAACAAAACAGTGTCCCAGCTCTGACATAAGTTATAGCCTAATGACAGAGATAGCCAATATATAAGTAAATATATGTTTACAAAGGGCTCTGGAGTGTGCTGTGAGAGAATAAGGGAGGGCTTGCTCTAATTAGAATGAACAGAGAAGGCCTTGCTAAGGAGATAGCACTGATACTGAGACATGAATGAGAAGAGGATTGAGGGTGTCCCATATCAAGTAGTGAGAAAGCTTGTATGGAGCTTGTGAAGGAAGGAAGATCTTGGAATGTTGAAAGAACTGAAAAAAGAGCAGTGTGACTGGGAAATAGTGAGTTAGGTAGAAGGTTATGCAAGATGAGGTTGTAAAGTCAAGAGGATCCATAACTTCCTAGCCATAGTTAGCCTCAAGAGTTTGGATTCTATTCTAAGTGCGAAGTCTTGAAACAGGAAAGAGTTTGGCATGTTCAAATTACAAGAGGATGCCAGTGTGATTAGAGCCTAGTGTGAGTGAGAGTTTTGTGGGGACATGGAGTTTGGATTTTTTTATGTAAATGCCTGAGGATAATCTACAGAGGAGAGATTGACGGTGCCCGAAAACCAAAGAGGCAAAGTCTTGGAAAGGTGGTACAGGTGATGGTTTTTGAATGTTGGTGAGGTCCAGAGCCAAAGGCCAAAAAAGAATTCGTGAGATGTCTTTGGGACAAAAAGGTGATTTTATTAAAGCACGGGGACAGAACCCATGGACAGAAAGAACTGCTGCATTGGGGTTGTGAGGAATGGCTGATTATATACTTGGGAGTTGGGGGTAAGGAAAAAACGGAGGGATCCAAAAGGACTTTCATATGCTAAAGAAGACCCTCAGGATACTGGAGGTGTTGCTAATATCAGGCTAAGGTTGTTTTTCTGTCTAGCAAAGCATTAACATTAAGATAGTTTCCGGAAGAAGTTTCCTTCCGGAAGTTAGGTTATTGATAAGAATGCTTTTTTCTTGTAAATCACTAAAACATTTGTAAACTGAGGGAGACTCAAGTCCTGCAGGACTGTAATCTTTAGAAGTTAACCATTTGTTTTTCCTTCCCTTAGCTTTAGGGCAGCCAGGAGTGCCTGAGGAATCCCACCTGGGATTGGGGTGGGGGTTGCAGGGTGCCGGCTTGTGCTTTGTCCTCACCTTGCCTTCTGCTCCCTCATCACAGGGAGAGAAATGGGATACATAGTACAAGTGGAAGGTTTGAATTTGAGAGGGAGAGGAGAAGTTCATCCACTCTAACAGGAGAAAAGAAGAGAAAATGTGTGCGGATGGAGATCAGATGACAGATTTGGGGGTGGGAAGAAGGGAGTGCCCACTTCTGATGGTACCCTTCTCGACCAAGATCATCAGGGTAGAGGGCAGAGAAGGGTGAAGGGAGAGGTTTGAGGAGAGGAAAACAATAATTGTCTTGGAGCAAAACGTTAGTAAAGAAAAGAAATAGATTTCAAACAGGCAGCATTTAATACTGTTTGATGTCTGTGATCATGAATTTAAGTGTAACCTCTGAGCAAGATTGTGGGATTTTCTCTAGGAACATTCAGCTGCTCAGATGCAAATTCAGAGCAGGTAAATTGTTGGATTTATCCAGGATCAAAGATTTGCCAAACTAGTTCACTGACGGAGAGAGTGGCAAGGACATTGAGGAAATGATAATAATGGTAGGCCATTGAATATGCTAGATAAGGAGGGAGAAGACAGGAGGAGGTGAGAAACTGGCATGCTCAATATATTGTAATCTTAATGGAGTCTATCCATTTATTCATTCATCAAAGAATTTGAAGGGTTAATATATACAGTAAAAATATAAAAATGAAAAATAACAATTATTAAATATAAAAATAAGTATTTAACAATAAATATAAAAGGTTAATGACCCAGAGAAGACAAATTATAATCTATACTATTGACTGGGTAAGAGGCAAGTAGAAGAGGTAAAGGGATCATTAAGGACAGCAGGAACATGTTTTTGGTGCAGCCAAAAAATAAGCTTTTAAACTTCTCAACATATTTCATATGTGACTACACAGTCCTTTATCCTGCCTTTTTTTAAAGCAGGCTTCCAACTTAAATATTACCAATAAAAAGTAGCTTCACTGTTCAAAGAGTTCATCATTCCTGTCTTTGACTTTTTGCCTCTGGCTTCCATGAAGCTCGTCCGGGAAATAATTTTGGAATTAATACTTAAAGTCTCCAACTGTCCTGTTGAGCTACTGCCAATCCATGACTATCTCCTAAGAAAGAAATAAGAGATATTACTTACAGATATGTATCAATATGTTAGAAAAATTTATATTGCTATAATCAGTTTTTATTTATATGAATTATTAAGCCCACACTTGATATTTGTGTAGCATTCTTGTAAAGCACTTTCCTATACTAATTCACCTAAATATTCATAAGCTCCTGCTATTTGCCAGGCTAAGTGCTAGAGATACACCAGCAAACAGGACAGGGAAGGTCCTTGCCCTCAGCAATCTTATATTCCTACGCACAGACCTTCCGATTATGTAGGAGGGGTGTCGTTACTTTCTTTTACAGATAATGTAAGTGAAGCTCAGATTACTCAACTTGGACTAGAAGCCAGGTCTTCAGACCTCCAGTTTTGTCTCTCTTCTGTTCTGCATCATTTCCTTATTAGCGTGATGATACCTACCTTTAGTGATCACTTTTGGGTAAATTTGAAGGATTTTTGACCACATTATTTTCCGCATGGGTCTGAATTCATTCCAGTTGTGTGTATGTGCGTGCAGGGCATCTTATCAAGTTTCTCCACCATTATTTACATCATTAGAATATATATTGTACTTTGTGATTTAAATTATGTTACAAAAGTTAAGGGAGGGACAAACTTAATCATACACAACAAAATACTTGTTCCCCTGTCCCATTTGTCCATTTTTCATTATTAATCCTGTCCTAGGAGCCCGTGGGCCTCTCCACCTCACTATCACTTAGGTGATAATCTACTCCATTGTCCACTGACTTTGCCCACCATCAAATCTATTGCCAATTCAGGCAAAACGACCTTTGCCTTCCTCTTCTAATGTCCTTAGTCCACCATTTGCCAGGTATTTGCCAGGTATTTTGCCTTGTCTGCACATCTCAGGTGGCTCAGCACTCCTTGAGGAAATCGAGGACTAGAGCTGACCTCTAAAATCCTACCGGTGCGGGACTTTGTGTGCAGCAAGTATTCACATGCTATTGTCCGATTAAAACCTATGTCAAGGCATTTTTGAGCCTTTCACGCACCTTAGCTAAATCCTACCAGTCTGATCTTCAGAGAATCTCAGTCTTATCCTTTTTTATTTCTACTGCCACCACTCTAATTCAGGCCCCTGGCATACATATGCCCTTAACCCCCTTGCCTCCTCTCACTTACCTTTATTCACTTGGCAAAATTACAGTCCCGGTAATTTTCTATCTGCTTGGTGCTTGTACCTTTGTTCTGAAGGAAGCTGGAAAAAAAAACTGCACTGCCTGGACTCACTTTCAATTCATGACCACGGAACTCAAGCTAGACCCTTGGTGCTGCCCTCCCAGTCCATTTCCTCTCTCATGTTTCTACATTTTTTTCATACTTTCTCTCTTCTCAAATCCCCAACACCACTACCCCCATCCTCACTCTCAACTGAGAACTTTGCTTCCTATATTTGCTTAGTACTTAAAAGTTTACAAAGTACTTTTGCATGCCTTTTCTGACTTAATCTCTTCCTCATCTATCCTAGGAAATGGCTACTTTGAGCAGCATTCTTCTTTAGAGCCAATGACTCTTGGTCATTCAATTGATTCCAGTATTTAGTTTACCTAGCTACATTTCACAAGTCCTCACCATTTAAGCTTCACAGATCAACCTCTGTCTGCCTTTCTCATTCTGAAAAAGGAGGTTCCTCATAACTGCCTTTTTCACTCACAGGAACATTGCATGAGCATTTGGCTGTACTCTGATCCTTTTAAATCTTACAGTACAAAGAAGCAAACTTGCCATCCACATTCTTTGCCAGATTAAGGCACAGCACTACAAAAGATAACCACCTTGGACTGAAGATTCAGTGATTACTGTGTTTGGCTCCAAAGTATATGATCTGCAGTTTGATATTCAAGAAAAATACCATTTGCACTGTAACCTAGACTAGCTTCTACTTAAATATTAGTGTGCCCTGTTTTAATGTCTCCATGTATTAAGTTGAAAATTTCAGAATAAAATATGAATGAGCTTTATTTTTCTAAAAGTATTCCATCCTTTACTAAAAGGGTTCCTTTTAGGTTAAGCAGGTCCTTGGTAGATTTTTAAATGACTTGGCTTATAGAAATTCAGTTTGTACCACTTTTCAGGAACATACCTTTTATGAAAAGTGAACTACATTGTTACAGGCTGGTTCTGATTTTCATCACTGTGGTGTCCCTGCAAATGGTGTCATGAAATGGTCATATTTTCCCACAGGAACAATATTATAATTGAGGGGTTGTATTCCTGACCAAAGACTCAGCATCAAATAAATCATAGATATAATTGACAATGTGCCATAAAAGCAAAGATACAGGAACTATAGATCTCTAATCATTTTAAGTACTTAAAAATTATGGTCCAAGTCCTATAAGATGAACATAAATGTAGTATATGCAGTCATACAAGGGACACTGATGGATTATGAAGTGTGCATAAAGCTCTTAGAATACAACTCTATTGTATAGTAAATTTTCTTTAAAATAAACTGTCTTGAGAGATCTATTTTTAGCAATAAATCAATAATTTCTTTTGCTATCATGTAATATAGAAATTGGGGGGGCTTGTGGGAAGTGACCCGTATAAATGATTTAACTTTGTTTTTCAAACCGAATAGTACATCAGAATCACCTGAGGAGTTTTAACAAGGCAGATTTCTGGGCCTGAACCAAGAGTTTGAGTAGGCCTGGGGGTGGGGCAGGAAAAAGAATATGTGTTTTTAAAACTTCCCTAGGTGATTCTAATGCATTTTTAAGATGAGAACACTGAGGCCTAGAGAAAAGGAAATGCTTTGTTGAAGGTTATCATACCAAGTTGTTCTTCTTGTTTTTATCCTTTTCCCCCATTTATCATATATTTGAATACCTGCTATGTGCCAGCCTTAAGGAGCTAACGGTCTCTTTCTTTTACGAAGTAAAACGCAAGGTCATTTTCAAAAAACGGATAGAGTTAGGGGTTAGTGCTTTGGAGGTTTGAGGAGAGTGTAGAAAATATGAAAAAACTATGCTAGAAAGTGAAAAATAATGTATTGACCAGAGAAACACAGCAAGATTGGTGAGCAGTGTTCAGGGCCCCGATGTAGGTCATGACTTTGGTTTTATATATTAAAACCCGTCTGCATATTGTGTGACTTTGTCCCATAATTAGCTACTAGATACTCGTGCAAAGAAAGTGGATATTAGGTATGATCAATGGTTGGACTTTGGCTGTATGAGTGCAGAAATGTCATCGTCCTCATCAACAGCAACATAATGAGGCAAGAAATTTGTGGTTTTGGCAACAGTGTTACTGCAGTGATGCACTATGGAACCTAAGCTGGATAAGGAAGGAAGTTAAGGAAATTCTGACGAAAAGGGAGAAAATAGAGGAGGAAGAAGAATCAGTGAACTGGAGATCTTAATGAGCTGGAAAAAAAATGGTGATAGTGGGAGTAGTTGAACCAGCAACCTTGAAGATTGTGGTCAGAGAATGTCATGTTTGAATTAGTGATTTTGGCGTTGGAGTGGTAAAGGATGTTGATAATTTCCAAGGTGTGGAGCGTGGGTGGCTGACATGGAATGGAAGAGAAAGTCATTAGAGATGAGGAGGTTAAGGAACTGAGAAGTCTCAGTGTATTAGATGTGCTATGCCACACTTTCATTAAATTATCTTCCTTTTAAATGATAATGAAAATACACCCCACACCCAGCAATATTTTAATCTATTCAAAAAAATAATTTAGAAGCAAAGTTTGTGAAGTGTAGTGAATACATTTTGTAGTCTGAGGCTATTCATGAGAGCTAATAACATTCTGTATCTATTTTCTTTCTGTTTAGTAGTTTTACTATGAAATTTATCTGAATCAAGTTTTTTTTTTAGGTGGAGGATGGGAACTTTATTAGTGTTCACAAGAGACACATTTAAATGTCAGCTCTAGGACAGCTATTCTAGGCTATAAACAAAGTGTATTCTCCAAGGAATTTGAAGAGCTCTCAGAATGGATATGTTAAATTAGCTGTTGCAGTAAGAAAAACGTGTGGATTTTCAGTCTCTGCCTCTCTGCTATCTCCTTTGTCTTGGCACATGCTCAGGTTTCCTCTTCTAAAAAATCATTTCCTCAAACCTTGCTTCCCCCTCAAGCTACCCTCTCAGCTCTCTTCTTCCTTTCATTGATATAACTATTTACTTTCCTTTTTATTGGAAATAGCTATTTTTCTTGAAATATACTGGAGAGAAAAGAGTTGTAATCCTGCCATCATAACATACAGCTTTTGTTATTTGAGGGTATACTTTTCTCTGTTTGCACGCATGTATATATTTTTCACAGTTTTTTAAAAAGATTTATTTATTTATTTTAGAGAGAGTGTGTGCATGCACAAGTGAGCAAGGGAGGGAGAGGGGGCAGAGGGAGAGAGAGAATCTCCAGCAGACTTGCCGCTGAGCACAGAGCCAGAGGCAGGGCTCAATCTCACAACTCCGACTGAGATCAGGACCTGAGCTGAAATCAGTAGTCGGATGCTCAACCAACTGAGCCACCCAGGCACCTCTATTTGTTCCGTTTTGATCACAGACTATTAAGTCTTATGAGGGTAGAAGGCCTGTTTTGTCTGCCACTGTATATCTAGTATGCGCCTAAAATATTAGGAAGAGATCCATAATTAAATGTAAAAACGATAAATGGTGTATACTTTACATTTATATTTTGATTTTTTTCTATTTAACCTATCAGACATTTCCTGTTTTTCTTCATATGCTTTATAATATTTAACAAGTATTTTATTGATTTAATGTATCATAAATTACTATTTGAATATTTCAAGTAGTTTATATTTTTTATTATGACTGACAACAATGAAATGTATGTCTTCCTGTGTTCATGTATTTGTTTACTATTATTCTTTTGTTGAACCATTTTTTGAGATAAATTCCAAAGAGTGGTATTAAGCTAAAGAGTATGAGCATTTTTATTCTATGAAGCTTACTAAAAGAACTGTACATTTCTTAAATGCCTTAGAATTTGCCACTTCAATGAAACACCACTTCTTAAAGGTCACTAATGGCTTCCTAATTGCCAAATCAACCCGCCTGTTCTAAGAACCCTCTTGACCTCTCTTGCAATATTTAATACGAATTTACCATCACTGACTTGAAACTCTTTTCACTTATGGCTTGGTGACATGGCATTATTTTGGTTTTCTTTCTTCCTTCCTGACTGATTTTTTGCTTTGAACCTCCTAAATGTAGCCTTTCCCAAGGTTCTATTCTATCTGCTTTATTATCTCTATATTAATAACCCCCAAATCTGTATCTTTAGCTTTGACCTCTTTCTTAAGCTCTAGTCTTGTATTGCTTGATCTCTCATTAATGCCCCCATATCATATGTCATCATGTCTTAACAATGAATTAATTTTCCCTCTCCAATCAGTTTCCTGTATTTTATCTCTGATAATGCTACTGCCATCCCTGGAGTCTGGACACCATGGAGACATTTTGATCAATTTTACTTCCTTGCTCAATCCATTGCATCAGTTGCCCTGTTATATAAATTCTAATTCTGCAGTGTCCCTTGTTTCTTTCACTTTGTTTTTCCTGAATTCATTCATTCATTCATTCATTCAGCAAGTACTTACTGAGAACTGTCATATGCCCCTCACTGTGTAAGGCACCAAGGATATAAGCAGTGAACACAACAGACAAAAATCTTGACCATGATGAAGCTGATATTCTAGTGGAGGAAGGCACAGAAGCAGTTAAGTAGAATATATAGAATGTCAGATAATGAAAGTTATACAGAGAAAAATTAGGGAAGTTGGATAGGGAAGATTGGGACAGAGTGTGTATGTGTGCACAATTTGAAATGGTATACCCCAAGAAAGCTAACTGAGAAGGTGACATTTAAGCAGAGATTTGAAGGAGGTCAGGAAAAGGCCAGATATGGGAGGGCACAAATGGAGCATTCCAGGCAGAAGGACTAGCAAGTGAAAGGCCTTGAGATGGGGGAGAACATAAGTGTTCCAGAAATAGCAAAGTGGCAGTGTGATGAAGCAGAGTGAATAAAACAAAGAGTCATAAGAGGTGTGGTCAAAGAAGGTGAGGAAAGAGGACCAGACTTGGTAGAACTTTGTAGGCCATTGTAAAGACTTTGGCTTTTTTACCATAAGTGAAATGGGAAGCCATTGGATAGTTGAGAAAAGGAGAAACCTGATTTGACTTTTTTATTAGTAGGAGAGCTCTGGCTTTTGGGTTGAGACTAAACTGTAGTGGGGCAAGGGTAGAAACAGGGACTAAGTAAAGAGACTATTGCATTAAGCCAGGAGAGAATTGATGATGGCTTGGATGTGGAGAGTAGTAAAGTGGTGAAAAATTGTTGGATTCTGGATTTTCTTTTGAATGGATGTGGGATGTGAGAGGAAACAGGAATCAAAAATGGCTCCAAAGTTTTGTCCTGAACTGGAAGACAATGGTTTTCAATAATGTGTGTGTTTGGGTGGGGGGGAGGTGTTTTATCCCTTGTTCTTAGAACTCCCGTAAATCATTATATTATGTTATGTTACCTGTTACATTGCATTACATTATATTCCCTAATTGCTTTTCACCTGGGCTGTGTCAATAGTCTTAAATATTCAGTCATAAATCTGATATCCTCTCCTAGCCTTTCTCCTCACTCTAATTCATCCTTTATAAAGTGAGGCTGTAATCATATGACCATCTTTGATGACTTCCAGTTGCGCTTAATTCAGCAGGCAGACTCCTCTGTCTTGCATTCAAGGCCCTCCATAGTATGAGCCCAAGCTACTTCTTTAGCTCTGTCCTTTATTATTCCCTTATATATTCTAAGTAAATTGACTTACTGCTCCTTGAATATCATGTATAAATTGACATCTAATATGTTATAGACCATACCTATATGGTATCACAGAATCTATAGCATGGACACCCCAGGTTTGAATTGTGGTTCCATTTCTCATCATGTGCAGTTTATTTAACCTCTGTGTCAGTTTTCTCTCTGTAAAATAGGGGTAATAGTAATCTACTTCATTGAGATGTTTTGAGGATGAGAAGATTTTATATGTA
This sequence comes from Ursus maritimus, assembly GCF_017311325.1. NCBI lineage: Eukaryota > Metazoa > Chordata > Mammalia > Carnivora > Ursidae > Ursus > Ursus maritimus. Next base: position 71,819,819 of record NW_024423319.1, read on the forward strand.
AAGGACTTAAACAGTGCCTAACAAAGTGCTCTAATGTGTTAGCTGTTATTATGGTTGTTACTATTAATATTTTTGTTTATTCTCATTCTCCCCTCTCACTCTCTCCTCACCCCCACCACCATAATATCAGCTCCGTGAAGGCAGGAATTTTTGTTGTGTTCACTGCTCTATCCCTAGTAACTACAGTAGTGACACATAAGAAACACTCAGTAAATATTTGTGGAATGAATGACTGCAGTTTCCTCACCCTGAGATGCCTACTACTGTTGCCTCTTCCTCCTACTCTTGTCTCTTAAAAACCCATCCAACCTGTAAGGCTCATCATGAATGCCATTAATTCCGTGGAACTCCTTGTTATTTTCTGATCCTTCTCCCCAAACTAAATTTAATCTCTCATTTCTTTGAACTCCCATTATATCTTGTTTATGCATTTCTTACATCCATTATCTTTCTTTGCCTTTTATCTTAGTCATTTGTATCTAATCTTGCCTACTAGATAGTAAGTTCTTACAGCATGGACTGTGTATTACTCATTTTTATATCCCCTGTAGTGTCTAGTTTAATGTCTTGAACATGCTAGGTGCTCAATAAACAAATGCTGATTGAATTGAACTGAATTTGTCCTCCTATTTATATACTTCACTTTATATGAATTTTCAGATTTCTAAGTCATGCTTCAAAGTATTAAATCTGTGTAATTTATTCCTTAGGTATCCTAAGTGTTCAAGTTTTTAGAAGGACTATTATTTTTTATGTTCAGTTGTAGAGGAGGTACATTTGTCTTAATCAAACCTTGTTTTAATTGCCTAAGGACTTTGTGCCAGATCACAAATTGTTCTAATGGTAAAAGGAAGGGTTTATCAAATATGGTATCATACAGCTGGAATTCAGTGGTCTAGTAACTTCTCCTAAGAACTAGGATGAAGAAAAAAGGCTTTGTGAAGATAAAGTATGTGTCACAAAATCCGTGCACTTAAGCTCATGCACTTTATAGGGTAAGCTTCTCAAATCCTCACTCATAATTTATTTACTCATCATTATGCTTAAATCGTGATTATCAGATTTCCCAGCCAACAGCTGTGGCGAGGCAATTTAGAAATGTTAGAAAGGCTCATAGAAGATAGGAGGGAGGGACAGCTGACTTTAAGGAAGGAGATCAAAAAAACAAAAAACAGGCCAAGGACTCACATCAGTGTGGGACTAATAACCCTATATTGGTTAAATAGGCCTTGGGGGCATCAATGTGTTATAATATAGTACAGTAATTGATGTTCATAATAATGACCCAAATTCATCAAAAAAAGGTTAAATTCTGATCACCGTATTCTATTTATGAAAATAAGCAGCGAGTGTTGTGTTTACATTCCTATCCATCAGATTAAATTAAAAAGGATTTGTTTATATAGTAATAAGCCTTCAACTAGCTGGACAATGTGGAGGATTCAGTCCTGAAAGGTTATAGATAATCAAGGTTTTCCTGTATTTAGTATATACTTTCTTGTTCAGGTTCCTCTAACTAGAATTGAAATACAGTGAGGAGATAGCATGAGGCAGTAAATCCATAAAAATGAATTGTTCATTTACCCTCCATTTATAACATAGGAAATATGATTATAGAGCAGATGTTGACTGAAATGCCGTATGCTCAATCATGTTAGTGTTTATTTGATAAGGAATGCCATTTGTTTAGCTTTGCTCATTTATTCAGTGACTGTGGCCTGGAATTTTATTAGAAGCTGTATAGCTGTACCTACCAGAATGCTGAGAGAGTTGGAGCTTGAATGAGATTGGTAAGAACTTGGAACTCTTTAGTTTGGGAAATGAAAATGGAAAGAAGTCTTTAATTTGGAAAGTTTTCCATTTTAAACCTCTTGGTTTTGTCTAATTTATATATGGGTACTGGAACACAGAAACGACTAATAATTTGGCAATAGTCATTACTTTTTCAACTTTTTTTCTGAAAACTTGCGTTTTCCTAAAAGTCTTTTCAGTGACTACCCAGAGAGTGAGAGAGCCAAGAAATTTTCCTGAAATGGAACCATTTACAACTTATGTGTTTCTGAATAATGGAGAAAACTAAAATTTAATTTTAAAAGTACTTCAATACTAAACAGCTCTTATATTTGAAATAAATTATTCAACTAATTTTTCATTCTCCCTTGGAGCCAGTTAGCAAATATCTTTTGTGTTGCAGCAAGATTATAGCAAATGATTTCATGGGAACATTTATTCAAATGTTGTATCTTATTAGCTGGTAATATCTGGGCCTTTGTGATAAAGAAATGAGTATAATAAATATTTGAATGAATAGACTTAGGACCTAGATAATTTGGAAGAATCATTTCAAAACTTGGATTAACTATGACATCTAGAACTAGGAACTAGCATTTTAGGCCATCTTGCAACATATTGTAAAATTCAAGATACAGTGAAATAGATTTTGAAAATTAAGACCTTAAGCAATGTATTTTATTTTTTAAAAAGACTTATTTATTTTAGAGAGAGAGTGGGTGTAGGAGAGTGGGGGGAGGGGCAGAGGGAGAGGAAGAGGGAGACAATCTCAAGCAGACTTCCTGCTGAGCAAAGAGCCCCATGCAGGGCTCCATCTCCGGACCCTGAGATCATGACCTGAGCCGAAACCAAGAGTTAGATGCTCAACCAACTGAGCTACCCAGGCGCTCCATTAAGCAGTGTATTTTGGAAAGAACTTTATTTTTAAGAATAAGATAAATAGGTTTCTAACACTCCCCACACAAATATTTTTGTGTATATTTCACCCTCTTGAGAAAGGCAGAAGAGGATTTTTAATTGTTGCCATTGCAGGTCAAGAGTTTTTAAACTCTACAAGCTACATTACCAAACTGAAGTCAGTTCAGAAGGATGTGGCATTTGATACAAATGTAGTATGTTATGCAGCATTACAAGTTTCTTATGATCTCTATAAGTAGCCTTTTAAAATGTATTAATTTATTTAAAAATAACAATAACCCCAATGCATGTTAACATAAATAGCATTTTTAATGAATAATAACTAAATTTCTGCTGCTTCATCAAGAGCACTCTTAATATATTCCCACAGGTACATCGTTGTAAAGAATACAACGGCCACTAGTGTAGTTTGGTGCTTTGCCTTAATCGACAACAACGTGCCAGCAGTTTTACTCATCACTGCTTTTATTTTCAACAACAGTTTTATTAAGATATACTTCACATACCATACATTTCACCCATTTATTTTTTTTTAAATTTTATTTATTTTTTTAAAGATTTTATTTATTTATTTATTTGACAGAGAGAGAGCACAAGTAGGCAGAGCAGCAGGCAGAGGGAGAGGAAGAAGCAGGCTCTCTGCTGAGCAGGGAGCCCGATGCGGGTCTCAATCCCAGGACCCTGAGATCATGACCTGAGCCAAAGGCAGATGCTTAACTGACTGAGCCACCCAGGTGCCCCACATCTCACCCATTTAAAGTGTACAGTGGTTTTTAGTATATTCACAGAATTCTGCAATCATCATCAAAATCAATTTTAGAGTCACAAAAAAGTGCCAAATCTATAACTAATCACTTGCAATTTCCCTCTAATCTTCCCCTCTTCCAACCCCCAAGACCATTAATCTTTCTGTCTCTATAGATCAGACCATTCTGGACATTTCATATAAATGGAATCATATAATGTGTGGTTTTTTTTATTATTGTCTTTTTCACTTAGCGTAATATTTTCAGGGTTCATCCATGTTGTAGCATTAATCAGTATTTTATTCTTTTTGTGGTGAAAGAATATTCTATTCCATGGATTCTGTATTTTGTTTATCCATTCATGAGTGGATGGATGTTTTTGAGTTGCTTCCACTTTGGGCTATTATGAATGTTGCTGCTATGAACATTGCGTACATGATTTTGTGTGGACATTTGTTTTCGGTTCTTCTGAGTATATACCTAGGAGTGGAATTTCTGGGTCAGATGCTAACTCTGTTTAACTTTTTGAGGAGCTGCCAGGCTGTTTTCCAAAGTGACTGCAGCATTTTACATTCCCACAAGGAACATATAAGGGTTCCAATTTTTCCCACATTTTTACCAAGACTTATTATCTTTTTTATTATATCCATCCCAATGAATCCAAAGTGGTATTTCATTTGTGATTTTGATTTCCATTTTCCTAAAGGCTAATGATATTAATCATCTTTTTATGTGCTATTGCTTAATTGTTATCTCCTTTGGAGAAATGTCTGTGCCAGTCCTTTGCCTATTTTGAAATTGAGCATTCATCTTTTTATTGTTGAGTTGTAAGAGTTCTTTATATAGTTTGGGTATGAGTCCCTTATCATATATATGTGACTTAGAAATATCGTCTCTGATTCTGTGGGTTGTTCTTTCACTTTCTTGATGGTGCCCTTTGTAGTACAAAAGGTTTCAATTTTGATAATATCCAATTTATTAATTTTTTTCTTTTGTTGCTTGTGCTTTAGGTGTCATTTCTAAGAAACTATTGCCTAACCCAAGTTCACAAGGATTTTTTACTCCAGTGTTTTCTTCTAAGGGTTTTATAGTTTTAGCTCTTACGTTGAGGCCTGTGATCCATTTTCAGTTAATATGCTTATATAGTATGAAGAAGAGATCCAATTTCATTCATTTGCATGTGGGTGTACACTTGTCCCCGCACCATTGTTAAAGACTATTATTTTCCCTCATTGAACTGAATTGTATTGGCAGGTTTGTGAAAAACCAATTGATTGTAAATGTGAGGGCTTATTTCTGGACTTTTAACTCTACTCCATTAGTAGAGTTGTCTATCCTTAGGCCAGTCCCATTGATAAATATGTCTATCCTTATGCCAGTACCACACTGTATTGATTACTTTCTAGCTTTGAAGTAGGTTTTTTAATCAGGAAGTGTAAGTTCTCTAACTTTGTTATTTTTTAAAATTGCTGTGCTCCTTGGATTTCCATATGAATTTTAAGATCAGCCTGTCAATTTCTACAAAGACTCTGACTGGGATTTTGATAAGGATTATGTTGAATCTATAGATCAATTTGGGTAATATTGCCATCTTAACAATATTAAGTCTTCTAGTCTGTGAACATGAAATGTCTTTCCATTTATTTACATCTTCTTTGCTCTATTTCAGCAATTATTTTGTAGTTTTTGGTGTAAGTTGTACACTTCTTTTGTCAAATTTATTTCTAAGTATTTTATTTCCAGCTGTATTACAATATAATTGACATATAAAATTATGTGAATTTAAGATGTACAACTGATGATTTTATATACATATATATATTTCAAAATAATTACCATAATACAATTAGTTAACACATATATCACCTTACATAGTTACCATTTTTTCGGTGTGTGTGGTGAGAACTTAAAAGATTTAGTATCTTAGTAACTTTCAAGTATACAATACAGTATTGTTAACTATAGTCACCAGCCTACATTCACTCCCCAGAACTTAACTCATCTTATAACTGGAAGTTTGTATTCCCCACCCATCCTCCACTCACCTTGCCCTGGCCACCACTGAACTACTTTCTTTTTCTGTAAGGTCAGGTTTTTTGTTTTTGTTTTTGTTTTTAGATTCCACTTATATGTGATATCATACAGTATTTATCTTTCTCTGTCTGACTTATTTCATTTAGCATAATGACCTTCAGTTTCATCCATGTTGTCACTAATGGCAGGATTTCCTTTTTTCATGGCTGCATAACAACATTCTATTATATGTATAGAATATTCTATATTCTGTATAATATTATACACACACATATCACATCTTCTTTATCCATTCATCCATTGAAGGACATTTAGGTTGTTTTTATGTCTTGGCTATTGTAAATGATGCTGCTGTGAATGTGGGGGTTGCACATCTCTTCGAGATGGTGATTTCATTTCCTCTAAATATATACTGAGTGGGATTGCTGAATCACATGGTCCTTCTATTTTTTTTTAACTTTTTAATTCCAGCTAGTTAACATACAGTGTTATATTACTTTCAGGTGTATGATAGTGATTCAACAGTTCCATACCCCAGTGCTTATCACAAGTGCCCTCCTTAATTCCCATCACCTATTTCACCCATCCCCCCCCACCTCCCCTCTGCTAACCATCAGTTTGTTCTTTATAGGTAAGAGTTTCTGTTTCTTGGTCTCTCTCTTTTCCCTTTGCTCATTTGTTTTATTTCTTAAATTCCACATATGAGTGAAATCATATGCTGTCTTTCTCTGATTTCGCTTAGCATTATTCTCTCTGGCTCCATCCATTTTGTTGCAAATGGCAAGATTTCATTCTTTTTTGTGGCTGAGTAGTATTCTAATGTATATATATATACCACATCTTCTTTATCCATTCATCAGTCAGTGGACACATGGGCTGCTTCCATATCTTGGTTATTGTAAATAATGGTGCTATAAACATAGGGATGTATGTATCCCTTTGAATTCATATTTTTGTATTCTTTGGGGAAAGAACCAGTAGCTCAATTGCTGAATCTTAGGGTAGTTCCATTTTCACTTTTTGAGGAACCTCCATTCTGTTTTCCAGAGTGGCTGCACCAATTTGCATTCCCACCAGCAGTGCAAGAGAGTTCCCCTTTCTCCACATCCTTGCCAACACCTGGTGTTTCTTGTGTTGTTTATTTTAGTCATTCTCACAGGTGTGACGTGATACCTCATTGTAGGTTTGATTTGCATTTCCCTGATGATAAGTGATGATGAGCATCTTTTTATGTGTCTCTTGGTCATTTGGGTGTCATCTCTGGAGAAATCTCTGTTCATGTCTTCTGCCCATTTTTTAATTGGATTATTTGGTTTTTTTGGGTATTGAGTGGTATAAGTTCTTTATGGATTTTGGATACAAACCTTTTATTGGGTGTGTCATTTGCAAATATATTCTCTCATTCCGTAGTTTGCCTTTTAGTTTTGTTGATTGTTTCCTTCACTGTGCAGAAGCTTTTTTATTTTGGTGTAATAATTTAATTTTGCTTTTGTTTCCCTTGCCTCAGGAGACATATCTAGAAAAAAAGTTGCTACAGCCAATATCAGAGAAGTTACTCTTCTAGGATTTTTGTGGTTTCGGGTCTCATATTTAGCTCTTTAATCCATTTTGAATTTATTTTTTGTGTCATAGAAGAAAGTGGTTCAGTTTCATTCTTTTGCACATTGCTGTCCAGTTTTCCCAACACCATTTGTTGAAGAGGCTGTCTTTTTCCCATTGGATATTCTTTGTCAGAGATTAAATGAACAATTAATTGCGGGTTTATTTCTGGGTTTTCTGTTCTGTTCTGCTGATTTATGTGTCTATTTTTGTGCCAGTAGCATACTGCTTCGATTACTACAACTTTGTAATATAACTTGAAGTCCAGAATTGTGAGGCTTCCAGCTTTATTTTTCTTCTTCAAGATTGCTTTGGCTATTCGATGTCTTTTGTGGTTCTATACAAATTTTAAGATTCTTTCTTCCAGTGCTTTAATAAAAGTGCTGTTGGGGGTGCCTGGTGGCTCAGTGAGTTGGGTGGCCAACTCTTGATTTCGGCTCAGGTCATGATCTCAGGTTCCTGGGATTGAGCCCTGCATTGGGCACCCTGCTCAGTGCAGAGTCTGCTTGAGGATTCTCCCTCTGCCCTTCCCCCCTGCTCATACTATTTCTCTCTCAATTAAATAAATCTTTAAAAAAATAAATAAAAGTTTTTAAAAATGTTGTTGGTATTTTGATAGGGATTGCATTGAATGTGTAGATTGCTTTGTGTAGTATAGACATTTTAACAATATTTGTTCTTCCTCACATGGTAGTTCTATTTTTGATTTCTGAGGAATTTCTATATTGTTTTTCACAGTGACTATACTAACTTATATTCCCAACAACAGTGTGCAAGGGCTCCCTTTTTTCCTACATCCTCACCAGCTCTTGTTATCTGTTATTGTTTTGATAATAGTCATTCTAATAGGTATGAGGTAGCATCTTGTTGTTTTCATTTGCATTTCCCTGATGATTAATGATATTGAACACTTTTTCATGTATCTGTTGGCCATTTGTATATCTTCTTTGAAAGAATGTCTATTTAGGTCCTTTGTCCATTTTTTAATTGGATTATTATTTATATTTTGGTTTTGATGCTATTGTAAATGGAATGATTTTTTAATTTAATCTCCAATTGTTCATTACAAGTATAGACATGCAACTAATTTTTTATATTCATCTTGCATCTTGTAAACTTGCCAAACTCAATTTTTAAAAGGTTATTTAGTAAGAGGTAGCATGAGTGGGAGGGGCAGAGGGAGAGAGAATCTCAAGCAGAGTCCATGCTGAGCATGGAGCCTGATGCGGGGCTTGATCTCAGGATCCTGAGATCATGACCCAAGCCAAAACCAAGAGTCAGATGCTTAACTGACTGCGCCACCTAGGCCCCCCAACTTGTCAAACTCATTTATTAGTTCTAATAGTTTTTGTGGATTCCTTGGCATTTTCTTTATATACTATTATATCATCTGCAGGCAGAGATAGTTTTACTTCTTTTCCAGTTTGGATGCCTTTTATTTCTTTTATTGCTTAATATCATAGATAGAACCTCTACTACAATATTGAATAGAAGTGGTGAGAGCAGACAACCTTGGCTTATTCCAGTCTTTCATCATTTAGTATTACATTAACTTTGGGTCTTTCCTAGGTACCCTTTATCCAGTTGAGGAAGTTCTTTTCCATTCCTAATTTGAGTGTTTTTATCGCAAAAGGGTGTTGAATTTTGTCAACATGTTTTTATATCTTTTGAAATATTCATTGGTCTTTTTACCTTTATTCTATTCATATGGTGTATTTCATTAACTGATTTTGTGATGTGTTGGAGATTTTATGCCTATATTCATGAAATATTGGTCTATAATTTTCTTATGATATCTTTGCCTGGTTTTGGTATAAAGGTTACACTGACCTCACAGAGTAATTGGGAAGTGCTCCTTGCTTTCTATTTCATAGAAGAGTTTGTGAAGGATGGGTGTTAATTGCTCTTTAAATGTGTATGAGGGATGCCTGGGTGGCTCAGTCAGTTAAGTGACTGCCTTTGGCTCAAGTCATGATCTCAGGGGGTCCTGGAATTGAGTCCCCCATCGGGCTCCCTGCTCAGTGGGAAGTCTGCTTCTCTCTCTGCCTGCCACTCCCCCTGCTTGTGCATGCTCTCTCTCTCTCTGACAAATAAATAAAATCTTTAAATGTGTATTAGAAATTCAACAGTAAAGCTGTCTGAGCCTAGGCTTTTCTCTGTGAGTTGTTTTTTAATGACTAATTTAATCTCTTTATTCACTATACTTCTATTCAGATTTTCAATTTCTTCTTCAGTCACTTTTGGATGTTTTTGTTTTTCTAGGGATTTGGCCATTTCAGCTAAGTTGTCTAATTTGTATATGTACAGTTGTTCATAATATTTTTATATCTGTACAGTCACTAGTAAGGTCCCCAATCTCATTCCCAATTTTGGTAATTTGATCCTTCTTTATTTTTTTGCTTCATCAGCATAGCATTTGTCAGGTTTGTTGATCTTTTCAAATAATATAAATAGCCTTTTGAGAAAGGAAGCAACAAATTAAAAATTAGCAGGCAGCTAAGTAACCATTATATAGTGGTCTCATTGGCAGTGTGTTCTTGACTACATGTTTCCTAACATCTTGGAGCTTCAGTTGCTTCATTTATAAAATGGGGCAATGAGGCTTGCCTCACAGATTTGACTCTAAGACAGATGAAATAACATGTAAAATCTCGAGCATGTTACCTATTCATAGTAGACTTTCGATAATTGCTCATACCCTTTTTTTTTCTTTATCATTATGCTGACCCCACTTTAACTGTCTTGTTCTTTGGTTGCCAGTCTAATTTAATAAAATAAATATTAGAAATTACTTTTTCTCCTAAAGTCTGAAAATATATTTTTCTGCATTTTCTGCCTATCATAAGACCAAGTTGATGTTCATTTTCACTAAGACTTAGAGACACATAGATTTCTGAATGTAATCAGGTGAAACAATGATAATTTAATATTAATCTAGATGATTCTAAAAGTACAGCTGAGAGCCTATGTAATTATTGTAATCTGTATTATTTACATCTCTTTTCTCATTTCAGTAGTGATTTCATTTTCCTATCAAATATCCATAGAGAGAATTTCTCTGCTCTTGAAGGGGAGCACCATCTCTAAGATAACTTTAAAATTTTTAGAGAAAATTATGACCTTTTAATGAACTTTAAGATAATTAAGTACTGTTATAAAAGTTATCAAAACTGCTTTCAAATTGTGGTATACAATTTATTTAAGTAAAGAGAGGGAGCTCTGCGGTGGGTTGGTGGGGAGAAAGGTACCTCTGATCCAATTTTACTTTTTATTAAAAGTTTCTACATCCTGTTAGTAGAATTTTCATTCTCTCTTTCCTGAGTATCCTTTGGCCTAATCTCCTCTATAGGTTCATACCCTCATTGCTCGCTAATAATTTGGGGAAACAACATTTTTCTTATAAACTTTGAGTCAATGAATAATGACTCCTCTTTAGAAATAGGAATTGAATGTTATTGTCGCAAGTATGAACTCAAGTGTTTGGCTCAGATATTTTACATTCTTCTGAAATGAGGAAGATTTGATAATGTCTCACTTCACATGTGCCTGGCTAGCTGTGGTAATATGTATCTCACCAGCCCTATCACTGGCTTCACCCTGTGGATGACCAACATAGCTGGAAAAATTGAATTGCAGAGTAAGGTTATGGTTAAGTTATGATAGGATCTCTGTGGCCTACCCTGACACAAGTAGACCACAAAATGATCATGATTCTGACACTGATGATAAGAAAGCACTCAATCCCCTCAGGGCCCTTATCAGTAGAGTTCCCAGGAGCAACTACTCATCTCAGTAGATCCACAACTCCAGCCTTAAGACAGTTTTTTTTCCTGTGGGATATAGATGGTGAAGACTACTGAATGGATAAGAATTCATTCCTAAGAGACCTCCCTTTTAGACAACTCATGTACTTTATTTACTAGCAATGTGATTTGAGGCAGATTATTCAACTTCTCTGAGCTTCAATTTTCATATGTATAAAGTGCAGGTGGTGATAACAGGGTGGTTGTGAAATTTTATTAAGATGTGTGTAAAGTACTTAACATAGTACCAGTTAATTGTAAGGCATCTTTGTCAAAATAACTTCTCTCCTATGTCCCACCTGGGTGTGGCAACAGGCTCATTATTAAAGCTTTCTCTGACTACATTTAAAATTTTGGATTTTAGACTATTTGATCTTAAATCTGGTTTACATTTTTTGTAGATTTGTGCAAGCTAATTTACTACCAGTAAAAACCATGCTTGTTTACCCTGTCCCATTATTGCAACTAACTCTGCCATTGATGGTCTTTTATTTTGGTTTCTGCCCAACCCATGACTATGCAACTTTATATACTGCCACCAGCTTTTATAATCCTGGTATGTCCCAGCTAGTGCTGCTTACTTATCTGGAATGGATCAGGCCCCCAGCTCAACCAGACCAAATGGTATCTTACCAGTAAAAGTAGATCCTCTTGGCTGGTACCTTTTTGTGGTAGTAGAAAATGAATCTCAGCAGATGAAGAGATTCTTGCATTATAAAAGGCAGGAGACTTACATCTACTTTGGTGTTATTACCAGAGTATGTTTATAAGCCCCATAGGTTCTTATAATTAGAAGATACCTTAAAGATTATCTTGTCCCATTCAATAATGATATCAGACATATACTGAGTTTCTATTGTATGCCAGGCACAGTGATACTTACCTGCATCATTTCATTTAGTTCTCACAACAACCTGTAGAAGTATCCTATTGTTATCTGAATTTTTATAAATGAGGAAATACAATCAGAGGTTAACATCTCACATAGTTAAGAATCAAGATCCAGGTTCCAAACCCAAGTCTGATTCCAGAACTGCATTCCTCATTGCATTATATAGTGACTCTCCTATACTGCAAGTATCCCCTCTAGAGTATTCCTACAAGAGTATTGTGTATTCTGCTTGAATATCTTCAAAGATGGTCAGTTTACTATTCTCCTGAGGCAGCTCTTTCCATTATTTGACAGATTTAGTGGCTAGTGGGAAAAATGTTGAGCTAAAATCTGATTCTTTGTAAAAATGAAATCATGGACTGTTAGAGTAGGAGGGACTGGGAGATTGTCTTATTCATTCTCTTCATTTTACAGATGAGAAATTTCAACCTAATGAAGGCAGGTGGACAAGATCTCACAGGACTTCCAGAAATTTTGTCCCCTGGAGCCTGACAGAGTAACTCTGTTCTATGTTCTTCAGATTAGTACTTTTAGTGTTTAAGATAGCTTTTATGATTTCTCTTAATTTTACCTTTATGCCAAACATCCCCAGTTTTTTCGTTCCTTTTTTGTATGAATGATTTGCAGGATTTGTATTATTCTAGAAACAGTACTTGGAGCCTACTCTCAGTTGTATTATTTCCTCCTTTAAAATGGAGCACACAGAACTGAACCTTATACTTTAGAGATTATTTCTCCCATCCAGAGTACAGTGGAATTATGCCTTCCTTTAATTCAGTCATTAGACTTCTATTAGTATAGACTAAGATTACTATAGACTTATCTTTTCAGCAGGTATTTTATGAATTGTGGACAGATCAAAGGAAATATTTCTGCAGCAAGAGACATTTCTGAAATCATAGTTCTGAACCTCTAATTCAGGACTTATTTTTTTCAGCACTGAATATCTGCATGCTGGTTTCATCAGTAACCTATTTGTCAACAGGCTGATTTACTGGAAAAATGAAATGGCATTTGTAATTGTGTATTAGATATTTTATTTTTATACCTATATATGTACATTTGATTGATTAATTTATATGCACCAACATTTTCCATATTTGCGTTCAAATCTCATTTGGTTGGACTAGCTTATAGACCATTGACTTCAAATGTAATTGTGGAGCTAATTCTTACCTGGAGAATATCATTAAAAGAAAAAGAAATTGTAGAACGAGAACAGGATCAGTTTTGATTACACCTTTACTAGTCCTTGGATTATTCAGGACAGATTTTTAAAGAAGAAATCTTGAAGAACAAGAGGGAAACACTAAGGATTGAACTTCATTTTACCCCACTTCAGATGATATCAAAATTATTTTGTTACAGGGCACCTGGGTGGCTCAGTCGGTTGAGTGTCTGACTCTTGATTTCTGCTCAGGTCATGATCTCGGGGTCTTGAGATTCAGCCCTGTGTTGGCCTCTGCACTCAGCACCGAGTCTGCTTGGGATTCTTTTTCTCCCTCTCCTTTTGCCCCCCTTGTGCTCTCGTGGTCTCTCAAACAAGTGGATAAATAAAAAATTTTTAATCATTTTGTTACATTAATATTTTAACAAGTAAATATTTGCTCATTGTACTATATAGAACAGTCATTTGCAAATATTTAAGGATTTTTGCCTTTGAAAAACATTAGCTCCCAAGACTACACTCTCTGTACCTCAATTTCCCTATTTGTAAAATGAGGATAAGAGTTCTTAGAATGCTCCCTAGCTTCCCAGTCACCCCATACAGAAATTCCTCTGTCTTTCCACTTAACTTTTCTACTGCTTTAAACTACTCCTAGGAGCTCACATATAAATTGTATGAATTGTGTTTACATGTATATATGTTTTATATCTCCTACTGAATTACAGTCATCTTCAGGTCAGGAGTTAGTTGAGTTTTCATCTTTTTTGACCTTCATGGTTTCTGGTTTAGTGTTTATATATTAAATACACTTAAATATTTCTTGTAATCATTTTAGTTGCCTTTAAATCATGATTTTTATCTCATCTTTTTTAAAAGATTTATTTATTTATTTTAGAAAGAGGGAGAGAGAGATAGAATGGGGGAGGGGCAGAGAGAGAGAGAGAATCCTCAAGCAGACTTCTTCCTGAGTGAGGAGCCCAACTTGGGGCTTGATCTCAGGACCATGAAATCATAACCTGAGCCGAAATAAAGAGTTGGTCACTTAACCGACTGAGCCACCCAAGTACCCCGTCTCATCTTATAAAGAACAGCAGGAATTTATTTAGGCATATGGAGCAGCATGAATAAGAAATAAGTAGAAAAAAAGGAAAAAAGAGAACAAAATAAATATATATAAATAAATACACATAAGGAAAGAAACAAGTTAGGAAGCACATAAGGAATGAAAAATGTGTATGACTTAATTTTTTTATTATGATATGTTAGTCACCATCATTAGTTTTTGATGTAGTGTTCCATGATTCATTGTTTGCCTATAACATGCAGTGCTCCGTGCAATATGTGTCCTCCTTCATACCCTTCACCGGGCTAGCCCATCCCCACACCACCTCCCCTCTAAAACCCTCAGTTTGTTTCCCAGAGTCCATAGTCTCTCATGGTTCATTTCCCCCTCTGTTTACCCCCCCTTCATTCTTTCCTTCCTTCTCCTACCAATCTCCCTGCTATTCCTTATGTTCCACAAATGAGTGAAACCATATGATAATTGTCTTTCTCTGCTTGACTTATTTCACTTAGCATTATCTCCTCCAGTGCCGTCCATGTTGCAGCAAATGTTGAGAACTCGTTCTTTCTGATAGCTGAGTAATATTCCATTGTATATATGGACCACAACTTCTTAATCCAGTCATCTGTTGAAGGGCATCTAGGCTCCTTCCACGATTTAGCTCTCGTGGACAATGCTGCTATGAACATTGGGGTGCATATGGCCCTTCTCTTCACTATGTCTGTATCTTTGGGGTAAATACCCAGTAGTGCAATTGCTGGTTCATAGGGTAGCTGTATTTTTAGCTTTTTGAGGAACCTCCACACTGTTTTGCAAAGTGGCTGTACCAATTTGCATTCCCACCAACAGTGTAAGAGGGATCCCCTTTCTCCACATCCTCTCCAACATTTGTTGTTTGTATGATTTAAATTTTAAGCAGAAAAGCATCAATGACTATTTTAAGAAGTCTGAGGGAGAGGACTAGGTGACATTACACTTAGTGCTAAGTGAAAATCAACTTGATTAGGCATGGTAAGAGTTTTGGAGAGGAGCAAAATTAGAAGAGATGAGGCAGTGAGACGTGAATCACCAATGTGAGAGAACACTCAAGTCATAGTTCTTTTTATCTCTAATAGTTAATTAGAAATAGTTCTCAAGTGCTCTGAGTATGGAGAAATCCA
>NW_024423319.1:71835002-71850571 GCF_017311325.1 Ursus maritimus
TATCATTAAAAGAAAAAGAAATTGTAGAACGAGAACAGGATCAGTTTTGATTACACCTTTACTAGTCCTTGGATTATTCAGGACAGATTTTTAAAGAAGAAATCTTGAAGAACAAGAGGGAAACACTAAGGATTGAACTTCATTTTACCCCACTTCAGATGATATCAAAATTATTTTGTTACAGGGCACCTGGGTGGCTCAGTCGGTTGAGTGTCTGACTCTTGATTTCTGCTCAGGTCATGATCTCGGGGTCTTGAGATTCAGCCCTGTGTTGGCCTCTGCACTCAGCACCGAGTCTGCTTGGGATTCTTTTTCTCCCTCTCCTTTTGCCCCCCTTGTGCTCTCGTGGTCTCTCAAACAAGTGGATAAATAAAAAATTTTTAATCATTTTGTTACATTAATATTTTAACAAGTAAATATTTGCTCATTGTACTATATAGAACAGTCATTTGCAAATATTTAAGGATTTTTGCCTTTGAAAAACATTAGCTCCCAAGACTACACTCTCTGTACCTCAATTTCCCTATTTGTAAAATGAGGATAAGAGTTCTTAGAATGCTCCCTAGCTTCCCAGTCACCCCATACAGAAATTCCTCTGTCTTTCCACTTAACTTTTCTACTGCTTTAAACTACTCCTAGGAGCTCACATATAAATTGTATGAATTGTGTTTACATGTATATATGTTTTATATCTCCTACTGAATTACAGTCATCTTCAGGTCAGGAGTTAGTTGAGTTTTCATCTTTTTTGACCTTCATGGTTTCTGGTTTAGTGTTTATATATTAAATACACTTAAATATTTCTTGTAATCATTTTAGTTGCCTTTAAATCATGATTTTTATCTCATCTTTTTTAAAAGATTTATTTATTTATTTTAGAAAGAGGGAGAGAGAGATAGAATGGGGGAGGGGCAGAGAGAGAGAGAGAATCCTCAAGCAGACTTCTTCCTGAGTGAGGAGCCCAACTTGGGGCTTGATCTCAGGACCATGAAATCATAACCTGAGCCGAAATAAAGAGTTGGTCACTTAACCGACTGAGCCACCCAAGTACCCCGTCTCATCTTATAAAGAACAGCAGGAATTTATTTAGGCATATGGAGCAGCATGAATAAGAAATAAGTAGAAAAAAAGGAAAAAAGAGAACAAAATAAATATATATAAATAAATACACATAAGGAAAGAAACAAGTTAGGAAGCACATAAGGAATGAAAAATGTGTATGACTTAATTTTTTTATTATGATATGTTAGTCACCATCATTAGTTTTTGATGTAGTGTTCCATGATTCATTGTTTGCCTATAACATGCAGTGCTCCGTGCAATATGTGTCCTCCTTCATACCCTTCACCGGGCTAGCCCATCCCCACACCACCTCCCCTCTAAAACCCTCAGTTTGTTTCCCAGAGTCCATAGTCTCTCAGCAAGGCTCCAGCTTCAATGTGTCTCTGAACATGCTATAATAAACAAATGCTGATTGAATTGAACTGCAAATTTGTCCTCCTATTTATATATTTCACTTTTATATGAATTTTCAGATTTCTAAGTCATGCTTCAAAAGTATTAAATCCTGTGTAATTTATTCCTTAGGTATCCTAAGTGTTCAAGTTTTTAGAAGGACTATTATTTTTTATGTTCAGTTGTAGAGGAGGTACATTTGTCTTAATCAAACTCCTTGTTTTAATTGCTCAAGGACTTGGTGCCAGATCACAAATTCGTTCTTAATGAAAAAGTGGAAGGGCTTTACTTCAACATATATCATATACAGCTGGAATTCAGTGGTTCAGTAACTTCTCCTGGGGTAAACCAGATGGAAGAAAGCGCTTTGTGAAGATAAAGTATGTGTCAGAAGCAAAATCCTGCACTTAAGCTCATGCACTTTATAGGGTAAGCTTCTCAAATCCTCACTCATAATTTAGTTTACTTCATCATTATGCTTAAATCTGATTATCAGATTTCCAGCCAACAGCTGTATGCAGGCAATTTAGAAATGTTAGAAAGGCTCATAGAAGATAGAGGGAGGGACAGCTGGACTTTTAAGGAAGGAGAGATCAAAAACAAAACAGGCCAAGGACTCACATCAGTGTGGGACCAAATAACCCTATATTGGTTAAATAGGCCTTGGGGGCATCAATGTGTTATAATATAATACAGTAATTGATGTTCATAATACGACCCAAATTCATCAAAAAAAGGTTAAATTTCGATCACCGTATTCTATTTATGAAAATAAGCAGCAGTGTTGTGCTGACATTCCTATCCATCAGATTAAATTAAAAGATTTGTTTATATAGTAATAAGCCTTCAACTAGCTGGACAATGTGAGTGGATTCAGTCCTGAAAGGTTATATAATCAAGGTTTTTCCTGTATTTAGTATATATACTTTCTTGTTCAGGTTCCCCAACCAGAATTGAAATACAAGGGAGTAGATAGTGTATGAGGCAGTAAATCCATAAAAATGAATTGCTCATTTACCTCCATTTATAACATAGGAAATATGATTATAGAGCAGATGTTGACTGAAATGCCGTATGCTCAATCATGTTAGTGTTTATTTGATATGAATGCCATTTGTTTAGCTTTGCTCATTTATTCAGTGACTGTGGCCTGAATTATTAGAAGCTTGTATAGCTGTACTCTTACTAGAATGCTGAGAGAGTTGGAGCTTGAATGAGCTCTGGTAAGAACTTGGAACTCTTTAGTTTGGGAAATGAAAATGGAAAGAAGTCTTTAATTTGAAAAGTTTTCCATTTTAAACCTCTTGGTTTTATTCTACCTATATATGGGTACTGGAACACAGAAACGATTTAATAATTGGCAATAGTCATTACTTTTTTCAACTTTTTTCTGAAAACTCGCGCTTCCTAAAAGTCTTTTCAGTGACTACCCAGAGAGAGTGAGAGAGAGCCAAGAAATTTTCCTGAAATGGAACCATTTACAACTTATGTGTTTCTGAATAATGAAAGAAAACTAAAATTTAATTTTAAAAGTACTTCAATACTAAACAGCCTATATTTGAAATAAATTATTCAACTAATTTTTCATTCTCCCTGGAGCCAGTTAGCAAATATCTTTGTGTTTTGCAGCAAGATTATAGCAAATGATTTCATGTGAAATATTTATTCAAATGTTGTATCTTATTAGCTGGTAATATCTGGGCCTTTGTGATAAAGAAATGAGTATAAATAAATATTTGAATGAATAGACTTAGGACCTAGATAATTTGGAAGAATCATTTCAAAAACTTGGATTAACTATGACATCTAGAACTAGAACTAGCATTTTAGGCCATCTTGCAACATATTGTAAAATTCAAGATACAGTGAAATAGATTTTGAAAATTAAGACCTTTAAGCAATGTATTTATTTTTAAAAAGACTTATTTATTTTAGAGAGAGAGTGGGTGTGAAGAGGGGGAGGGGCAGAGGGAGAGGAAGAGGGAGACAATCTCAAGCAGACTTCCTTGCTGAGCAAAGAGCTCTCATGCAGGGCTCCATCTCCGGACCCTGAGATCATGACCTGAGCCGAAACCAAGAGTTAGATGTGCTGCTCAACCAACCAGAGCTACCCATGTGTGCCCATTAAGCAGTGTATTGGAAAGAATCCTCCTTATTTTTAAGAATAAGATAAATAGGTTTCTAACACTCCCCACACAAATATTTTGTGTATATTTCAAATTTCTCTTGAGAAAGGCAGAAGAGGATTTTTAATTGCTTGCCATTGCAGGTCAAGAGTTTTTAAACTCTACAAGCTACATTACCAAACTGAAGTCAGTTCAGGAAGGATGTGGCATTTCTGATACAAATGTAGTATGTTATGCAGCATTACAAGTTTCTTATGATCTCTATAAGTAGCCTTTTAAAATGTATTAATTCTATTTAAAATAACAATAACCCCAATGCATGTTAACATAAATAGCATTTTTAATGAATAATAACTAAAATTTCTGCTGCTTCATCAAGAGCACTCTTAATATATTCCCACAGGTACATCAAGCAAAGAATACAACGGCCACTAGTGTAGTTTGCGCTTTGCCTTAATCGACAACAACGTGTCAGCAGTTTTACTCATCACTGCTTTTATTTTCAACAACAGTTTTATTAAGATATACTTCACATACCATACATTTCACCCATTTATTTTTTTTTTTTAAATTTTATTTATTTTTTTAAAGATTTTATTTATTTATTTTATTTTGACAGAGAGAGAGCACAAGTAGGCAGAGCAGCAGGCAGACGGAGTGAGGAAGAAGCAGGCTCTCTGCTGGAGCAGGGAGCCCGGGAGCAAGTGGTCTCAATCCCAGGACCCTGAGATCATGACCTGAGCCAAAAGCAGATGCTTAACTGACTGAGCCACCCAGGTGCCCCACATCTCACCCATTTAAAGTGTACAGTGGTTTTTAGTATATTCACAGAATTCTGCAATCATCATCAAAATCAATTTAGAGTCACAAAAAGTGCCAAATCTATAACTAATCACTTGGTAATCTAATCTTCCCTCTTCCAACCCCCAAGACCATTAATCTTTCTGTCTCTATAGATCGTATCATTCTGGACATTTCATATAAATGGAATCATATAATGTGGTTTTTTTATTATTGTCTTTTTCACTTAGCGTAATATTTTCAGGGTTCATCCATGTTGTAGCATTAATCAGTATTTTATTCTTTTTGTGGCAGAATATTCTATTCCATGGATTCTTATTTTGCTTTATCCATTCATGAGTGGATGGATAGTGTTTTTGAGTTGCTTCCACTTTGGGCTATTATGAATGTTGCTGCTATGAACATTGCGCACATGATTTTGTGTGACATTTTGTTTTTGTTCTTCTGAGTATATACCTAGAGTGGAATTTCTGGGTCAGATGCTAACTCTGTTTAACTTTTTGAGGAGCTGCCAGGCTGTTTTCCCAAAGTGACTGCAGCATTTTACATTCCCACAAGGAATACATAAGGGTTCCAATTTTTCCCACATTTTTACCAAGACTTATTATCTTTTTATTATATCCATCCCAATGAATCCAAAGTGGTATTTCATTTGTGATTTTGATTTCCATTTTCCTAAAGGCTAATGATATTAATCATCTTTTTATGTGCTAGCTTGCTTAATTGTTATCTCCTTTGGGAGAAATGTCTTGTGCCAGTCCTTTGCCTATTTTGAAATTGGCATTCATCTTTTTATTGTTGAGTTGTAAGAGTTCTTTATATAGTTTGCATGAGTCCCTTATCATATATGTGACTTAGAAATTATCGTCTTGATTCTGTGGGTTGTTCTTTCACTTTCTTTGATGGTGCCCCTCAGTACAAAAGGTTTCAATTTGATAATATCCAATTTATTAATTTTTTTCTTTTGTTGCTTGTGCTTTAGGTAAGTCATTTCTAAGAAACTATTGCTCAACCCAAGTTCACAAAAGGATTTTTTACTCCAGTGTTTTCTCTTCTAAGGGTTTTATAGTTTTAGCTGCCTACGTTGGAGGCCTGTGATCCATTTTTCAGTTAATATGCTTATATAGTATGAAGAAGAGATCCAATTTCATTCATTTGCATGTGGGTGTACACTTGTCCCCCGCACTCATTGTTAAAGAAGATCATTATTTTCCTCATTGAACTGAATTGTATTGGCGCGGTTTGTGAAAACCAATTGATTGTAAATGTGAGGGCTTACTTCTGACTTTTAACTCTACTCCATTAGTAGAGTTGTCTATCCTTAGGCCAGTCCCATTGATAAATATGTCTATCCTTATGCCAGTACCACACTGTATTGATTACTTCTAGCTTTGAAGTAGGTTTTTTGATCAGGGAAGTGTAAGTTCTCTAACTTTTGTTATTTTTTAAAATTGCTGTGCTCCTTGGATTTCCATATGAATTTTAAGATCAGCCTGTCACTCTACAAAAAGACTCTGACTGGGATTTTGATAAGGATTATGTTGAATCTATAGATCAATTTGGGTAATATTGCCATCTTAACAATATTAAGTCTTCTAGTCTGTGAACATGAAATGTCTTTCCATTTATTTACATCTTCTTTGCTCTATTTCAGCAATTATTTTGTAGTTTTTGGTGTAAGTTGTACACTTCTTTTGTCAAATTTATTTCTAAGTATTTTATTTCAGCTGTATTACAATATAATTGACATATAAAATTATGTGAATTCTTAAGATGTACAACTGATGATTTGCTATACATATATATATTTCAAAAATAATTACCATAATACAATTAGTTAACACATATATCACCTTACATAGTTACCATTTTTTCGGTGTGTGGGTGAGAACTTAAAAGATTTAGTATCTTAGTAACTTTCAAGTATACAACAACAGTATTGTTAACTATAGTCACCAGCCTACATTCACTCCCCAGAACTTAACTCATCTTATACCTGGAAGTTTGTGGCTCCACCCATCCTCCACTCACCTCGGCCCTGGCCACCACTGAACTACTTTCTTTTCTGTAAGGTCAGGTTTTTTGTTTTTGTTTTGCTTTTAGATTCCACTTATATGTGATAATATACAGTATTTATCTTTCTCTGTTCGACTTATTTCATTTAGCATAATGACCTTCAGTTTCATCCATGTTGTCACTAATACAGGATTTCCTTTTTCATGGCTGCATAAATAACATTCTATTATATGTATAGAATATTCTATATTCTTGTATAATATTATACACACACATATCACATCTTCTTTATCCATTCATCCATTGAAGGACATTTAGGCTGTTTTTATGTCTTGGCTATTGTAAATGATGCTGCTGTGAATGTGGGTTGTACATCTCTTCGAGATGGTGATTTCATTTCCTCTAAATATATACTGAGGGATTGCTGAATCACATGGTCCTTCTATTTTTTTTAACTTTTTTAAATTTAGCTAGTTAACATACAGTGTTATATTACTTTCAGGTGTATGATAGTGATTCAACAGTTCCATACTCCCAGTGCTTATCACAAGTGCCCTCCTTAATTCTTGTTATATCACCTATTTCACCCATCCCCCCACCTCCCCTAACCATCAGTTTGTTCTTTATAGGTAAGAGTTTCGTTTCTTGGTCTCTCTCTTTCCCTTTGCTCATTTGTTTTATTTCTTAAATTCCACATATGAGTGAAATCATATGCTGTCTTTCTCTGATTTCGCTTTAGCATTAGTTCTCTCTCTGGCTCCATCCATTTTGTTGCAAATGGCAAGATTTCATTCTTTTTTGTGGCTGAGTAGTATTCTAATGTATATATATATACCACATCTTCTTTGGTCCATTCATCAGTCAGTGGACACATGGGCTGCTTCCATGTCTTGGTTATTGTAAATACGATGCTATAAACATAGGGATGTATGTATCCCTTGAATTCATATTTTTGTATTCTTTGGGGAAAGAACCAGTAGCTCAATTCGTTGAATCTTAGGTAGTTCCATTTTCACTTTTTGAGGAACCTCCATTCTGTTTTCCAGAGGCCAAAAACACCACTTGCATTCCCACCAGTAGTGCAAGAGAGTTCCCTTTCTCCACATCCTTGCCAACACCTGGTGTTTCTTGTGTTGTTTATTTTAGTCATTCTCACAGGTGTGACGTATGATACCTCACAGGTTTGATTTGCATTTCTGATGATAAAGGCGAGCGATGAGCATCTTTTTATGTGTCTCTTGGTCATTTGGGTGTCATCTCTGGAGAAATCTCTGTTCATGTCTTCTGCCCATTTTTTAATTGGATTATTTAGTTTTTTTGGTATTGAGTGGTATAGTTCTTTATGGATTTTGGATACAAACCTTATTGGGTGTGTCATTTGCAAATATATTCTCTCATTCCGTGAAGTTTGCCTTTTTAGTTTTGTTGATTGTTTCCTTCACTGTGCAGAAAGCTTTTTATTTTGGTGTAATAATTTAATTTGCTTTTGTTTCTTTGCCTCAGGAGACATATCTCAGAAAAAAGTTGCTTACAGCCAATACTGTGAGAAGTTACTCTCTAGGATTTTTGTGGTTTCGGTCTCATATTTAGCTCTTTTTAATCCATTTTGAATTTATTTTAAAGTCATAGAAGAAAGTGGTTCAGCGTCACTTTTTGCACATTGCTGTCCAGTTTTCCCAACACCATTTGTTGAAGAGGCTGTCTTTTTTTCCCATTGATATTCTTTGTCAGAGATTAAATGAACAATTAATTCATGGTTTATTTCTGGGTTTTCTGTTCTGTTCTGCTGATTTATGTGTCTATTTTTGTGCCAGTAGCATACTGCTTCGATTACTACAACTTGTAATATAACTTGAAGTCCAGAACTGTGAGGCTTCCAGCTTTATTTTTCTTCTTCAAGATTGTTTGGCTATTCGATGTCTTTTGTGGTTCTATACAAATTTTAAGATTCTTTCTTCCAGTGCTTTAATAAAAGTGCTGTTTGGGGGCGCCTGGTGGCTCAGTGAGTTGGGTGGCCAACTTCTGATTTGCTTCAGGTCATGATCTCAGGTTCTGGATTGAGCCTGCATTGGCACCCTGCTCAGTGCAGAGTCTGCTTGAGATTCTCCCTCTGCCCTTCCCCCTGCTCATACTATTTCTCAATTAAATAAATCTTTAAAAAAAATAAATAAAAGTTTTTAAAAATGTTGTTGGTATTTTTGATAGGGATTGCATTGAATGTGTAGATTGCTTTGTGTAGTGTATAGACATTTTAACAATATTTGTTCTCTCACATGGTAGTTCTATTTTTGATTTCTGAGGAATTTCTATGCATTGTTTTTCACAGTGACTATACTAACTTATATTCCCAACAACAGTGCAAGGGAAGCTCCCTTTTTCCTACATCCTCACCAACAGTAGCCTGTTATCTGTTATTGTTTTGATAATAGTCATTCTAATAGGTATGAGGTAGCATCTTGTTGTTTCATTTGCATTTCTCTGATGACAATAATGATATTGAACACTTTTTCATGTATCTGTTGGCCATTTGTATATCTTCTTTGAAAGAATGTCTATTTAGGTCCTTTGTCCATTTTTTAATTGATTATTATTTATATTTTGGTTTTGATGCTATTGTAAATGGAATGATTTTTTAATTTAATTCCAATTACATTACAAGTATAGACATGCAACTAATTTTTTATATTCATCTTGCATCTTGTAAACTCTGCTTAACTCAATTTTTAAAAGGTTATTTAGTAAGAGGTAGCATGGGAGTGGGAGGGGCAGAGGGAGAGAGAATTTAAGCAGAGTCCAAGTGCTGAGCATGGTGCCTGATGCGGGCTTGATCTCAGGATCCTGAGATCATGACCCAAGCCAAAACCAAGAGTCAGATGCTTAACTGATCATGCCTACCTAGGCCCCCAACTTGTCAAACTCATTTATTAGTTCTAATAGTTTTTGTGGGATTCCTTGGCATTTTCTTTTTATATACTATTATATCATCTGTATGGCAGAGATAGTTTTACTTCCTTTCCAGTTTGGATGCTCTCTTTATTTCTTTTATTGCTTAATATCATAGATAGAACCTCTATTTCATAATATTGAATAGAAGTGCGGTGAGAGCAGACAACCTTGCTTATTCCAGTCTTTTCATCATTTAGTATTACATTAACTTTGGGTCTTTCCTAGGTACCCTTTATCCAGTTGGAGGAAGTTCTTTTCCATTCCTAATTTGGAGTGTTTTTATCGCAAAAGGGTGTTGAATTTTGTCAACATGTTTTTATATATCTTTTGAAATATTCATTGGTCTTTTACCTTTTATTCTATTCATATGGTGTATTTCATTAAACTGATTTTTTTGTGATGTGTTGAGATTTTATGCCTATATTCATGAAATATTGGTCTATAATTTTCTTATGATATCTTTGCCTGGTTTTGGTATAAAGTGTCACACACCTGACCTCACAGAGTAATTGGGAAGTGCTCCTGCTTTCTATTTCATAGAAGAGTTCGTGAAGGATGGGTGTTAATTGCTCTTTAAATGTGTATGAGGGATGCCTGGGTGGCTCAGTCAGTTAAGTGACTGCCTTGGCTCAAGTCATCATGATCCTTAGGTCCGGAATTGAGTCCCCCATCGGCTCCCTGCCCAGTGGGAAGTCTGCTTCTCTCTCTGCCTGCCACCCCCTGCTTGTGCATGCCTTCTCTGACAAATAAATAAAATCTTTAAATGTGCATAGAAATTCAACAGTAAAGCTGTCTGTTTCAGCTTTTCTCTGTGAGTTGTTTTTTAATGACTAATTTGTCTCCTTTATTCAATACTTCTATTCAGATTCACTTCTTCTTCTCAGTCACTTTTGGATGTTTTTGTTTCTTTTCTAGGGATTGGGCCATTTCAGCTAAGTTGTCTAATTTGTATATGTACAGTTGTTCATAATATTTTTATATCTGTACAGTCACTAGTATGTCCCCAAATCTCATTCCCAATTTTGGTAATTTGATCCTTCTTTATTTTTGCTTCATCAGCATAGGCATTTGTCAGGTTTGTTGATCTTTTCAAATAATATAAATAGCCTTTGAGAAAGGAAGCAACAAATTCTCAAAAATTAGCAGGCAGCTAAGTAACCATTATATAGTGGTCTCATTGGCAGTGTGCCTGACTACATGTTTCCTAACATCTTGGAGCTTCAGTTGTTTATATTTATAGTCAAAAAGAACAGGAGGCTTGGCCCCCACAGATTTGACCAATATTGGTGATGAAACAATATGTGTACCTCGAGCATGTTACCTATTCATAGTAGACTTTCGATAATTGCTCATGCACTTTTTTTCTTTATCATTTATGTTTGATCTCATTTTAAACTGTTCTTGCTCTTTGCGTTAGTCAATTCTGGTCAAAAATAAATATTGAAATATTTTTTTCTTCCCAAAGTTCAAAAATGAGAGGCTTTTCTATTTTCTGCTCATCATGCTATCGTAAAGTTGATAAATTACTTCCACCAAGACTTATATGCATATAGAGTTTTCTAATGCACTAGGTGAACAAAATTATAATTATTACGAATTGTATTATTCAAAAGTGTTATTTTGAGGATCATAAATATTTTAATCTGTGTTTATTTCACATTCCCTTTCATTTCAGTGAGTGAGCTCTTATTTTCCATTCAATATCTATGGATAGGGAATTTCTCCAAAGTTCTTGAAAGGAGCAATTTCATTTTAAGATAACCTTGCAATTTAGAGAAAATTATGACCTTTTAATGAACTTATGATAATAAGTACTGTTATAAAAGTTATCAAAACTGCTTTCAAATTGTGGTATACAATTTATTTAAGTAAAGAGAGGGAGCTCTTATGTGGGCTGGTGGGAGAGGCTGTACTCTGATCCAATTTTACTTTTTATTAAAAGTTTCTACATCCTGTTAGTAGAATTTTCATTCTCTCTTTCCTGAGTATCCTTTGGCCTAATCTCCTATAGGTTCATACCCCATTGCTCGCTAATAATTTGGGGAAACAACATTTTTTTTCTTATAAACTTTGAGTCAATGAATAATGACCCTCTGTGAAATAGGGGAACTAATGTTATTGTTTCGCAAGTATGAACTCAAGTGTTTGGCTCAGATATTTTACATTCTTCTGAAATGAGGAAGATTTGATAATGTCTCACTTCACATGCGTGCCTGGCTAGCTGTGGTAATATGTATCTCACCAGCCCTATCACTGGCTTCACCCTGTGGATGACCAACATAGCTGGAAAAATTGAATTGCAGAGTAAGGTTATGGTTAAGTTATGATAGGGGATTCTGTGGCCTACCCTGACACAAAGTAGACCGCCAAAATGATCATGATTCTGACACTGATGATAAGAAAGCACTCAATCCCCTCAGGGCCCTTATCAGGTGAGTTCCCAGGAGCAACTACTCATCTCAGTAGATCTGGCCAACTCCAGCCTTAAGACAGTTTTTTTCCCTGTGGGATATAGATGGTGAAGACTACTGAATGGATAAGAATTCATTCCTAAGAGACCTCCCTTTAGACAACTCATGTACTTTATTTACTAGCAATGTGATTTTGAGGCACTGTTCGTGGTCCTAGTTCATCTTAGGTGGTGAGTAACAGGGTATTCACAAATTTTATTAAGATGTGTGTAAAGTACTTAACATAGTACCAGTTAATTGTAAGGCATCTTTGTCAAAATAACTTCTCTCCCATGTCCCACTCCGGGTGTGGCAACAGGCTCATTATTAAAGCTTTCTCTCTGACTACATTTAAAATTTTGGATTTTAGACTATTTGATCTTAAAATCTGGTTTACATTTTTTGTAGATTTGTGCGCTAATTTACTACCAGTAAAAACCATGCTTGTTTACCCTGTCCCATTATTGCAACTAACTCTGCCATTGATGGTCTTTTATTTTGGTTTCTGCCTAAACCCAGACTATGCAACTTTTTATAAGTACTGCCACCAGCTTTATAATCCTGGTATGTCCTAGCTAGTGCTGCTTACTTATCTGGAATGGATCAGGGGCTCCTCAGCTCAACCAGACCAAATGGTATCTTACCAGTAAAAGTAGATCCCTTGGCTGGTACCTTTTTGTGGTAGTAGAAAAATGAATCTCAGCAGATGAAGAGATTCTTGCATTATAAAAGGCAGGAGACTTACATCTACTTGGTGTTATTACCAGAGTATGTTTATAAGCCCCATAGGTTCTTATAATTAGAAGATACCTTAAAGATTATCTTAAGTCCCCATTCAATAATGATATCAGACATACTGAGTTTCTATTGTATGCCAGGCACAGTGATACTCTTACCTGCAATTATTTCATTTAGTTCTCACAATGCACCTGTGGAAGTATCTCATTGTTATCTGAATTTTTATAAATGAGGAAATACAATCAGAGGTTATTAATATCTCACATGTTAAGAATCAAGATCCAGTTCCAAACCCAAGTCTGATTCCAGAACTGCATTCCTCATTGCATTATAGTGATTCTCCTATACTGCAAGTATCCCCTCTAGAGTATTCCTTTACAAGAGTATTGTGTATTCTTGCTTGAATATCTTCAAAGATGGTCAGCTTTACTATTCTCCTGAGCAGCTCTTTCCATTATTTGACAGATTTATGGCTAGTGTGGGAAAAATGTTGAGCTAAAAAAATCTGATTCTTTGCAAAAATGAAATCATGGACTGTTAGAGTAGGAGGGACTGGGAGATTGTCTTATTCATTCTCTTCATTTTACAGATGAGAAATTTCAACCTAATGAAGGTGTGGACAAGATCTCACAGGACTTCCAGAAATTTTGTTCCCTGAGCCTGACAGAGTAACTCTGTTCTATGTTCTTCAGATTAGTACTTTAGTGTTTACATAGCTTATGATTTCTCTTAATTTTACCTTTTATGCCAAACATCCCCAGTTTTTCGTCTTTTGTATGAATGATTTGCAGGATTTGTATTATTCTAGAAACAGTACTTCTGAGCCTACCTCAGTTTTGTATTATTTCCTCCTTTAAAATGGAGCACACAGAACTGAACCTTATAATTTTTAGAGATTATTTCTCCCATCCAGAGTACAGTGGAATTATGCCTCCTTTAATTCAGTCATTAGACTTCTATTAGTATAGACTTAAGATTACTATAGACTTATCTTTTCAGCAGGTATTTTATGAATTGTGGACAGATCAAAGGGAAATATTTCTGGGCAGCAAGAGATGGCTTCCTTGAAATCATAGTTCTGAACCTCTAATTCAGGACTTATTTTTTTCAGCGCACTGGAATATCTGCATGCTGGTTTCATCAGTAACCTATTTGTCAACAGGCTGATTTACTGGAAAAAGAATGGCATTTGTAATTGTGTATTAGATATTTATTTTTATACCTATATATGTGTACATTTGATTTCTGATTAATTTATATGCACCAACATTTTCCTATATTTAAGTGCTCAAATCTCATTTGGTTGGACTAGCTTATACCATTGACTTCAAATGTAATTGTGGAGCTAATTCTTACCTGAGAATATCATTAAAAGAAAAGCAGAAATTAGAACGAGAACAGGATCAGTTTTGATTACACCTTTACTAGTCTCCTTGGATTATTCAGACAGATTTCAAAGAAGAAATCTTTGAAGAACAAGAGGGAAACACTAAGGATTGGAACTTCATTTACTCCCACTTCAGATGATATCAAAATTATTTTGTTACAGGGCACCTGGGGTGGCTCAGTCGGTTGAGTGTCTGACTCTGATTTCTGCTCAGGTCATGATCTCGGGGTCTTGAGAGATTCAGCCCTGTTGTTGGCCTCTGCAAATCAGCACCGAGTCTGCTTGGGATTCTTTTTCTCCCTCTCTTTTGCCCCCTTGTGCTCCGTGGTCTCTCAACAAGTGGATAAATAAAAAAATTTTTAATCATTTTATATACATTAATATTTTATCAAGTAAATATTTGCTCATTGTACTATATAGAACAAGCCATTTGCAAATATTTAAAGGATTTTTGCCTTTTGAAAAACATTAGCTCCTAAGACTATACTCTCTGTACCTCAATTTCCTATTTGTAAAATGATGATAAGAGCTCTGTGAATGCTCCCAGCCTTCCCAGTCACCCCATACAGAAATTCCTCTGTCTTTCCACTTAACTTTTCTTTACTGCTTTAAACTACTCCTAGGAGCTCACATATAAATTGTATGAATTGTGTTTACATGTATATATGTTTTATATCTCCTACTGAATTACAGCCAGTCTTCAGGTCAGGAGTTAGTTGAGTTTTTCATCTTTTTGACCTTCATGGTTTCTGGTTTAGTGTTTATATATTAAATACACTTTAAATATTTCTTGTAATCATTTTAGTTGCCTTTAAATCATGATTTTTATCTCATCTTTTAAAGATTTATTTATTTATTTTGTGAAAGAGGGAGAGAGAGATAGAATGGGGAGGGGCAGAGAGAGAGAGAGAATCCTCAAGCAGATTTCTTCTGAGTGAGGAGCCCAACTTGGGGCTTGATCTCTCGGACCATGAAATCATAACCTTGAGCCGAAATAAAGAGTTGCTCACTTAACCGACTGAGCCACCCAAGTACCTGCCTCATCTTATAAAGAACAGCAGGAATTTATTTAGGCATATGGAGCAGCATGAATAAGAAATAAGTAGAAAAAAGGAAAAAGAGAACAAAATAAATATATATAAATAAATACACATAAGGAAAGAAACAAAGTTAGGAAGCACATAAGGAATGAAAAATGTATGACTTAATTTTTTATTATGATATGTTAGTCACCATCATTAGTTTTTGATGTAGTGTTCCATGATTCATTGTTTGCCTATAACATGCAGTGTTCGTGCAATATGTGTCCTCCTTCATACTCCTTCACCGGCTAGCCATCCCCACACCACCTCCTCTAAACCCTCTTTCAGTTTGTTTCCAGAGTCCATAGTCTCTCATGGTTCATTTCCTCTGTTTACTCCCCCTTCATTCTTTTCCTTCCTTCTCCTACCAATCTCCCTGTTATTCCTTATGTTCCACAAATGAGTGAAACCATATGATAATTGTCTTTCTCTGCTTGACTTATTTCTACTTAGCATTATCTCCTCCAGTGCCGCCCATGTTGCAGCAAAATGTTGAGAACTGTTCTTTCTGATAGCTGAGTAATATTCCCATTGTATATATGGACTACAACTTCTTAATCCAAAGTCA
>NW_024423319.1:71850596-71917308 GCF_017311325.1 Ursus maritimus
TCTGTTGAAGGGCATCTAGGCTCCTTCCACGATTTAGCTCTCGTGGACAATGCTGCTATGAACATTGGGGTGCATATGGCCCTTCTCTTCACTATGTCTGTATCTTTGGGGTAAATACCCAGTAGTGCAATTGCTGGTTCATAGGGTAGCTGTATTTTTAGCTTTTTGAGGAACCTCCACACTGTTTTGCAAAGTGGCTGTACCAATTTGCATTCCCACCAACAGTGTAAGAGGGATCCCCTTTCTCCACATCCTCTCCAACATTTGTTGTTTGTATGATTTAAATTTTAAGCAGAAAAGCATCAATGACTATTTTAAGAAGTCTGAGGGAGAGGACTAGGTGACATTACACTTAGTGCTAAGTGAAAATCAACTTGATTAGGCATGGTAAGAGTTTTGGAGAGGAGCAAAATTAGAAGAGATGAGGCAGTGAGACGTGAATCACCAATGTGAGAGAACACTCAAGTCATAGTTCTTTTTATCTCTAATAGTTAATTAGAAATAGTTCTCAAGTGCTCTGAGTATGGAGAAATCCAAGGAAAGCAAGTGCTTTGGAATCAAACAGCCTGGCTTTGCCACTTAGCTGTATGAACTTAGCTGAATTACTTAATTTTGTTTAGATTCAGTTTCCATTTATGTAAAATGAATTTTATAGCATCTACTGCAGAGGATTGTTGTAAAGGTCAGATAAGGAAGTGTGTGTCTCAGTGTAATTGTGTTAAGCATTTAATAAACATCAATTGTTGCTGGTTGTGTCTTCATGAAGTTTATTTACAGTGGGAAAATGGAAGGTATGATAAAGTAGGAGGTATGACCACAGGTACTATGTGAGAGAGCTTGGTGACATAGAGTGAAGTTTGGTAAGAACTAGGTGGAATAGTAATAATAATAAATATAATTATTATTATTATTGATAATATATGTTTAGCACTTAATTTATAAAGTGTTTTCCAGTACATTAAGTCATTTGGTCCACACTTCACTTCAACCTACTCCAACCCTCTGGAGATCTGATGGATTTTGGCATGTGTGGAAAAGCTGTTGTTTATTAGTCAGAATGGCTTAATAGCCAGAGAAAAGAGTACTGGTTGTCAAACCTGCCACCTTCTCCCTCTCCCCCAACTGCCCCTTACTCATTGACCTAATAACTATGATTAGAAGGGGTTTGACCTTAGTCAATTTGCTTACCAGAAAATGTAACAAACACATTCACCTTTTCTCTTGCTCTCATTTTTGTAACACACACACAGCCTTTACTCTTTTGAGCAGCATTTAAGTGGAGCAATGTTTCAGAGTTTATGTGTGGAATATGGTTTTTGAGGCTTGGATTTAAAACTTCAATGAAAGCACAAGAAGTAATCAGGAGCATAATTGAGCAGGTGGAACAAATTTGTTAAATCTGTTTTGGGAAAACAATAACTGGCTTTAAAGTAACAAATCAGCCTCAGGTTTACTGTTCCATAATCAGGGTGGGAACAAGGGAGGAGATAATATGTAGGTTTTCTGAAGACATCTGAGAATATAAGTGCTATCTCAAATATGGCAGATTCCAATGGGGAACGGAAGAACCTCTTCCTACTCACATCCAGAAAAAGTGGGAGGCTTGTCATTAGCTCTACTTTGAGGCAGATATGACTTCAAAAGAACCTGTTCACTTCATCTTGTATATGTTGTAATAGATAACAATATTTCAAACTATCACAAAACAAGGAATTTAGGGGATGAGATTAAAGTCTAACATGTACTACATAGAGAGACATAATTTCTATTCTTTTACTTAAGACAGAGCTGGACAGAGATATTTATTATAGGACTCTTATTGGAAAAGATTGATTTTTTCCCTCCTTTATCTAGATCAGAGACCAAAAGTATCAGAGAATCTCTGTGTTAGAACAGACATAAAGATCATCTAGCTTAAGTCCTCATCTCCTCTGTGAATACCTTTACAACATCTCTACCAAGTGGTTGACACCCTAGGCTTGAAATGTGTCAGTAATGAAGACTATGCTCTCACCAGAAATAGTCTGTGTTATTTGCAGGCTGATCTAATTGTTATTAAAAGTCCTCCTTACTTAATTAAGACTACAGTCAGCTACCCTGTGCCTCCCCTCTACAAACTCACAAACTCTCTTCCACTCGAAGGCCATTCAGATAGAAGACAGAAATCACGGTGTCCCCCTCAATTATCTTCCACCTGCTCCAGACTAAACATCTTCCAACTGTGCCTTTATTACTTTGTTGCACTTTCCACACTGTATTGTCATAATTTTAAAGCTACATTTTCACAGATCCTCTGAGTGGTGAGCTCCATGAGGGCATGGACCATATCTTATATTTGAATGTGTATGGTATATAACAAGTATTTGAATGAGAAAAACATGGTACTAAATTCCTTCTAGGCTACTTTTGTTTGGATGTACTCTGGTTTATCCTTCATTAAACAAATATTAACGCCACTGTGGCAGCATTTAGGAACGTAACCATGAAAGAGACAGACATAGTCCCTGACTTCCTGGATCTTAAAATCTATTGTGAGATATAGACAAGGAAATGAGCAGTATAAAATAAGGTGATAAGGCTGCAAAACAAAAAGGACACAGCACATGGCTTCCAACCAAGGCTTTCTGGGGTCGGAAAAGGCTTTTGGTTTTTTTGGAAAATATCTGTTTTCCTATAAAATGTTTTGTAAGAAAAATATTCTAGATGTGATTTGACCAGGCCTGATGATCACATTCTTCATCTGGATATATGTCTGTTGTTATAGCTTCAGGTGATATGGGCCTTTTTTAAGCTACTCCATATTATTCATTCAGTAAATTTTTATGGAACACCCCCTATGCATGAGGAACTGTGCTAGGAACTGGCACTACAACAGTGGTTAGAGGTAGATTTATAATGAAGATAATAAAGCTTAAGTTCTAAGACCCCTCACTTGCAGGTGCCCCTTCCAAGGCCCTATAGCTAACTTTGTATTTATAATTCTGTATTCTTTTTCTTAAAGAAGATCTTGCAATTTATATATACTTCAAGTCCAACAAAACCCGTATCTGTCTCTGGCTAGTATTCCATGATATGGTTGTACCATAGTTTGTGTAACTGTTTACCTGTTGAAGGACATCAAAGCTGATTCCAATTTTTGGCAATTAAAAATAAGCCTGCAACGAACATTCACTAACAGGTTTTTATATGAACATAAGTTTTCGTTTTCCTGAGATAAAGGCCAGAAGTACAGCTGCTAGGTGCTCTGGTAGTCGTACATTTAGTTACTTTTTTTTTTTATTAAAGAAACTGCCAAACTGTTTTCTAGAGTGGCCGTACCATTTTACATCCCCATCAGCAATGCGAAAGTGATCTTGTTTATCCACATACTTGCCAGCATTTGGTGTTATCACTATTTTTTGTTTTCGCTATTTGCATAGGTATATAATGATAATCTTATTGTGGTTTTAACTTTCATTTCCCTATGGCTAATTATATTGAACATCTTTTTCATGTACTTCTCTGTCATCTTTACATCCTCTTTGGTTAAATGTCTTATAGGTGCACTGGGTGTTATATGCAACTAATGAATCATCTAACTTTACATCAAAAACCAGGGATGTACTGTATGGTGACTAACATAATATAATAAAAAATATTATATAAAAAAATAAGTGTCATGTCTTTTTTCATTATCTAGGAGGATTGTTTTTTTATTGTTGAATTTTGAGAATTCTTCATATAATCTAAATGTGTCCTTTGTCAAATATATGGTTTGCAGATGTTTTCTCCCAGCCTATAACCTTGTCTTTTTATCTGTTTACAGAGGTTTTCACAGAGAAAAAGTTTTTAATTTTAGTGAGATTCATTTTATCAATTTTTCCTTTTATGGATCATGCTTTTGGTGCTTTGCCTAACCCTAAGTCCCAAAGATTTTAATCATATCTTTTTTCCCTAAACTTTTTATAATTTTACTTTTACATTTAAGTCTATGATTTGTTTTGAGTTAATTTTTGTATAAGGAATGAAGATTAGGTCAAGGTTAGTATCTTTGCCTATGGATATTCATTGTTCCAGCACCACTTGTTGAAAAGACTATGCTTTCTCCATTGGAATGATTTTGAACCTTTGTCAAAAATCAGTTGAACATATTTATGTATTCCTATTTCTGGTTTCTCTATTCTGTTACATGGATCTATATGTTTACTTGTCCAACAATACCACACTGTTTTGATTACAAGAGCTATATAGGAAGCCTTAATATGTGGTAGAATAATTCATCCCACTTTTTTGTTCTTTTCCAAGGTTGTTCTAGCTATTCTAGGGCCTGCGCCTTTTCAAATAAGTTTTGGGTAAGTTTGCCTGTCTACAAAAATCCTTTCTGGGATTTTGATAGGTATTATAATAAACCTGTGAATCAATATGGGGAGAATCAACATCTTTATCATCTTCTAATCTATAAACACAGTATATCTCTCCATCTATTTTGGTATTTGATTTCTGTAAATCAGCATTTTGTAATTTTCATCTTGCACATGCTTTGTTAAGTATATATCTAAGTAATTCCATTTTCTTCAGAACAATTGTAAGTGGTATTGTGTGTTTTTTTTTTTAAGATTCTATTTATTTATTTGACAGAGAGAGAGAGCACAAGCAGGGGGAGCGGGAGAGGGAGCAGCAGGCTCTCTGCTGAGCAGGGAGCCAGATGCGGGGCTCAATCCCAGGACCCCGGGATCATGACCCCAGCAGAAGGCAGCCATTTAACTGACTGAGCCACCCAGGCACCCTGTGTTTTTTTATTATTTAAGTGTAGTTGACATAGAATGTTTTATTGGTTTCAGGTGTACAATATTATTGATTTGACAGCTCTGTACATTACTCAAGGCTCACCATGATAAGTGTTGTCACCATCTGTCACCATACAACGTTATTACAATATTATTGACCATATTCCCTGTGCTATACTTTTCATCTCTGCAGAGGGGAGGGGATTGCGGAGATGGGTGGAATAGGTAAAGGGAATTAAGAGGTATGAACTTCCAGTTATAAAAATAATATACCACAGGTGGTATTGTGTTTTTAATTTTGGCTTCTGCATGTTCATTGTTAGTAAATAGAATAGCAATTGAATATTTGTGTGTTGATCTTCTATACTGTGACCTTGGTGAACTCACTTATTGGTTTTAGGAGTATTCTTACTTTCATTGGGACTTTCTACATACACATAGAGATAGTTTTCTTCTATACACTTTTCTTTCACCTTCCAGTACTATGCTAAATAACAGTATTAAGAGCAGGTATCCTTGCCTTGTTTTTATCTTACTCAGTCTTTCATCTTTAAGTATGATGTTAGATGTAGGATTTCAGTAGGTATTTTTATCAAATTGAGGTAAGTCCCTTCTATTCCAAATTGCTGAGAGGGTTTTCTTTTTTCATGAGTGAGTGTTGAATTTTACCAAATACCTTTCCTGCATCAATTGATCTGATCATATGATTTTCTTCTTCAGTATGTTGATTATGGTTGATTATATTGATTGATTTTTGAACGTTGGATCAGCCTTGGATAGTTGGAATAAACCCCACTTGGTCGTGGTGTATAATTCTTTTTATATATTGTTGGATTCGATTTGTTGATATTTTGGTGAGGAGTTTTATGTCTAAGTTCATAATATTGGCAAATTTTCTTTTTTTGTATTGTCTTTTGTCTGATTTTGGTATCAAGATAATATTGGCCTCATGAAACGAGTTGGGTAGTGTTACCTGCTCTTTTGCTTTTCTGAAGGAGATTTCATAAAATTGAAATTCTTCTTTAAATGTTTGGCAGGCTTCTCAAGTGAATCCAGCTGAGCCCAGAACTTTCTTTGCTAGGAACTTTTAAATTACAAATTGAATTTTTCTGTTGTTTGTTAGACTATTCAGATTGTCTGTTTCATCTTGGTTGAGGCTTAGTAGTTTGTGATTTTTGAGGAATTGGCCTGTTTCTTCTCAGTTGTCAAATTTATGACCGTAAAGTTATTCATAGTGTTTCCTTATTATCTTTGTAGAGGCTGTAGATTTTAGTGATATACTCTGTCTCATTTTTGACATTGGTAATTTGTGTCTTTTCTCTTTTTACTTTTGTCGGTCTTGCTAGAGTTTTGTCAATTTTATTTTTTTTCAGATTCGGATTTTTGCTTCATTGATTTTCTATTTTATTTTTCTATTCTCAATTTCATTGAATTTGCTCTTTATTTCCTTTCTTTTGCTTCCCCTGCATTTATTTTCCTCTTTTTCCCCCTAGTTTCTTGAGGTAGGAATTTAGGCTGTTGATTTGAGACCTTTCCTTATTTCTAATGATAGCATTTAGTGCTATAAATTTGTTTCTCAGCACTGCTTTTGCTAAATCCAATATTTTGCTATGTTGCTTTTTAATTGTCACTCATTTCTATGTAATTTTGATTTCCTTTGATGATACTTTCACCCATGGATTATAGAGAAGTGTGTTTTATAATTTCCAGTTACTTATAAATTTTCCATTGTCTATTATTGATTT
Organism: Ursus maritimus; assembly: GCF_017311325.1. Taxonomy (NCBI): domain Eukaryota; kingdom Metazoa; phylum Chordata; class Mammalia; order Carnivora; family Ursidae; genus Ursus; species Ursus maritimus. The sequence continues at coordinate 71,857,108 of NW_024423319.1, forward strand.
CTAGTTTCATTCCATTATGATTAGATAGTATACTATATGATTTTAATTACTTTAAATTTGTAGAAGTTTGTTTTATGGGTCAGGATATGGTTTGTCTCATGAGCACTTGAAAAAGATGTGTATTCTGCTATTAAGTGAAGAATTCTATGTACAGAAATTAGATTCTATTGGTTGTATTTTTCCAATCTTCTATATCCTTGTTAATTTTCTCTTTTGTAGTTCTATAACTTGCTGAAGGCAGGGCATGTAAGTCCTTAACTATAATACTGGGTTTTTCTATTTCTCCATTTAGTTCTATCAGTTTTTTTCATGTATTTTGAAGTTCTGTTGTTTGTTGTAGAGACATTCAGGATTGCTACATCTTCCTGGTGGATTGGTCCTTTATTATTATGTAATATCCCTGTTTGTAGTAATTTTGTTTGCTCTGAAATCTACTTTATCTGATATCAATATAGTCATTCTTGCTTTTTCAAAAAATAAAGTAATATTTGTATGGTATATCTTTGTCAACCATTTTATTTTCAACTTATGTTATTGAATCTGAAGTGAGTTTCTTGTAAAGAATGATTCATTGGGTCATGTATTTTTAGCCACTGTATAAGTCTCTGTTTTTTTATTAGTATATTTAGTATATTTGGTATATATTTAGTATATATTTAGTATATTTAGACCATTCGCCTCTAAGGTTATATATATATATAAATGTTGCCTCCTCTAAGGTGATAGATAGATAGAGTCTAAGTCTGCCATTTTAATTTTTTTAATTTTAATTTTTATTTAAATTTCAGTTAGTTAATATACAATGTTATATTAGTTTCAAGTGTACAATACAGTGATTCAGCAATTCCATACATCTTCTGGTGCTCATCACTAAAAGTGCACTCCACATGGTTGGAGCTAGACACTATAATGCTACGTGAACTAAGCCAGGAGAGAAAGTCAGCCATTCTATTATCCATTTTGTCTGTTTTCTTTGATTCTCATTCTTCTGTTTTCCTTGTCTTCTTACTTGAACACTTCTAGCTTGATTTATTTATAGTGTCTTTGAGTGCATCTCTTTATATAATTTTTGTAGTGGTTGCTCTGGGTATTACAATATGTGATTAACAGTCTACTGGTAACATTTTACCACTTCAAGTGAAGTTTAGAAACCTTATTTACATTTAGGTCTCTTTACTTTCCCCATAATTAAATATCATTGAATAAAGTGTCAGATGGTGTTATAATTTTTGTTTCAATTACCAGAAAAGATTTATGCAACTCATGAGAATAAAGATAATCTACTCTTGTTACCTATATTTCTGCTCTTTCCATTATTCTTTTCCCTTTCTAATGTTCCATATTTCCTTCTTTTATCATTTTCTTTGTGAAGGAAAGAACTTCTTTTGGAAGAAAAGAAGAAGTTCTTGTGGCCAGTCTTTTAGGGTAGATTGGCTAGCAATAAATTCTTTTAGTTTTTCTTCATATGAAAATATGTTTATTTCCCTTTCACTCCCGAAGGATAGGTAGTTTCACCAGATATAGAATTCATGGATGACAGTTGTTTTCTTTCAGAACTTGAAAAATATTGTGACACTTTCTATGGCTTCTGTGGTTTCAGAATAGAAACCCTGGGTCTTTCTTTGGATTGATTTTTTCCTATAGATAATGTGTCATTTCTTTCTTTCTGCTTTCAATATTTTTTTGGCTTTTAGTTTTCAAAGTTTTAATTACAATGTGTCCTGGCATGGATTTTTTTTCTTGAGTTTATCCTGTTTAGAGTTCACTCAGTTTCCTGGATGTGTGTCTTTTACCAAATTTTGCAAGTTTCAACCCATTATCTCTTCACATATTCTTTCAGCCCCACATCCTTTCACCTGTCTTTCTGGGACTCCAATGATATAAATTTTGGATTTTTTTATTTTTCCACGGGTATCTGAGGCCCTGTTCCATGTTTTTCCAGTCTACGTTTTCTTTGTTGTTCAGATTGGGTGAATTCTACTGTTATGCCATCAAGTTCACTGATTCTATCCCTTATCATCTCCATTATTCTATTGAGCCCTCTAGCGATCTTTTTTTCCCTCTCATTATGTGTATCAGTCCTATAGTTTCCATTTGGTTCTTTTCTTATAATTTCTATTTCTATGTTGAGGTTTTCTAGTTTTTTCGTTTGTTTTAAGAAAATTTGTAAATGATTTTTGAAGCATTTTTTTGATGGCTGCTTTAAAATCTAGTCAAATAATTCTAACCCCTGACTCAGCCCAGTGCTGGCCTCAATTGATTGTCTTTTCTCCTTCAAGTTGTTATTTTCTTGTTTCTTGGTAGGACGAGTGGTTTTTTACTGTATCATACATACATGTGTATCTATCATATTAGGAGACCCTGGGTCCTATTTAATTCTTTTATTTTAGCAGACAGCCAAATTGTTTAGGTTTAGCATGAGAGTCTTGGCCTACTTTTGTGGGTTCCAATGGTTGTTTGATTTTCATAGACTTTGTGGTATAATTTTGTTTGGTTTGGTTTATCTGGTGCTGCTGGGCTCCCACTGGTCCCTGTTGGTGATGCCTGATGGGAAAGAAGGGGTTTCCCCAGGCCTACCACTGGATGTCCCTGAGTGAAGAATGGGCACAGTGGGTTCCTCTACCAATGTCCCCTACCCTCACACTGGTCCAATGTCTCTGGGTAAGGGAGGGGAGTATTGGGTCTATGAGACAGAGAAGATTCCTGGAACTGGGATGTTTATTGTAACCTGAGTCCTATGTCTGGTTTTGTCTTCCCTCCCAGTGTCTTTGGGTAGGGGTACAGAGTTTTGGTCCTATAGAGACAAAGAGGCTTCCCAGACCAGGCTGCCTGCTATAGCTGGGTCTTTCTTGTCTGCTCTGCCTGCCAGCCTCAGTATTTCTGTGTGGGCAAGGAGAGTCTCAGGCGTGGTGCAGGAGTACCTCTCCTGGCTACTTATTTCTGGTGAGGATTGTGTAATATTGTGATTTATAAGAAATACATATTTGGTCACCCAGATGACTAAAGTATATTTCTCATATATACTAGGTCTTCATTTATGGTTCCTGGCTCACAGCTCCCCAAACCCTTGCAATTTCCTGAGTGACAAGAGCAATCATTGGGAGCATCTTTTGTAATAATATTTAGTTTCTTTTCTTCAGTTCCTGAAATTTCTTCAGAGCCATTAAGGTGAAATGGCTATCTTATTATTTATAACAAGGCCCTTTTCACCACAACTAGGTTTAAGTTAATGAGGTAACTTTTGGAAAGCACCTAAGGGTGGGAGCTGGTTGCCAGGGGAAACAACCATGATTAGAGGGTTGGAACTTTCAATCCCACCCCTTGATTTCCAGGGAGGGGAGAAGGGCTGGAGGTTGAGTCAGTTACCTATGGACAGTGATTTAATCAATCATGCCTATGTAAAGAAGCTTCCAAAAAAAAACCCAAAAGGAGGGGTGCCTGGGTGGCTCAGTCAGTTAAGCATCTGCCTTTGGCTCAGACCATGATACCAGGGTCCTTCGGTCAGCCCTGCACTGGCTTCCTGCTCAGCAGAGAGTCTGCTTCTCCTTCTCCTCTTTCCCTCCCCCCTCTCTTGCGCTCTCTCTCTCAAATAAATGAATTTTTTAAAAACCTAAAAAAAAAAAAAAGGAAAGGGCTCATAGGGCTTTTAGGTTGGTGAACACATAGAGACATGGGAAGAATAGCATGCTCAGAAAGGACGTGAAAACTATGCACCCTTTCCCCATACCTTGACCCATGTATCTCTTCCATCTGGCTATTTCTGAGTTATATCCTTTTATTATAAAACAGTAATCTAGTAAGTAAAATGCTTCTCCGAGTTCTGTGAACTGCTCTAGCAACTTAATCAAACCCAAGGAGAGGGTCACTAGAACCTCTGGCCTATAGCTAGTTGGTCAGAAGCACAGGTGACAACCTGAACTTACTATTGGCATCTGAAGTGAGGGAAGGATCAGTCTTGTGAGACCAAACCCTTAACCTATGGGATCTAATGCTATCTCTGGGTAGATAGTGTCAGAGTTAAGTTGAATTCTTAGACACCCTCCTGGAATTAGAGAATCGTTGGTATAAAAACAACCTCCTTTCCCACATATTGGAATTGGGTCCAGAACCCCTTTAGCTCCCTGTTGATTCTGTGTAGTGGTGATGTTTTCAGGCATACTCCTGTTTGATTCTGGGGAGGAATGAGTCTACCTGGGCTGATCTCTTACTAGGGTGGAGGATATGGAAACATGGGGTCTGGGTGGCCTTTCTCTGTTGGGTGCAGGTATGCAAGACATCCTGGTGTACTGTTCTCTAGTTCTGGTGTCCCCAAACCATTCAGTTTCTTCTTACCACCCTTCAGAGTTCTCCTTTGATTGTCTTTTGTACCATTTCCAGGTTTTATACTTGTGTTTAGCTAGCAGAAGTAGGGAAAAATACCATTCTACTCATACCAGAAGTCTTTCTCTATAATAATGTGTTCCATTCAACTTGCTTAGAATTGAGATTAAATCCACCGGCTTGCAAACATGACTTTGTTTTTTTAAATCAAGACTACATTTGCCTCTCTCCAGAATTCTGTCCCTCTCTCATTATGCGCAATTCTGTCTAGACAGCAGTTTGAAAATCTTAGCCCAAGGTCTTTCCGGTATCCTGGAATGTGATTATTCTAGGACAACTGCTTCTTAATCTCTTCTTGTGTCTCTGTTTTCATTTTTTTTCTACTAATATTTGTTGTGCCCTTTCTTGGTCTTCCAATTTTCTTAGCAGAGGATACATGGAGATAAGTAGGAATTTTTTTTCTTTCTCTGTGTCACTTAACATTAGATTTCTTTTCATTTCTGATGGCAATTTGAAATCCCGTTTTCTTATGCTCAGAATATATCTCTTTCTAAGACTTGGTATTCTGAACATTAGCTTTTTTAGTGTTTTGCCAACTTGAGATTTGTATTTGAATCTTACCTCTACTTTTTTCTAGATGTGTGATTTGAAATTGGTTATTTAACTTCTGAGCTTTTATTTCCTCATCTATAAAGTAATACTACTACTTTATAGGATTGTTCTGAGGATTACATGAGATAATACACATTAAGCATGTAGCACCGTTCCTAACACAGAGTAAATACTCAATAAATGCTATTGCTATTGTTATACATTTTTAAAACCCAAGATTATAAAAAACTTTTGACAGCTATCTCATTTGATACTTACTGTTTTCTCCTTCTTTGCAGTTTTATAGTCAGAATTTCATTTTTGAGAGCCTTCCAGTCAGCCTATGTAAATTAAAATTCTCAGGGAAGGAGATTGCATATCCTTTAAATTGTGAAATTTCATCTAATTTAATTACAACTGGCATTCTTAAGCCAGTGCTGTGATGGTCCTCTTACGGAGTAGTAAATGCAAATATTTCACAGCTCTGTCTCTATGCAATTGATGTGTAGGTGTTAAATTAGCCTTTCTGGTTAACCATCCATAAACATTTCAAAATACATACCTCATGTGAGTACCCAGCTTGCTTCTACATGCTACAAAAATTCTTGCTTGTTAGACATTTCACATTATCATATGTCCTACCTGAATTTCTTGCTGTATTTTAAAATAAGTTTATGGTTATAGTATATTTGCATACTTCTCTGGTGAAATATAAAGTTTATCAGATAATTAATTTGAACTCTCTGAACAAGAATCATATCTAATTTTATATTTGGCACAGTGTCTACCCTATTGTAATTCAGGTGTTTACCACTAACAATTGTATCTAAAATGATGTAGCAATTGTATAAAGGTCAACAAATTGTCATTGTTATGAGTATATTCTAACTAACCTGTTTTTTCCAGTGTGTTTTTTCCCGAGTTAAAGTTGGCAATCTTTTTAATCTTGGTAAATTCTTTAGGTTTCACGTTTGATAGCTATAATTCTGGAACCTCCCAAAACTATCTTAATTAGAGGCATGTTGGAATGTGTTTGAAATTTTTCTGCTGCAGTTCAGTTACTTCGGAGCAGTATTATGTAATCTTAAGGATGTGAGTTTTCTTCAGGGATTCAACCTTTCCTGCTTTCTTCCACCTATATTTTTAGCTCCCCTCTTCTTCCCCTGGCAAGAATAGGAATCCAAATTGTTGTTAGTCTTTTGGAGATGCTTGGAACTATGGTCTTGCTAACTCTAACCTTTGAATGTTTTAGATTGTTTTTGAGGGCCAGCACTGGTATTATCACCAAATTCTAACTTGGGTATTTAGATTCTGATATCAGAAACCTAATTGAAATGGCACAAGATCTAGTATTTTCCATCATGAAATGGTGGTATGCGGTGGCTAGGTACTATACTTTCTCAGTGATGTTTCATTGGTGAATTAATTGCTAGATGTGATTTGTTCAAATGCTTGTAGAGAGTTGTTGAGCCCTTTCGGGGGGGTGGTAAAGGATTGATTAGTAGTGGTTGGGTATGCTTTATGTTAAGTTACAGAATTATAACTTGCCAGCAAAAATATAGATTGAGCCCTTGGGCCTAAAATGAGGATGAGCCCTCTCTGTGCTTGCATGGCCCACGTCTCTTCCCTCATCTCTTCCTTTAGCCCAATCCATGACTTTGCTTTTCTTAGAGAAACATAATCTGGCTTCTTCTTTATGCAGGATCCTCTTGCTTAGACTGTTTCCACATTGTACCATGTTTCTGGAAAAATGCCCTCTCCTTTGTCTGCCAAACCCTTTCTCTGCTGTCAGCCTGCAAGAGCTAGAAATCACATCTTCTTCATTAAACTCGGTTGACCTGAGAGTCACAGAAGTGACAGCGCCCTGAGGCATAGATCATGTAAACACTTCTTCTTGTCAGTTTATGTAGATGTTCAGTGTTTTTATACTGCTGTCTTGGTATCTTTGTGGGATAGTTATCTGTGTTGTCTGGCATCTTAGATTCTTAAAATCCAAGGGACAACTCCTATCAGACTTACTGGGTATTCAGCCTCACAAGTAAGTAGGCATTTAACAGATTGCCATTTGATGGCAATGTCATTAAAGGCAAATGTTGACAAATAGCCTCTGAAAAATTAGAACTCTTGTTGTTTTTTGAGTTTTCTAATAGGTAACTGAGTTTATACGCTTAGGAAATAAAACTCAAATCATTTCAATTCTTGGCCACATAGTATTTACTATAGTGTTTTAGATTTTTTTTTCCTTATAAACTAGTCAGGTGACTCAAAGACTTGACTTTATTGCTTAGTAATCCTACTACATTGCTTAAGCATGACAATACTGCCTTTGAATTTATAAGCCATTGACTGGAGAAGTCTTAAATTTCTGTTGTTGAATTCTCCATGAATCTGCTGAACATGTGGTAGATTTCTACCTCTGGGAATGTCATTATCCATAAACTGCCTAAATAATAACTTTTAGGGCAGAGAAAGAGCCCTCCACAATCAGAACTCTGCCTGCATTTCCTCCTTTATGTTCTACCACACCCTATCACTCATCTAGTTCCAATAGTACCAAACTAACTGTAATTTCCCATGCTTACTGCCATACCTTTACTCATATAATATTATCACCTCTCAAAGTGCCTTTCTTCTCTCACTTCCACTCTTCATTCACCTGGCATATTTTGACCTACCTCAAATATCTTCTATTCTGTGATAACTTTTTGATTCCTGCACCAGAAGAAGATAGTTACTTTCATTTCTTCTTGATAGCATCTTCCATACACCTCTAGTTTTAAACACTTCAGCATTGTATTTTCACTATTTATGTTTGTAGTCTCACCCCCAATGATTTTACTGTGAGTTTCTTAAAGACAGGACTTTTTGTTTTCCCAGAGTCTTGCAGAGTTATTGACATCTACCATGTGCTTAATACATGTTGGAATGAATGAATGAATGAATGGATGAACCAAGGACAGGCATATCAATGGAATTAGAAACCATGGAAATGGGGACTTGTGCTTCTGGCTTTGAGAGACTAAATTGTGTCAGACTAACTATCCCTCAGAAAGAACTAGAAAAGCTGTATAAAATTATAAAATACTTGTTTGAAAGCATCAGAAAGCTACCAAAGCAACAAGAGGTCTAAATCCCAGAGAAGAGAGATTTATTGAGGTGGGCACAACATTCTGAGTGATATTTCCTTTCAAGGCATTTACCAATGTAAGTGGTATAGGTAGAGAGATTGAGAAGGCAATCTGAAAGTAGTAATTAAGAGACAAAAAGGCTGAGCAGAGGTTTTAGCATCTCACAGAGCTGTAGAGACAAAAATTGGAGGTCAGGGCTATCATGATAATCGCACTTGAGGGTCTAAGATGCCAGAGAAAGAAATTACAATAAATTTGGTCAAATATTTTACACAACCTTCCCCTTGTGTCATTTGCTGATTTCTAAGTGGTACAGGGCAAAGAAGTTGAGAAATTAAGCAGAAAGTGGCAGATACAAATCTGAGTAGCTAAGCAGGGCTTTCAGCAAGTTTCACAATGCTGGAGAGTCAGAACTGGAGTATAGAGCCTGCCAAAGAGGAGGGACGCTGGTAATTACTACAGGTTTTCATTTGGGATCCCCAAAGGGCTGAACTCCAAGAGAAAGGATAAACTATAAAAATGCCATCCCTCACAAAGAGTAAAACACAGCTTTGAATCAGCTCAATCTCAGGCAGGATTAAGGTGATCTGTCCTTCATCACCTGGCAGGAACAAAAGTAAATCTTCTGTGAAGGAAGATAATATCCAGAGCTCCTCCAACTTTTAATATGCAATGTCTGGCATTTAATCAAAAATTACTAGGCTTACCAGTATGAGTTTGCTAGGGCTGCCATAACTAAGTACTACAGACTGGGTGGCTTAAACAACAGAAGTTTATTGTCTCCTAGTTTTTGGATGCTAGAAGTCAGAAATCAAGATATTGGCAACGTTGACTCTTTCTGGGGACCATTAGTGAAGGATCTATTCCAGGTGTCTCTCATGGCTTGTAGATGGTCATCTTTTTCCTATGTCTCTTCACACTGTCTCCATTCTATGTGTATCTCTTTGTCCATATTTACGCCTTTTTATTAGAATACCAGTCATATTGGATTGGGGCCTACCCTAGTGACCTCACTTTAATGTAATTACTTCCGTAAAGATTCTATCTCCATATTCTGAGGTTTTCTAGGTCAGTAGAAAATATTCAGGCTGATGAATCAAGAGAAAGAAAAGACGGAAAGTACAAAAAAAACACATCAACAATTCATTGGCTTCACTTTGGTTTACTTCTTGGGAAGCCACAAAAACATCAACTCAGCCTGTATCGTGAATAATAGATTCACAGTCAGACAGAGGTGGCTTAGAATCCTAGCTCTACCTCTAACTCTTTTACTATATGATGTGGGATTAGTGATTCTCTGAGCCATAGTTTCTTCATCTGTAAAAGGAGGACAATAAAATCTACCTGACAGGATTGTTGTGAGAATTAAATGAGACAATACATGTGAAAGTGCTTTGTAAACTGCAGGACCACACATATGACAACATTTGTTCTTACTGTGCATAATATATAAAACCTTGGGAAATTTCTACTATTCTGAGCAGAAGTCTACAGATAACTTGTTTTCTAGAGTCAATATCTGCCTTAAAAACACTTTGGAATAAAAATTTATTCCGTCTGTTTTTGTGCATACTTGGTGAAAAAAGAGGGGTGTTTTCTATGCTATGCATTATTCTGTCAGGTCTTGTTTTATCATCTTTGTCAAAAGTTAAATCTTCTTCTTTAATATTGCTGAGATTTTCTGTTTTTTTTTCCTATTCCTAAAACATTTTATAGAAATATATATTGTTTGGGTGTGTTAAGGAATTTTTATTTGCATTTCATCTGTCAACTTATATTTTTGTTTTATTGCTGTTTCTAATCTCTTCGACTCTACAGTCAACTCATTCAATAAGCATTTGTTGATATACTATGTGCCAGGCATTGTGCTAAGTGCTTGTGATGAAAGATGAACAATATATCTAGTGGGGAAGTTAGATACATAAATACTTCTGATATAGTGAGATGAGTGCTATGGGGGAGGTATGTAAGCATAGAAAAGAGGTCACCTCTGCATGTGGTGCCACTGAGAAGTTGACATTTGAGTTATGTCTCTAATGATTAGTAAAAATACCTTGTTGATAAAGGGAAGATATGCATTTCAGGTAGAGGAAACAGGATGTACAGGGGCACAGGGGAATTGAAGGATTTGATGTATTCAGGGATGCATGGCTAGGGTATAGGCTGTGAGGCAAGAGGAGGAGATGGAGTGATAGATTCAGCTGGAAAATTTTGCAGGTCCTTAAAGAGAAAAACGAGAAGGATAATAATGAAGGGTTTTAAGCAGGGGAGTTGAATAAATTTATATATCAGCAGTGGTGTGGACGATGGACTGGAGAGAGGTAAGGGGAAAGGTCAAGAGATGAGTTAGGAGGCTGGTGCAAAAGCCCAAGTGAGAAATGATGAAGGCCTGAACTAGGGCAGTGGCAGTGCAGATGGAGAGAAGAGCCCAGATTTAAGAGGTGTTATAGAGCCATACCTCTTGGTGTGGAAGTTTCTCCTCACAATGGAGTGGGTAGTTTATCTCTATTATTCTCTTTCTAGTAAACCATAGAGTACCTCATTGGATGAGGATTTATTGAAGGAATCAGAGCAAATAGAGAGCAGAGTTGAACATCTACCTAGTAAAAAGGAATCGGGCTGGGTGGAAATTTATGTGGAGGTCCCAGGATTTGGTAAAGTGAGTAACTGGATCTAAATCAGTTTGGTCAGGATATCTCCTTGGATGACTATTTCCTGGCCTCTTTTCACTCATTGAATCTTCATCACATCTTTCCTCTTTACTCTCAGTTCCTCGTTTCTCCTTTCACTGAGAAAAGATAAAGCAATCAGTTGTGAAACTCCAAAAGTTCCTACTTCCACACCTACTCACCTACTTGCATCTCTACCTATTTTCTCTGTCTTCTCTCCTGTTACTATAAACTGTATATGCTTTTATCTAAAGTCAACCCATACACTTATGCACTAGATTCCATCATCTCTTGCCTACAAAAGGACATTCTTTGAGCATTTATACCCTAGTTCTCCTCTTTCTCTCACACCCCACAGCCAATCCCTTAGCAATTCTATCAGCTCAGAATTTTAAATATATCCACACTGCTCCTCATCCTCTCCAGTTCTACCATCCAGATATAAACCACCATTATCTCTGAACTAGATTATTTCAGTACCCTCATAACTGATCTTTCTGCTTCCACCCTTGCACCCTATTTTATTCTAATCTCTACACAATAGCCATATGGTCCTTTTAAAACATACCAAATCATGTTGCTGTTCTGCTCCCATTGGCTTCTTATCTAAACAGTCCTCAATATGGCTTACATAAAGCTACCTTTTTGACCATATTTTCTACCACACCACCCCTTACTGTTAGTATCAAACATGCCACGGATGACTTGGGGTCTCTGTACTTTCTGATCCTTCTGTCTGGAATATCTTTCTCCACCTCCATAGGTAAACACCATATGGTTTTCTTCCTCACTTCTTTTGGATCTTTTTCAAATCACAAATATCTTTCCAGACCACCTTTTATAACATACAAAAATCTCCTGCACACCACCCTTGTTTAATGTCCTTTCTTTATTTTTCTTCATATCATTTATCCACTACTTTACTTTTTTTTCATTTATTTGTTTATTGTATGTTCTCCCCTTAAAATGACATAGTTCTTTTAGAGAGGGGATTTTGTTGTTTGCTCCTGTATCCCCAGTACCTAGATGTATTAGGTGCTTGATAAATATTTCTCAGTGAGCAAATGAATTAATTAATGAATCAATCCTGAAGGAGAAGAGTCTTGAGGAACATTTTCAAAGCTTGAAGGGTTATGACTTGGTGAAAAAGAGGACAAAGGGCATTCCAGGCAGAGGCAGCGTCATTTACCAAGACAAGACTGTAAGAATGAGCTCTTGAGGTTTGGGAGATAGCAAGCATATTGTCTTACTACTTTGAAATGGCTGTTAAGGTGTGAATGGAAGTAGCTAGCATTATCTTCTTGTTTTTTAAATCCTATCCAGACTTCAAACCCTTAAACCATACCTCTCTGGGGCCTCATTTGATACTGTAAGTTTTACTTTCTAACTATACTGTTAGTTATTTGGAGGCAAGAACTTTAGTTAAGTCTTGTGTACTCGATAGGTGCTCAAAATGTGATGTTGGAAAGGGAACTTGCCCCATGTTGTGAGTGCTTTAGTGAAAGAAAGGGTCTATGTTTTGTGACTTTTGATCAGTGGATCATGATGAAAAATATTTATGACACTTAACATACCCACTTTATTGCTTTATGTAAGGTAGTGCTACTGAACGTGTATTAACTCCCAGATATAAATTTTCTTCTTTTAATCTGGGAAGATAGTGATATATGTCAAACTTCATCAAATTGATCATTTAAATTAGTTAAGTTTATTATTCTTTAATTCTTCTTTAAATTTTTAGAAGAATTTTCCAGTAAAACCATGCCAACCTTGTGTTTTCTTTGTTGGAAGGTTTATAACTATAAATTAAATTTCTTTAGGAGATATAGAACTGTTCAAGTTACCTATTTCTTCTTGAATGGCTTTTGTTATTTTGAATCTTTCAGAGAATTGGTCTAATCCAACTCCGTGTCAAATTTATGGGCATAGAGTTGTTCATAGTGTCCCCTTTCTGTCTTTTTAATGTCTGCAGGGTTGTCGTGTTAGTCCTACATTCATTTCTCATATTGGCAATTTGTTTCTTCCTTCTTTTTTCTCAGATTGTTTCTTCCTTCTTTTTTTTTTCTTGGTTTGTATAGCCAGAGGTTTATCAAGTATATTCATCCTTTCAAAAAGCCAACTTTTTATTTCATCAACTTTTCACAATTAAAAAAATCATTGGGGTGCCTGGGTGGTGCAGGCAGTTAAGCATCTGACTCTTGGTTTTGGCTCAGATCGTGATCTCAGTGTCATGATATTGAGCCCTGCCCTATGGTCAGTGCAGAGTCTTCTTGAGATTCTCCCTCCCTCTCCCTCTGCCCTTCCCACTTGTTCTCTCTCTCTCAAATAAATCTTTTTTTTTTAAATCACCGATTCCTCAATGGAACAGAATTGAGAGTCCAGAATTTAATTTAATAAAATAAACCAATGCTTGTATGGTTGGTTACTATACAACAAAGGAGGCAAGAATATCCAATGGGAAAAAGTCTCTTCAATAAATGGTGCTGGGGAAACTGGACAGCAACATGCAAAGGAGAGAAAGAAAGAGAAAGGGAAAGGGAAAGAGAAAGAGAAAGAAGGAAGGAAGGAAAGAAAGAAAGAGAGAAAGAAAGAAAGAAAAGAAAAGAAAAGAAAGAAACTCAAAATGGATTAAGGACCTAAATGTGAGGCCTGAAACTATAAAGCTCCTAGAAGAAAACAGAGGCAGTAACTTCTTTGACATCAGCCCAGCAACATTTTTCTAGACATGTATTCTCAAGCAGGGGAAACCAAAGTAAAAATAAACTATTGAGACTACACCAAAATGAAAAGGTTTTGCACAGCAAAGGAAAACATCAACAAAATGAAAAGGAAACCTATTGATGGAAAAAGACATCTGCAAATGATATATCGGATAAGGCATTCATATCCAAAGTATATAAAGAACTTATATAACTCAACACCAAAAAACCCCAAAATAATCTGATTAAAAAATGGGCAGAGGACCTGAATAGACATTTTTGTAAAGAAGACATGGAGATGGCAAACAGACACAAGAAAAGATGTTCAACATCACTGATCATCAGGGAATTGCAAATCAAAATCACAATATCACCTCACACCTGTCAAAATGGTTAGTATCAAAAAGACAAGAAATAACAAGTTTTGGCAAGGATGTGGGAAAAAAGGAACCCTCATGCACTGATGGTAGAAATGCAAATTGGTGCAGCCACTGTGAAAAACAGTATGGAGTTTCTTCAAAAAATTAAAAAATAAGATCATCATATAATCCAGTAATTCCATTACTAGGTATTTGCCCAAAGAAAATGAAAATACTTATTCAAAAAGATATGTGCACCCCTATATTTATTGTAGCATTATTTATAATAGCCAGGATATGAAAGCATCTCACGTGTCCTTGGATAGATGAATGGATAAAGATGTTGGGGAAATAAGGCCAGAGCTGTGGACACTTTTTCTGCCCGAGATGTCTCCGATTCATTCCTAAGGAACTGAGAACTTAATCTTTCAAAATGTCAAAAAGTCCATCTTATGTCCTACCTCCCAACCCAGCTCCTGCAACACAAATGCTCAGCATGCCAGGGTTTGTGGGATACAATCCATACAGTCATCTTGCCTACAACTACAGGCTGGGAGGTAACCCAGGCACCAACAGCCAGGTTGTGGCATCCTCTGTTATTATGATTCCAAAACCCCCAAAGCCACCAGGTAAATCATTGATGCCCTACATGAGGTGCAGCAGAAAGGTCTGGGACCAAGTAAAAGCTTCCAATCCTGACCTAAACTTCTGGGAGATTGGCAAGATTATTGGTAGCATGTGGCAGGATCTCACTGATGAAGAAAAACAAGAAAATTTAAATAAATATGAAGCAGAAAAGATAGAGTACAATTAATCTATGAAGGCCTATCATAACTCCCCCACATACCTTGCTTACATAAATGCAAAAAGTCATGCAGAAGCTGCTCTAGAGGAAGAAAGTCTACAGAGACAGACTTGCATGGAGAAAGGAGAACTTTACGTGAATATTCAGCCTGCTGAAGATCCAGATGATTACAGTGATAGCTTTTCAGCGAAGCATACAGGCACCACCCATTTTCAGAGAAACCACCACCTCATCATTGAAATCCTTACAGTGTGGTGCCAGATGTTCAGTCAGTTGTCACAACAGCTAGAATGCAGGTCCTCAAAGGACAGGTCCGGTCCTTAATGGTTCATCAGTAAAAACTGAAGCAGAACTTCTTCAAGTAGAGCAACAACACCAGGAAAAGAAGAGGAAATTCGTGAAAAGCACAGATTCATTTAACAATGAACTTAAAAGGTTGTGTAGTCTGAAAGTGGAAGTAGATATGGAAAAAAAAATTGCCACTGAAATTGCAAAGGCAGAGGACAAGCTCTCAAAAGACAGGAGGAAAGGGAGAAAGAGGCAGCAGAGCAAGCTGAATGCAGTCAGAGCAGCATGGTTCTGGAGGAAAAGCAAGGTGCTAGTAAGGCCAAGAAGAAAGACAACAAGAGCATCCCATTGGAGACAGAGGAGAGACACCTTGAAGAAGTGACAGAAAGCCAACAGAATGGTGAAGAAGGCATTGTCCTGAAGACAAGTAGAGCAGGCAGGAGGGGGTGGACAGTATGGCTGAGGAAGGAACCAGTGATAGTAACACTGGCTTAGAGAGCAAAAGTGCAACAGTGGAAGAACCACCAAGAGACCTCACAATGGAAGACAAGAAGAAAGAATAAATGTTGCCTCATTTTATGTGTTCTAAATAATTTTTAAATGAAAAAATATATATATATACAAATTTTAGGATTGTTTGTTCAAGCTCTGTGAAAAACACTGTAGGTATTTTGATAGGAATTGCGTTAAATGTGTAGATTGCTTTGGGTTATATGGACATTTAACAATATTTGTTCTTCTAGTCAATAAGCACAGAGTATTTTTCCATTTCTTTGTGACCTCTTCAATTTCTTTCATCAGTGTCCTATAGTTTTCAGAATACAGGTCTTTCACCTCTCTGGTTAGGTTTATTCCTAGGTACTTATGGTTTTTCGTGCAATTGTAAATGGCAATGATTCCTTGATTTCTCTTTCTGCTGCTTCATTATTAGTATATAGAAATGCAACAGATTTCTGTATGTTGATTTTGTATCCTACTGCTTTACTGAATTTGTTGATCAGTTCTAGCAGTTTTTAGTGGAGTCTTTTGGGTTTTCTACACAGAGTACCACGTCATCTACAAATACTGAGTTTTACTTCATCCTTGCTAATTTGGATGCCTTTTATTTCTTTTTGTTGTCTGATTGCTGAGGCTAGGATGTCTGGTACTATGTTAAATAACAGTGGTGAGAGTGGATATCCCTGTCTTGTTCCTGACCATAGAGGAAAAGCTCTCAGTTTTTCCCCATTTAGGATGAAACTGGACCACTTTCTTATACCATACGCAAAAATAGATTCAAAATGGATTAAAGACCTAAATGTGAGACCTGAAACCACAAAAATCCTAGGAGAGAACACAGGCAGTAACCTCTTTGACATCAGCCATAGCAACTTCTTTCTAGACATGTCACCTGAGGCAAGGGAAACAAAAGCAAAAATGAGCTATTGGGACTTCATCAAAATAAAAAGCTTCTGCACAGCAAAGGAGCAATCAACAAAACTAAAAGGCAACCTATGGAATAGATGAAGATATTGCTAATGACATATCTGATAAAGGGTTAATATCCAAAATATATAAAGAACTTACAAAACTCAACACCTAAAAAACAAATAGTCCAGTTAAAAAATGGGCAGAAGACATGAATAGAGATTTTTCCAAAGAAGACATATAGGTGGCCAACAGACACACGAAAAGATGCAGGTCATTAATTACCATCAGGGAAATACAAGTCAAAACTACAATGAGGTATCACCTCACACCAGTCAGAATGGCTAAAATTAATAACACAAGAAACAACAGGTGTTGGCAAGGATGTGGAGAAAGGGGAACCCTCTTACACTGTTGGTAGGAATGCAAACTGGTGCAGCTACTCTTGAAAACAGTATGGAGGTTCCTCAAATTTAAAAATAGAACTACCCTGTGATCCAGCAATTGCATTAGTAGGTATTTACCCAAAGGATACAAAAATATTGATTCAAAGGGATACATATACCCCAATGTTTATATCAGCATTATCAACAGTAACCGAATTATAGAAAGAACCCAAATATCCAACAACTGATGAATGGATAAAGAAGAAGTGGTATATATGTGTACATGCATACACACATACACATACAATGGAATACAATGGAACTGTACAATGGAATACACTCATTGTGTATACAATACAATACGATGGAATATTACTCGGCCATAAAAAAGAAAGAGATCTTGCCATTTGCAATGACATGGATAGAGTTAGAGAGTATTATGCTAAGCAAAATAAGTCAGAGAATGACAAATACCCTATGATTTCATTCATATGTGGAATTTAAGAATAAAACAAATGAACATAGGGGGAGTAAAAGAGAGGAAAACCAAGAGACAGACTCTTAACTACAGAGAAAAAACTGATGGTTATAAGAGGGGAGGTGGGTGGGGTTATATGATTTAAATAGGTGATGGGGATTAAGTACTGCACTTTGTGATGAGCACTGAGTGTTGTATGTAAGTATTGAAACACTGTATTCTTTTTTTTAAATATTTTTTTATTATGTTAGTCACCATACAGTACATCCCTGGTTTTTGATGTAAAGTTCGATGATTCATTAGTTGCATATAACACCCAGTGCACCATGCAATATGTGCCCTCCTTACTACCCATCACCAGCCTATCCTATTCCTCCGAAGCCCTGTTTGTTTCTCAGAGTCCAGAGTCTCTCATGCTTCATTCCCCCTTCTGATTACCCCCCTTTCTTTATCCCTTTCTTCTCCTACTGATCTTCCTAGTTCTTATGTTCCATAAATGAGAGAAACCATAAATTGTCTTTCTCTGCTTGACTTATTTCACTTAGCATTATCTCCTCCAGTGCTGTCCATGTTGCAGCAAATGTTGAGAACTCGTTCTTTTTGATAGCTGAATAATATTCCATTGTATATATGGACCACAACTTCTTAATCCAGTCATCTGTTCCAGTCATCTGTTGAAGGGCATCTCGGCTCCTTCCACGAGTTAGCTATTGTGGACAATGCTGCTATGAACATTGGGGTGCATATGGCCCTTCTCTTTACTATGTCTGTATCTTTGGGGTAAATACCCAGTAGTGCAATGGCTGGATAATAGGGTAGCTCAATTTTTAACTTTTTAAGGGACCTCCACACTGTTTTCCAGAGTGGCTGTACCAACTTGCATTCCCACCAACAGTGTAAGAGGGATCCCCTTTCTCCACATCCTCTCCAGCAATTGTTTCTTGCCTTGTCAATTTTTGCCATTCTAACTGGCGTAAGGTGATATCTTAGTGTGGTTTTGATCTGAATTTCCCTGATGGCTAATGATTTTGAACATTTTTTCATGTGTCTGTTAGCCATTTGTATGTCTTCATTGGAAAAGTGTCTGTTCATATCTTCTGCCCATTTTATGATTTGTTTATTTCTTTCTCATGTACTGAGTTTGAGAAGTTCTTTGTAGATCTTGGATACCAGTCTTTTATCTGTAGTATCATTTGCAAATATATTCTCCCATTCCGTGGGCTGCCTCTTAGGTTTTTTTTTTTGACTATTTCCTTGGCTGTGCAGAAGCTTTTTATCTTGATGAAGTCCCACAAGTTCATTTATTCTTTTGTTTCTCTTGCCTTTGAGGATGTGTCATGAAAAAGGTTGCTGTGGCTGATGTCAAAGAGGTTGCTGCCTATGTTCTCCTCTAGGATTTTGATGGATTCCTGTCTCACATCAAGGTCTTTCATCCATTTAGAGTTTATCTTTGTGTATGGTGTGAGAGAGTGGTCAAGTTTCATTCTTTTGCATGTAGCTGTCCAATTTTCCCAGCACCATTTATTGAAGAGACTTTTTTCCACTGGATGTTTTTTCCTGATTTGTCACAAATTAGTTGCCCAAAGAGCCGAGGGTCCATTTCTGGGTTCTCTATTCTGTTCCATTGGTCTATGTGTCTGTTTTTGTGCCAGTGCCATTGTCTTTGTGATCACAGCTTTGTAGTACAGCTTGAAATCCGGCATTGTGATGCCCCCAGCTTTGTTTTTCCTTTTCTACAATTCCTTGGCAATTCGGGGCCTTTTCTGGTTCCACACAAATTTAAGGGCTATTTGTTCCAGTTCTTTTAAAACACTGTATTCTACACCTGAAACTAATATACTGTATGTTAACTAACTGGAATTTAAATTAAAATGTAAATAAATAAGTGTTTTTGAGTCTTAATGGTGTTATGTGGTTGGTTTATTAATATTTTTCTTTTCCATATCACACCACCAAAGGCTTTTGGAACATTTAGCATCATGAGCCGAATGGCATAGTCACCTTTTAAAGCCATTGTGAAGATGGTTCTTTCCTTTGGGTCTTATTTCTATTCCTCAACTACTGAAAGTCTCAAAATTTAAGTTAATTGAGAAAATGTCCACCTCTTTTAGATAGTTATCCTTTGATGCTGCACAATCTACTCTTACAAATGCCTTCCTACTGCTCACTGGGGTGCTTTCCAAAGCCATAGCTATAAACCTCCCAGTTCCCATCAACAGCTTACTGAAGGTCTCTTTTCCTGTATACTTCCACAAAGAGTAGCTTCCTGAAAACATAATCATATAAAAGTATATATTTGTTCACTTACCCTTTTTTTATTTTTAATCAATGTCAGATACTAAGAGTTGTGTGAAGGAGTTGACAGCAGCTATGATTGGGTCATATTGATCCAGAAATAGTCTCCACAGTTAAGAGTAGTTACTAGCTTATGAAGTATGAATTTTTCTACAATAATCAAAACAGTCAAAACCTCAAGTCTCAGGATACCATAGATCAGAGCCTACCTTTTTTTTTTTTTAAAGATTTTATTTATTTATTTGACAGAGATAGAGACAGCGAGAGAGGGAACACAAGCAGGGGAAGTGGGAGAGGAAGAAGCAGGCTCCCAGCAGAGGAGCCCGATGTGGGGCTTGATCCCAGAATGCCAGGATCACGCCCTGAGCCAAAGGCAGACGCTTAACCGCTGTCCCACCCAGGCGCCCCCAGAGCCTACCTTTTTAAAAAGATTTTATTTATTTGACAGAGGGAGAGAGAGAACAAGCAGGGGGAGTGGCAAGCAGAAGGAGAGGGAGAAGCAGTCCCCCCAGCAGAGCAGGGAGCACAATGTGGGGCTCGATCCCAGGACCTTGGGATCAAGACCTGAGCCGAAGGCAGACACTTAACTGACTGAGCCACCCAGGCACACCACAGAGCCCACATTTTGATAAACTCTTGGAGACTAGAAGTAAGATAGTTTGTGACATGCATGCTTCCCCAAAACTAGAATAGATTTTTCTGCTAGAATAGTGGCATATCTGATGGTATTTGTTTCTTTTTTAAAAAAAATATTTATTTTTATTTTAGAGAGAAAGAGAGCATGTGAATGGGGAGAGGGGCAGAGGCAGAGAATCTCAAGCAGACTCCCCACCAAGTGCTGAGCCTGATATGGGTCTCAATCGCACGACCCATGAAATCATAACCTGAGTTGAAACCAAGAGTCGAATGCTCAACTGACTGAGCCAACCTGGCGCCTCTGATGGTATATGTTTCTTAAAGGTCCAAATATAATAAGTGGAAAAAAAGAAGATGTGATATATGTATATGATGAAATATTATTCAGCCATAAAAATGAATGAATTCTTGCCGTTTGCAACAACATGCATGGCCATTATGCTAAGTGAAATAAGTCAGAGAAAGACAAATGCTGTATGATTTCACTTACATGTGGAATCTAAAAAAGAAAACGAACAAAGAATCAAAAAGAAGAAACAGACCCATAAATACAGAAAACAAGCTGATGGTTGCCAGAGGAGAGGAGGTCAGAACATGGGAAAATGGTTGAAGAGGAGTGGGAGATAGAAGCTTCAAGTTGTGGAATGAGTAAGTCATGATGATAAAAGGTATAGCATAGGGGGGTGCCTGGATGGCACAGCAGTTAAGCGTCTGCCTTCGGCTCAGGCGTTATGGGATCAAGCCCCACGTCAGGCTCCTCCGCTATGAGGTGCCCCTTTGGTCTCCTTTTTAACACTAGTTTGCTTAATGTTTTTATCAAGAATAGATGCTGAAATTTATCAGTTTTTTTTGTACCTGTGGAGGATCATCTGCTTTTCCTTCTTTTTTTTTTTTTTTTTGAAGATTTTATTTATTCATTTGACAGAGACAGCCAGCGAGAGAGGGAACAGAAGCAGGGGGAGTGGGAAAGGAAGAAGCAGGCTCCTAGCAGAGAAGCCTGATGTGGGGCTCGATCCCAGAATGCTGGGATCACACCCTGAGCTGAAGGCAGACGCTTAACGACTGCACCACCCAGGCACCCCTGCGTTTCCTTCTTTATTCTGTTTATACGGTGAATTACATTGATTAATTTTTGAATATTTTATTGAAGCTTTTGCATCTATTTTCATAGGTGATATTGGTCTATAGTTTCCTTTCTTATAATATTTTGACCTCATATAAAATGAGTTGGGACATTTTCCCTTTTCTTTTATTTCCTGGATATTTGTGTGAAATTGGTATTATATCTTTCTTAAATGTTTGTTAGATTTCACCAATGAAGCCATCTGGGCTTAGAGTTTTTCTTGTTAAAAGGTTTTAAACAACAACAAAAATTTTTTATAAGATTTTATTTATTTGAGAGCCTGACGTGGCGCTCAATTCCAGGATCCCAAAGGCAGACGCTTATGTCTGAGCCACCAAGGCACCCTGAAACAAATTTTTTTTTTTACAAATAACAATATCTTTTTAGTTTTTGATGTAGTGTTCCATGATTCATTGTTTGCATATAACACCCAGTGCTCATTACAACATGTAACCTCCTTAATACCCATCACCGGCCTTTTAAACAGATGTGCAACTATTTGGGTTATCTATTTCTTCTTTATTGAGCTTTAATAGTTTGTGTTTTTTTGTTTTGGTTTGTTTTGTTATTTTAGGAATTGGTCCATTCTGTCTAAATTGTCAAACTAATGGGCACAAAGTTGTGGATAAAGAACATGTGTTATATGTATGCAATGGACTATTTACTAAGTCACAGAAAAGAATGAAATCTTGTCATTTGCAATGACATTGATGGAGCTAGAGAGTATTATGCTGAGTGAAATAAGTCATTCAGAGAAAGACAAATACCATATAATTACATTCATCTGTGGAATTTAAGAAACAAAACAAACGATCATAGGGAAAAAAAGAGAAAGCCATCCTAGAAACCTACTCTTAACTACAGAGAAAAAAAAAACCTGATGGTTACAGAGGGGAGGAGGGTGGGGAATTGGTTAAATAAGTGATGGATATTAAGGAGGTACTTGTCTTGATGAGCTCTGGGTGTTGTATGTAAGCATTGAATCACTCTATTGTACACCTGAAACTAATATTTTCACTGTATGTTAACTAACTGGAATTTAAATAAAAACTTAAAAAAAACACGTAGAGACTTTCCCACAATTTGGGAGCCATTTAGGCAAGCAAATATTTACTATTAAGACAAAAGACAGCATTAAAAATGAAAAATCCTCAAATGTAAGGAGAATGCTTGTTCAAGTCTTTGATATGCATTTATATGAACATTAGAAAAAAAGTATTTTAATGTAAAGGAAATCAAGTCTGAGTGCTCACCCTTTCTTCAAATATGATCTCCTACCTCGTCTTCATTTAGACTGCACACCCCTCACTACAGAACTTCATCTGTACTGACCTGCTATTTCCAGCACAGCATGATCAGCTGACTGTGAAGCTCTCTAGGTCCCATTCGTATGTGGATTTTTTTAAACCACAATTTAAAACCCTTTTTGAAGTTTGTTTTATGAACCAGAATATGGTCTAACTTGGTGAATATTCCTTGTGCACTTGTAAAGACTATGTATTTTGCTGAGTGGAATGTTCTATAAATGTCAATTAGATAGAGTTGGTTAATAGAGTTGTGCAGTTCTATATCCTTACCGATTTTCTGTCTACTTGTTTTATTGATTTCCAAGGAAAGAGTGTTAAATTCTCCAACTATAGTTACTGATTTTCCTATTTCTCCTTTTCAGTTTTATCACTTTTTGCTTCATGTACCCTGAAACTCTGTTGTTAACAGCATGCATATTCAGGATTGTTACAACTTTTTTTGTGAATTGATCCTTTCATCACTGTGTAATGTCCCTATTTATCCCTGGTAATATTCCTTGTTCTGAAATCTACTTGGTCTTTTTAAAATGTAGCTACTTCAGCTTTATATGAATTATATGTCTTTATATTTAAAGTGGGTTTTTTGTAGACAACATGTAGGATTTTTTTAAACCAGTGTGACAATCTCTTTTATTAGGTATATTTTGACAATTTACATTCAATGTAATTATTGGTATGGCTGGATTATATTCTACCATTTTATTTGTTTTCTGATTGTCCTCTTATTCTTCTATTGTTTTCCATTCTTGATTTCTTTTGGAATATTAGTGTTTTCAGTAGTCCATTTTAATTTATCTATTGGTATTTTGCTCTATCTCATATTTGTATGTTGGTGCTTGCCCTATGGATGACAAGTCACATAATATTGCATTGTCTACTTTTTTAAAAAAATTATTTATTTATTTGTCACAGAGAGAGAGCACAAGCAGGGAGAGTCGCAGGCAGAGGGAGAAGCAGGTTCCCCACTGAGCAAGGAGCCCAATGCAGGACTCGATCCCAGGACCCTAGGGATCCTAGGATCATGACCTGAGCCAAAGGCTTGATCCCGGGAACAATGTGGGGCTTGATCCCGGGACTCTGGGATCATGACCTCAGCTGAAGGCAGACACTTAACCAACTGAGCCACCCAGGTACCCTGCATTGTCCACTTTGAGTTAGTATTGTACTACATCAAGCAAAATTTGGCACCTTACAATTGTATGGATCTGTTTACCCTACTCCACTTATATCATTGATATATGTATTACACCTCCATATGTTGAAAATTCCACATACCACATCATGAGGCTTTTTAAAAAATATTTACCAATATATGCTATATCTGTCACTGTTCTATCATTCATACAGATCCAATTTTCCTGTGATCTCATTTCCCTTCACTTAAAAGAATTTCCTTTAGGGAAGATCAGCTGGCAATGAATTCTCATAGTTTTCCTTCATCTGAAAATGTCTTTATTTCACTTTTATTTCTGAAGATGTTTTCACTACATATAGAAGTCTTGGTTTATAGTTCTATTTGTTTAGCACTTTAAATTTTGCTTTTCTACTGTTTTCTGACCACCATGGTTTTTCAGTTTTGTTTTGTTTGACAAATCCATGGTTCTTTGAATCTTTGTTCCCCTACATACAATGTTTAATTTAAAAAACCTGATTTCAATATTTAAAAAAATCTTTGGTTTTCAGCACTTCAGTTATGATGTACCTGGGCATAGTTTTCTTTGAGTTTATTATATTTGGGGTTAGCTGAACCTCTTGAATCTTATTAGCATGACTTTTGCCAAATTTGAGAAGTTTTTTTTGTTTTTTGTTTTTTTTTTAAAGATTTTATTTATTTATTTGACAGAGATAGAGACAGGCAGCGAGAGAGGGAACACAAGCAGGGGGAGTGGGAGAGGAAGAAGCAGGCTCATTGCGGAGGAGCCTGATGTGGGGCTCGATCCCACAATGCCGGGATCACACCCTGAGCCGAAGGCAGACGCCTAACCGCTGTGCCACCCAGGCGCCCCGAAATTTGAGAAGTTTTTAATCATCATTTCTTCAAATATATTTTATATGCCCATTTCTTTATCTTCTCCTGGGATTCCAATGACAAAAATGTTAAAATCTTTGATGTTGTTCCACAAGTATCTGAACATTTGTTAATATTTTTTCAATATTTTTCCTCTGTTACTCTTACTTGATAATTTCTGTTGATCTCTCTTAAATTTTAGTGACTCTTTCTTCTGTCATTTACATTATACTATGAGCCCATCAAATCATGCTTTTAAAATAATTTGAGATTTTGTATTTATTTCTAAAATTTATATTTTTTTATAGTTTCATTTTTTTTCTGCTGAAACTACTATCTTTCCATTCATTTAACATGTTTACTGCATGGAGCATAATTTTAATAGCTGTGTATTCATTTTCTGTTGCTGCATAACAAATTGCCACATGCTTAGCAGCTTAAAACATCACACATTTGTTCTCTCTCAGTCTTTGTGGGTCAGGAGCCTGGGCATGGCCTAGTTGCTCAGTGTCTTATAAGGCTGTAATCAAAGTGTCACCTGAGCTACATTCTCATCTGGAGCTTGGGGTCTTCTTGCAAGCTTACATGGTTGTTGGCAGAATTCAGCTCCTTGCAGCCTGTAGTTCCCTCCCACGTGACACCCTCCATACGTAGCTTACTTTATAACATCTTGCATCTCCAAGGCCAGCAAAGAATCTCTCTTTGTAGTCTGCTAAGACAGAGTCTTATATAACATGACAATCACTCAAGTGATATCTCATCACATTTATCATGTAATATAATCTAATCAGGGGAGTGATATCCCATTGCCTTTGTCATATTCTATTGCAAGTCACATATCCTGCCTGCACTCAAGGGGGAGAGGATTACATAAAGCTGTGACTGCCAGGAAGCAAGAAATCATTTGGAGGTCTTCTTAGGATCTATTTGCCACAAGCTGCTTTCAAGTCTTTGATAACTCCAACATGTAGATCCTATAGGGTATGGCATCTGCTGATTGGTTTTCCCTTGAGAATTGGTCCCATTTTCCTGGTCGGACTGTATCCTGGGCATTGTGAAGGTTGTATCATCTAAGCCATGTGTCACACTATAATCCTATAGAGAATTTTTTGGGAAGGCACTCAACCAAGTTAGGGTCAGACCACAAATTTAATCCTGCCTTCTGTGGTTGGGGATTCCAATTTCTGTTCAATTCCAAGTCATTAGTTTGCTGTTTTATTTCTGTTCTGTGCATGTGCCACTCAAGTATTTGACCATTAGGTAGTATTTTATTTTTTTAATATTTACTTATTTAGAGACAGAGTACATGAGTAGGGGGAGGAGCAGAAGGAGGGAGAGAGAGAGAGAGAATCTCAAGCAGACTCCCCGCTGAGCATGAAGCCTGATGCAGGGCTTGATCTCACGACCCTGAGATCATGACCTGAGCCAAAAACCAAGAGTGAGATGCTCAATAGACTGAACCACCCGGCTTCCCCAGGTGGTAGTTTAAATCTTAGTTCTTTCCTCATGCCCTTCGTTATGATCTTTTGGGTCTTACCTGCACCTGTACAGCTTAGGGATGAGCACAGGACTTGTGTGGGTTCTTTCACAGGATTAGGAGATCATTTTCTCTAGCTCTCTTCTACACAGAATTTCCTTTATGAGCCCATTCTTTTTTTTTAAATGATGTTTTATTATATTATGTTAGTCACCATACAGTACATCCCCGGTTTCTGATGTAAGGCTCGATGATTCATTAGTTGTGTATAACACCCAGTGCACCATGCAATACGTGCCCTCCTTACTACCCATCACCAGCCTATCCCATTCCCCCACCCCCTCCCCTCTGAGGCCCTCAGTTTGTTTCTCATAGTCCATAGTCTCTCATGTTTCATTCCCCCTTCTGATTACCTCCCCTTTCTTTATCCCTTTCTTCCCCTACCGATCATCCTAGTTCTTATGTTCCATAGATGAGAGAAATCATATGATAGTTGTCTTTCTCTGCTTGACTTATTTCACTTAGCATTATCTCCTCCAGTGCCATCCATGTTGTAGCAAATGTTGAGAACTCGTTCTTTCTGATAGCTGAGTAATATTCCATTGTATATATGGACCACAACTTCTTAATCCAGTCATCTGTTGAAGGGCATCTCGGCTCCTTCCACGATTTAGCTATTGTGGACATTGCTGCTATGAACATTGGGGTGCATATGGCCCTTCTCTTCACTACGTCTGTATCTTTGGGGTAAACACCCAGTAGTGCAATGGCTGGATCATAGGGTAGCTCAATTTTTAACTTTTTAAGGGACCTCCACACTGTTTTCCAGAGTGGCTGTACCAACTTGCATTCCCACCAACAATGTAGGAGGGATCCCCTTTCTCCACATCCTCTCCAACAATTGTTGTTTCTTGCCTTGTCTATTTTTGCCATTCTAACTGGCGTAAGGTGGTATCTCAGTGTGGTTTTGATTTGAATTTCCTTGATGGCTAATGATTTTGAACATTTTTTCATGTGTCTGTTAGCCATTTGTATGTCTTCATTGGAAAAGTGTCTGTTCATATCTTCTGCCCATTTTTTGATTTGTTTATTTGTTTCTCGTGTATTGAGTTTGAGAAGTTCTTTGTAGATCTTGGATACCAGTCCTTTATCTGTAGTGTCATTTGCAAATATATTCTCCCATTCCGTGGGCTGCCTCTTAGTTTTTCTGACTGTTTCCTTGGCTGTGCAGAAACTTTTAATCTTGATGAAGTCCCATAAATTCATTTTATCTTTTGTTTCTCTTGCCTTTGGGGATGTGTCATGAAAAAGGTTGCTTTGGCCGATGTCGTAGAGGTTGCTGCCTATGTTCTCCTCTAGAATTTTGATGGATTCCTGTCTCACATCGAGGTCTTTCATCCATTTGGAGTTTATTTTTGTGTATGGTGTGAGAGAGTGGTCAAGTTTCATTCTTTTGCATGTAGCTGTCCAATTTTCCCAGCACCATTTATTGAAGAGACTGTCTTTTTCCCACCGGATGTTTTTTCCTGCTTTATCAAATATTAGTTGCCCAAAGAGCCGAGGGTCCATTTCTGGGCTCTCTATTCTGTTCCATTGGTCTATGTGTCTGTTTTTGTGCCAGTACCATGCTGTCTTTGTGATCACAGCTTTGTAGTACAGCTCGAAATCCGGCATTGTGATGCCCCCAGCTTTGTTTTTCCTTTTCAACAGTTCCTTGGAGATTCGGGGCCTTTTCTGTTTCCATACAAATTTAAGGACTATTTGTTCCAGTTCTTTGAAAAATGTCCTCGGTATTTTGATCGGGATAGCATTGAAAGTGTAGATTGCTCTGGGTAGCATGGACATTTTAACTATGTTAATTCTTCCAATCCATGAGCATGGAATATCTTTCCATCTTTTTATGTCTTCCTCAATGTCTTTCAAGAGTGATTTATAGTTTCTAGAATATAGGTCCTTTACGTCTCTGGTTAAGTTAATTCCAAGGTAACGTATGGTTTTTGGTGCTATTGTAAATGGGATGGATTCCCTAATTTCTCTTTCTTCGGTCTCGTTATTCGTGTATAGAAATGCAACTGATTTCTGAGCATTGATTTTGTATCCCGCCACGTTACTGAATTGCTCTATAACTTCTAATAGTTTGGGAGTGGCTTCTTTTGGGTTTTCCATATAGAGTATCATGTCATCTGCAAAGAGAGACATTTTGACTTCTTCTTTGCCAATTTGAATACCTTTGATCCCTTTTTGTCGTCTGATTGCTGTTGCAAGGACTTCTAGTACTATGTTGAATAATAGTGGCGAGAGTGGGCATCCTTGTCGAGTTCCTGATCTTAAGGGAAAGGCTTCCAGCTTTTCCCCATTGAGAATAATATTTGCAGTAGGCTTTTCATAGATGGCTTTTATGAGATTGAGAAATGTACCTTCTATTCCTACACTCTGAAGGGTTTTAATCAGGAAAGGATGCTGTATTTTGTCAAATGCTTTTTCGGCATCGATTGAGAGGATCATATGGTTCCTGAGTCTTTTCTTGTTGATATGATGTATCACGCTGATTGATTTGCGAATATTGAACCACGCTTGCATCCCAGGTATGAATCCCACTTGATCGTGATGGATAATCCTTTTAATGTACTGTTGGATTCTATTAGCAAGTATCTTGTTGAGGATTTTGGCGTCCATATTCATTAGGGAAATCGGTCTGTAATTCTCCTTTTTGAGGGGGTCTTTGCCTGGTTTGGGGATCAAGGTAATATTGGCCTCATAGAATGAGTTTGGTAGCTTTCCTTCTGTTTCTATTTTTTGAAATAGCTTTAGGAGAATAGGTATTATTTCTTCTTTGAATGTTTGGTAGAATTCCCCAGGAAAACCGTCCGGGCCTGGAGTTTTGTTATTTGGAAGGTTGTTTATCACTGACTCAATTTCTTCATAATTAATTGGCCTGTTTAAGGAATCAATTTCTTCCGGTTTCAATCTTGGTAGTTTATAGGTTTCCAGGAAGGATTCCATCTCTTCCAGATTGCTTAGTTTATTGGCATATAGCTGTTGATAAAAATTTCTAATAATCCTTCCAATTTCAATGGTGTTCGTCGTGACCTCTCCTTTTTCATTCATAATTTTAATAATCTGGGTCCTTTCTCTTTTCTTTTGGATAAGTCTTGCCAGTGGTCTGTCAATTTTATTGATTCTCTCAAAGAACCAGCTTCTAGTCCTGTTGATCTGCTCTACTGTACTTCTGGTTTCTGCTTGATTGATTTCAGCTCTAATTTTGGTCAACTGCTTCCTCGTGCGTGGATTAGGCCTGTCCCTCTGTTGCTGTTCCAGCTTCTTGAGGTGAGAATATAAAAACTGCATTTTAGATTTTTCTATTCTTTTGAGTGAGGCTTGGATGGCTATGTATTTCCCCCTTAGGACTGCCTTTGCAGTATCCCATAGGTTTTGGACTGTTGTATTTTCATTCTCATTGGTCTCCATAAATTGTTTAATTTGATTTTTGATTTCCTGGTTTATCGAGTCATTCCTGAGCAGGATGGTTCTTAGTCTCCAAGTGTTTGAGTTTCTTCCAAATTTTTCCTTGTGGTTGAGTTCCAATTTCAGAGCGTTGTGGTCTGAGAATATGCAGGGGATAATTTCAATCTTTTGGTATCGGTTGAGACCTGTTTTGTGTCCCAGAACATGGTCTATTCTTGAGAATGTTCCATGGGCATTAGAATAGAATGAGTATTCTTTGGTTCTGGGGTGTAGTGTTCTATATATATCTATGAGGTCCAACTCGTCGAGTATGGCATTCAAAGCCTTTGATTCTTTGCTTAGTTTTTGCCAGGGTGTTCTGTCTATTTCTGAGAGTGGAGTGTTGAGGTCCCCTACTATTAATGTATTTTTATTTATATGTCTCTTTATTCTGGTTAAGAGTTGGCTTGTGTATCTTGCTGCTCCCCTGTTGGGGGCATATATATTTATAATTGTCATATCCACTTGTTGAATACTTCCCTTAAGAATAATATAGTGCCCTTCTGCATCTCTAACTATAGTCTGTAGTTTAAAATCCAATTTATCTGATATGAGAATTGCTACCCCAGCTTTCTTTTGAGGTCCATTTGCGTGAAAGATGGTACTCCATCCCCTTACTCTCAGTCTGAATGCATCTTTGGGTTCGAAATGAGTCTCTTGTAGACAGCAAATGGATGGGTCATTTCTTTTTATCCAATCTGCAACCCTGTGGCGTTTTATGGGATGGTTCAAACCATTTACATTAAGACTGATTACTGAGAGATATGATTTTAATGTTGCCATGTTGCCAGTAAAGTCTTTGTTTGTATTGGCTGTGACTTTCTGTTCTGTATCACTCTTGGGGCCTTTTTACTTTTATAGAACCCCCCGTAATATCTCCTGTAGGGCTGGTTTCGTGGTTACAAAATTGGTTAGTGACTGGCGATTCTGAAATGTCTTTATTTCTCCATCAATTCTGAATGACAGCCTTGCTGGATAAAGGATCCTTGGCTGCATGTTTTTCTCTGAAAGAGCTTTAAATATGCTCCCCCAACCCTTTCTCTCATTCCAGGTCTGTGTAGACAGGTCTGACGTAATTCTGATGCTTTTGCCTTGGTACGTGAGAAATTTCTTTGCCCTGGCCGCTTTCAATACTGTATCCTTGCATCTAATATTTGCGAATTGCACTATGACGTGACGTGGCGTAGGTTTGTCGTGGTTGAGCTTGGGAGGGGTCCTCTCTGCCTCTTGGACACGAATGTTTGTTTCCCTTGCTAGATTAGGGAAGTTTTCAGCTACAATTTGTTCAAATATCTCTTCTAGACCTCTGTTTTTCTCCACCCCCTCGGGGATGCCGATGATTCTAACATTGGATCGTTTCATTGAGTCAGTAATCTCCCGTAACCTACATTCGTGGGCGTGGATTTTTTTAAGACCATCTTCTATTTTCATTTTTTCCTCTATTAACCCATCCTCCAATTCACTAACCCGTTCCTCTGCTTCTGCGACCCTGGCCGTCAGAGCCTCTAGTTTTGCCTGCATTTGGCTCATAGAATTTTTAATTTCTGTCAGATTCGCTCTCATTTCTGTCCTTAGGGATTCTATATTCTCAGTAACCTTTTCGTTAATAGTTTTTTCAATTCTACTCATCATTTTGACCATCGTTACTCTGAATTCCATTTCTGATAATTTGGTTACATCCATATCCATTATTTCTGTGGCAGAGGCCACAGAATCACTGTCTTTTCTTTGCTGGGGGGGGCTTCTCCTTCTTGTCATTCTGATGAAGAGAGGTTGCGGGGTTTCCAGAGCCCAAATTATTGACTGGGTCCCAGGCCGTGCCCCTTGTTTTATAGGGATCTTAGGGATGTGGGCTTCTTCTTTAAAGATTTTATTTATTTATTTATGTGGCAGCCAACCAGCGAGAGAGGGAACAGAAGCAGGGGAGTGGGAGAGGAAGAAGCAGGCTCCCAGCGGAGGAGCCCGATGAGGGACTCCTTTCCGGAACGCCGGGATCACGCCCTAAGCCGAAGGCAGGCGCTCAATGACTGCGCCACCCAGGCGCCCGGGTTGTGGGCTTCTTGATTTTTCAGCCTGCCTTCTGTGTTCTGGGGGAGGGGCCTGCCGCGCCAATACTCAGGCAACCCTGTTTGGGTAGAGTCTCCGTGTCCCCTGCGAGGGAGGATGGGGATGGGCACTCTCTGAGCCGGTATTTCCAGGCTTTTGTTCTCTGGCGGCTTTCCCTGGCGGTTTGCTGTGCCTCTTCTGAGAGTCACAGCAGCAGCGGCCAAATTTCAGCCTCTGTCACGGAACAGAAGGATTGCGGCCCGTTCTCTACTAATGTTCTGGCCACTTTAACTCTGTTTCTGTTGGTGCTGCTCAACCCTGCAGCGTCCCGGGATGTGCGCCCCACACCCGGCGTCCCAGCCTCACTTCAGGGCCAAGCGCATTCTCTGTCCTTTGTGTTTCCACACGCAGCCAGCCGCCAGCCGTCACTGGCGCGCCCGGTAACTCCCGGCTCTCAGTCTGATCCAGTGAGTGCGCCGGGATTCCGGTGTTCCACGAGATGCCTGGTGGCGCGCGCCCTCGGCTCCCGGTCTCAGTCTGCTGTTTTGCGGGTGCCGTCCGCGAGCCCCGCCCGCTCTCCTGTGCAAGTGGCTACCGCTTCCCAGCGTCCGAATGTGGCAGCTCCCTCCCCCTTCCGTTTATCTTCCGATATCTGTGCACTGCTCATGGCTCCCCGCTTCGTACCTCAATACTCAGTGCTGGCGATGTTCATTTGTAGAGATCCAGGTGCATCTTCCTGCGTCTCAGGCTGGTTCCGTGGTTGTTTAGGCTGGTCTGGTACCTATCCAGCTCGACTCGGGGGACCGGCTGAAAAAGGTGTCTCCTACTTCTCCGCCATCTTAACTCCTCCTCCGGTATTAGTGTCTTTTTTGTTTACTCACACAATCTCTGCCTGTGATTCTACAGCATGTGGGGGACCTGGGCAGTTCAGCTGGTTAAGCATCTGACTTTTGATTTCCGCTCAGGTCTTGGTTTCAGGGTTGTGAGTTCAAGCCTGGCGTTTGAACTGGCGCCCAGCATGGAGCCTGGTAATCGAGGTGACTATCTGTGTTAGCTAGTAGGCTTTATCCAGAGGAAAAGCACACTTCTATCTTCATGACAGGAGGTAGTTTTCTATGAGCCCATTCTTGAGGCCATGGTGGCCCCTTTCCTGGTTCCTCTGGCCAGAAAGACAGAATATCCCTTGGATATTTGGTTGCTTACAGCCATCACTGCCAAACAACTCCATGACTGGGCAAAAATGCTAGAGAAAACAAAACAGAATTACATTCCACTCTTTGGCTCACAGTAGTCCCTATTATGGTTACTCTGCCTAGTAATACAGGGTTTTTATTCAAATTTTCAGCAATCATGTCACTATGCTGCTGTGAAGCTCTGCAACTGGGATCCACCCTCAAGAAAAATCTGCAAGAGAAAAAATATATAGAACATCCACCTTGTTGCAGGCCCCTTCTCTAAGTTTTAAGTTCCTTTTGCAATCTACCTGTTTTGATTACTTTTAAGTCTTCAGGTACTTGATTTTTTTTTATTTTTTCCATCATTTTTAATTGTTTATCAGAAGAAGAGATAGGTTATAGTTGGCTTATTCTATTTTGGCCAGAACTGAAATTTGTCCTTTCACTTGTAACGTATCTGTATATTTATATTTTTAGTAGGTTTCTTATAGACAATAAATAGTTTGTGCTTTTTAAAAAATCCAGTCTGACAATATATGGCTTTCAATTTGAATGTTTAGATGATTTTCATTTAATGTAATTGTGGTTATATTTGGGTTTGAAGCTACCATTTTGGTATTTGGATTCTATTTGTTTCATTTGCTCTTCAGAGTTTTTTCCCCTCTATTCTTGCCTTCTTTTGAGGTAACTGAATTTTTTTTTAATGATTTCACTTTATCTCCACTATTGGCTTATTAGCTATACACCTTTGTTTTTTGTGGTTGCAGTAGGTTGCTCTTATTACAACCTCCCTTAAAGTAATATTACACTATTTTACATACAGTGTAAGAACTATAGACCTTTATTTTGCCTTTTCCAGCCTTTGTGCTATTGTTGCTATATATACATTTTACTTTTACACATACTATAAACCCCACAATGCATGTTATTATTTTTACTTTAAACAGTCATTTATCTTTTAAGGAATTTTTTAAAATGACAAAAGGTCTATATTTAGCATTTATGGCACCCTGTATTCCTTTATATAAATCAAAGTCTGCTTCTGGAATTCTTTTTCTTCTACCTGAAGAGCTTCATTTATATTTTTTTTTATAGTGTAGGTTTGCTGCTGATTAAATCTCTTAGCTTTTGTTTGCCTGAAAAAGTCTGTATTTAGTGCTCAATTTTGAAAGACAACTTCATTGGGTAAAAAATTCCAGGTTGACAGATTTTTCTTTCATCACTTTAGTCACTCCACTGCCTTCTAAATAGCGTGATTTCTGATGAGATGTCTATGATCATTCTTACCTTTGTTCCTCTATATAATATGCCTTTAATTTGAATGCTTTTAGCATTTTTCTCTTAATGACTGGTTAATGGAATGAGATTATGGACACCTTAGTTTTGTTCTCTTTGTGTTTATTGTGCTTCGGTTTTGTTGACCTTGAATTTTCGGGTTTATCATTTTTAATAAATTGGCAAATTTTGGCTATTATTATTTT
Organism: Ursus maritimus; assembly: GCF_017311325.1. NCBI lineage: Eukaryota > Metazoa > Chordata > Mammalia > Carnivora > Ursidae > Ursus > Ursus maritimus. Next base: position 71,891,290 of record NW_024423319.1, read on the forward strand.
TTCCCTGTATCTTATTGAGAGTCCAATTATCTATTCATTTTTAGAAAATTTTAGTCATTTTGCTCTTGGTGCTTCATTTGGGATGATTTCTATTGCTTAGTCTTCAAGTTTACTGATCTTTTTCTTCAGTATTTAATCTATTGTTGATCCCATTCAGTATTCTTTTCATTATAGGTATCATATTTCTAATCTTTAGACATTCTATTTTTTATTTCTGTAAGTCACTAGTGATGTCCCCTATTTCTTTCCTGATTCTACTAATTTGATTATTATCTCTGTTTTGTCTTGTCAGTATAGCTAAAAGTTTCTCAATTTTTTAGATCTTTTCAAATAATCAACTGTTGCTTTTATTGATTTTCCCTATTATTTTTCTATTCATATTTGAGTAATCTCCATTCTAATCTTTTTATTTCCTTTCTGCTGCTTGCTTTGGGTTTAGTTTGCTCTTCTTTTCCAGTGTCTTAAGATAGGTTATCGATTTGAGATCTTTTTAAATATAGACCCACCTATAAATTTCTAAGTATTATTTTAGCTATATCCCATAAGTTTGATGTCATGTCTTCATTTTTATACACCTCAAAATATTTTCTAATTTCCACTGTGATTTCTCCATTGACCTATGGATCATTTAAAAGTATGTTCTTTAATTTCCACATATTTGTGAATTTCTCAAATTTAGTTCTGTTACTGATTTCTAATTTCATTTCACTGTAGTCAGAGAAGATTATTTGCATGATTTATGTCTTTAAATTTATTGACACTTGTTTTATGGCCTAGCATGTGACCTAACCTGGAATGTTCCATATACATTTGACAAGAGTTTATATTCTGCTATTTTGGGATGGAGTGTTCTATTCATGACTATTGTGTCTATTTGGTTTATAGTTTTGTTCAAGTCTTCTATATCTTTGTTGGTCTTCTGCCTAGTTGTTTTAGTCCTTGCTGAAAGTGGGATATTGAAGGCATTGGCTATTATTATTGAATCACCTGTTTCCTCCTTCAATTCTGTTAGATTTTGCTTCATATATTTTGGAGCTCTGTTGTTGTTAGGTACATACATGGTTTATGATTATTATGTTTTTGTGATGGATTGACTTTTCTATCATTATACAATGTCCCTGTTTATCTTTAGTAAATTTTTTGTTCTTAAATCTATTTTGTTTGATATTATAGCCACTCCAACTTTCTTGCTGTTTGCATGATATATCTTTTTCTGTTCTTCTACTTTCAACCAATTTATATCTTTGAATCTAAAGTATATGTCAAACTCAACACCCAAAAATCCAAAAAATCCAGTCAAGAAATGGGCACAAGGGGTGCCTGGGTGGCACAGTCGTTAAGTGTCTGCCTTCAGCTCAGGGCGTGATCCCAGCGTTCTGGGATCGAGCCCCACATCAGGCTCCTCCACTGGGAGCCTGCTTCTTCCTCTCCCACTCCCCCTGCTTGTGTTCTCTCTTTCACTGGCTCTCTCTGTCAAATAAGTAAATAAAATCTTAAAAAAAAAAAAGAAAAAAAAAGAAATGGGCACAAGACACGAACAGACATTTCTCCAAAGAAGATGTGCAAATCTCCAACAGACACATGAAAAAAATGCTCACCATCAGTTGTCATCAGGGAAATACAAATCAAAACCACAATGAGATACCACCTCACACCAGTTAGAATGGCTAAAATTAACAACTCAGGAAACAACAGATGTTGGTGAGGATGTGGAGAAAGGGGAACCCTCTTACGCTGCTGGTGGCAATGCAAACTGGTATAGCCATTCTGGAAAATAGTATGGAGGTTCCTCAAAAAGTTAAAACTAGAACTACCCTATTACCCAGCAATTGCACTACTAGCTATTTATCCAAAGGATACAAACATAGTGATTCAAAGGGGCATGTGCACCCCAATGTTTATAGAAGCAATATCCACAATAGCCAAAATATGGAAAGAGCCCAGATGTCCATTGACAGATGAATGGATAAAGAAGATGTGTATATGTACACAATGGAATATTACTCAGCCATCAAAAAGAATGAAATCTTGCTATTTGCAACATAATGGATGAAACTAAAGGGTATTATGCTTAGTGAAATGAGTCAGTCAGAGGAAGACAAATAGCATATGATTTCACTCGTATGTGGAATTTAAGAAACAAAACAGATGAACATAGGAGAAGGGAAGGAAAAATAAAATAAGATGAAAACAGAGAAGGAGGCAAACCATAAAAGACTCTTTACTATAGGAAACAAACAGGGTTGCTGGAGAGGATGTGGGTAGGGGGATGGGATAATTGGGTGATGGGCACTTGAAGTAATGAGTACAGAGTGTTGTATGCAACTGATGAATGACTAAATTCTACCTCTGAAACTAATAATACAGTACATGTTCATTAAATTGAATTTAAATTAAAAAACTTTTAAACTTCTAAAAATTAAAATTAAGAAATAATGTATATGTCCTATAGACAGCATATAATTGAATCTTATTTTTTAATACAGTATGACAATGTCTGATTTTTGATTGGATTGTTTAAATCATATTTAATGTTCTTACTGATGTAGTTGAATTTGTATCTGTCACTTTACTTTTGGTTTTCTATGTTTTGTGTCTTTTTCCCCTCTATTTGTGTTTTAATGCTTTCTTTTGATTAAAATAATATTTTCTAGCATAATATTATAATTTTGATTTTTTTCCACTATATTTTGGTTACTTTCCTGCTTTTTGCTCTAGAGCTTACCATTACCTTTAGTTTATCATAACCTAGTTCATATTTTTACCAACTCAATTCGTGTGAGAGATGGACATCTTACCCATGTATAGCTCTATCCTGCGTCCCCTTTTTGTGCTATTATTATTTGTTATATATCTCTATGTTACAGACCCAACAATATGCTATATTTATTATCTTATAGAATTTATATTTAAAGAAGTTGAGAGAATAACGGCAAGGAAGTATATCCTTATAGAGTTTATCACACTAATCTTTCTCTTACTGTTCTGATTTGCTTCAGTTTTTCCTGTAGATTCAAGTTACCATTGGGTGTCATTTCCTTACTTCAGTACAGCTTGTTCTCATCCACCTCCCTGGTGCTGCTATTGCCAAACTTATTATATTTCTATATGTTTTTTGCCCAATCATGTCATATGACACATATTTTCATACAAATATATTAGTTAAAAGAAATGAGAAAAATATACATTCGAGTATCTTTTATAATTATAGAATTACCTTTACTAGTGCTCTGTGTTTTTTATTGTGGGATCAAATTATCATCAGGGTCACTTTATTTCAGTCTGAATAACTTCTTTTAGCATTTCTCATCAGGCAGATTTGCTAGCAACAAATTCTCTCAGTCTTTGTTTTTCTGGGATTATCTTTATTTTACCTTCATTTTTGAAAGGTCGTTTTTCTGGATACGAGATTCTTGGTTAACATTTTTTTCTTTCCTTTCGATACTTTAAAAATATCATCATACTGCTTTTCAGCTACCATTGTCTTTGATAGTACTTCAGCTGTTAAACTTATTGGGTTCCCTTGTGTGTGATGAGTTCTTTATCTCATGCCGCTTTCAGGATTTTAACCTTTTGTGTTTCAACATTTTTGCTGTTATTTGTTTGGGTGTGGATCTCTTTACCTTTATCTTACTTAGAGTTTATTGAACTTTTTGTATGTATAGGTTACTGTTTTTCACCAAATTTGTGGAGTTTTTCAGCTATTATTTCTAATATTTTTCTGCCTTTTTCTAGCTCATTCTATTAATCTCTTACATATATTGGCTTATTTAATGGAGTCCAGCATTGGACTGATGCTCTGTTCATTTTGGTTCATTTTCTATTTTCTTTGGATTGCACAATTTACCAGTCTTTCTTCAAGTTCACTGATACTTTATTCTGCCTGTAAAATCTGTATATAACTCCTCTAGTAAATTTTTCACTTCAGTTATTATAATTTTACTCTAGAATTTCCATGTGGGTTTTAAAAATTCTATTTATTTAGATTCTGTATTTGATGTGGGATTATTTGTGTGTGTGTGTGTGTGTGTGTGTGTTTTCACTTTAAATTTTAGTTAGTGAACATACAGTGCAATATTGGTTTCTGGGATAGAATTCAGTGCTCATCACAACAAGTGCCCTCTTTGATACCCATCACCCGTCTAGCCCATCCCCCAGGATATGGCATTGTTATGATAGCTTCCTTTATTTCTTTAACAATGGTTTCCTTTAGTGTTTTAAAAATATTCATACTATCTGCTTTGAAAATTTTATTTGCCAAGTCCAATATCTGAGCCCTCCTAAAGACTGTTTCTATTGCCTACTTTTTACCCCCTTTCTATGAGTCATACTTTCCTGTTTCTTTGCATGTCTTGTATTGTTTTGCTGTTGCTGAAAACTGGACATTTTAGATGATTTATTGTAGAAACATGAATACAGATTACAGCCCCCCCCCCTTTCTGGTCTGCCTCTTGTTGTCTTTTGTTGATTTGTTTTGTAACTTAGCTGTACTAGTTCATTAAAATCTATTTCCCTCACTGTGTCAAGCCTCTGATATTTCTTCAGAGGGTACAGGTTTGGAGTGTGCATAGTCACCTTGGTATGGAAGCGTTTTAGCAGAACCTATTTGTCTCTTTCTCTGGTCTCTCTGTTGTCTGTCTCTATTGGTACAGTCAGCTATTACCACCATTAATTGCTACCTGGTTGTTTTATTGTTTTTGATAATATCCTGGGGCATAAATTATTCCATCTAATACGATTAGATTCAGGCCCTTATCCAGGGGTAGTTTGTTTGGTTTTTTAAGATATTTATTTATTTATTTATTTATTTATTTATTTATAAAGATTTTATTCATTTATTTTAGAAAGAGCAGGGGGAGGGGCAGAGAGGTATATTCCCTACTGAGCAGGGCTCCCAATGTGGGGGCTGAGATCCTGAGATAATGACCCAACCCAAAACCAAGAGTCAGCTGCCCAACAAACTGTGCCACCCACACACCCCTGCAGGGGTAGTTTTGAGACCAATAGTTGAGATTTATTCTGACCCTGGGAAGCCTCTTCTTAGCTATATCTTTCCCTGGTTCTCTCTCTTTAGCTTCTAGCTGATGCATGGTTTTGGTACCATGGAGCAACCAGCCCCTACTTAAGGGCTCACTACTGTTATCACCATTGTTTTCGATAGTGCTCTGAGGATTGAACTTCCTCATGTTCTGTTCAAAATAAAGTCAGTTCTCTTGGGGAGAGTTCTGGAGCTCTCTATTTTTATCATCTTTCTGTTCTGCTAGGAAAATATCTATACCATTCCTCCAGAGCTGGAGGTTAAGACTGTCAAATAAAGGAATATAGGGTGCCATAAATGCTAAATATAAGACCTTTTGTCATTTGAAAAATCTCCTTAAGGGGCGCCTGGGTGGCGCAGTCGTTAAGCGTCTGCCTTTGGCTCAGGGCATGATCCCGGCGTTCTGGGATCGAGCCCCACATCAGGCTCCTCTGCTGGAAGCCTGCTTCTTCCTCTCCCACTCCGCCTGCTTGTGTTCCCTCTCTCGCTGGCTGTTTTTCTCTCTCTGTCAAATAAATAAATAAAGTCTTTTTAAAAAAATCTCCTTAAAAGATAAATGACTGTTTAAAGTAAAAATAATAATGTATTGTGGGGTTTATAGTATGTGTAAAAGTAAAATATATCTATGGCAGCAATAGCATAAAGGATGGAAAAGGCAAAATAAAGGTATATGGTTCTTATACTGTATGTAAAATAATGTAATATTACTTCAAGGGAGGTTGTAATAAGAGCAACCTAGTGCAACCACTAAAAAACAGTCTTAACTGGCCTGCTTCTCAGTTATATCCCTGCTTTATTCATGGTGTTCTGGGTGCAGGTAGTAGCTTCCGGACTTCTTGGCTTTCCTGTCTAGAACTTCATCTTATAAGCAAGATGAGGCGAGGGCATTCTTGATCTGCCATGCCTGGAGTAGAGTTTCTGGCTTATGAGTAGTACCTGAGTAGAGAAAGGGGATCCCAGATCTTTTGGCCATGCCCACTCAGATTAGGGCTTCTGAAAACAGGGTTGGGGGATGATTAAGGTGGGCATCCTGCCACACCGCATGTGACATTGTAATCCTAGGTTTTGAGTTGGGGGGAAACTGCCCTGTGTTGTTGGCTACAACTGCCACAGTAGCTTCTGTCAACACTGAGTTGGGAAACTGGGAGGTAAGGGCAAAGGATGAATCATGTTTTAAAAGCCACAGACTATCACTGTTCTCACCAAAATTTAGATTTTCTTGCAGAAATGTTTCTTGGTTTTCTGTGTGTCCTTAGGACAATTTCCAGAGAGTTTTAGTGGTTGTTACTTTTTTTATAATTTTCACCAATTATGGTTCTTTACTGGGTTTAAAGCTATCAAGCTCCTCATGCCACTATTCTATAAATCACCCCCCATTCCTTTCTCATGGTTTTATCCCCAGCTTCTAAGTAGCTTCCTCTCATGCATATATGCAGATTCAATAATCATCCAAAGACTCAAGGAGACCTCTTAGTAGTGTCTTTGGAGCTCACAGTCTCTGTACAGCTCCCTCATCTCCTATACTCCCCTCTACAATTTCAAACCGCATTGGCCCCTCTGAACTCCAATCTCTGTCTCTTCAACTCCATGAGCTCCTCTGTTTGAATTTCCTCTCCTTGCACTGTGGCCTGAAAACTGCCTCCACACAGTAAGCTGGGGAAATATTGCACTTACCTTGTTTATTTCCTTTTTGAGGGGGATAACAGCCCTGTGTTACTTGTCTGATATTTGGGAAAACGTTGTGTTACGTCTTTTTTTCCTCGTTTTCTAGTCGCTTAAGGAAGTAGAGTAAATCTGGCCCCTTTTACTCCATCTGGGCTGGAAGTGGAATTCCCCTTCCAGTGCTCTTCTGCTACTTACTTTTTGCATAGTGATTAAGAGCCAAAATTCTAGGTTTGATTTCTGACTTTCTGGTGGTTCAGGCAGGTCACTTCACTTTTCTGTGCCTCATCTTCCTCTTCTACAAAGTGCAGATAAGAGTACCTCCCTTCTAGTATTGTGAGGATTAAGTGAGTTAGTGCTTGTTAGGTGTTTATAACAGGATATGGCCAATAGGAAGTTGAAATAAGTTTTATCTACTATTATCGCCATCACCACTATTGCTATTACTACTATCTTCATTTCCGATATATCATTGGGGAAATTGCCTAAGGTATTACTTTTGGAAGGGATATAGAAGAGGAGTAGATCAATATATCTGGTGGTTATTGCTAAATATTAGATACTATATAGCAGCTGGATTTTTTTCCCTGGCTAAGATTATATAATAAGTCAGTCTCTGACTTCCATTAAATGCTTTGGTGTCACACCATGATATTACTTGTCTTTTCTATACCTCATGCCTTCCTTCACCACAAGCCAAGTGAAAATGGTGCTAGTAAATCATTAAAATTATGTGATTTAAAAAATTGATGTATAAGATAGTGTTAACTGCCCACATGAAGTCTTCGGGTAATTCACCCTAGGGGTAGGTGAATATGTTCAATACCCAGGCATTAGCAGAATATCCATGGCCTGTTTCTATTTCATGAAGATCTGGAAATAGTTAAGGTGGCTAATTTTGGAAATGTGTTGCATTTCCATCTGGTCTGAATCAGTGAACTTGAACTTTATGCTACATGAAATGGAGACTTTTTTTTTAAATTTGTATTTAAGGGGCGCCTGGGTGGCACAGCGGTTAAGTGTCTGCCTTTGGCTCAGGGCGTGATCCCGGCGTTATGGGATCGAGCCCCACGTCAGGCTCCTCCGCTGTGAGCCTGCTTCTTCCTCTCCCACTCCCCCTGCTTGTGTTCCCTCTCTCGCTGGCTGTCTCTATCTCTTTCAAATAAATAAATAAAATCTTTTAAAAAAAATTTGTATTTAAATTCCTGTTAGTTAACATACAGTGTAGTATTAGTTTCAGGTGTACAACATAGTGATTCAACACTTCCATATAACACCCAGTGCTCATCACAATAAGTGCAGTCCTTAATCCCCATCACCTATATTTTTTATGATATGTTAGTCACCATATAGTACATCATTACTTTTTGATGTAGTGTTCCATGATTCATTGTTTGCATATAACACCCAGTGTTCCATGCAATACATGCCCTCCTTAATACCCTTCACCGGGCTAGCCCATCCCCCCACCCCTCACCCTCCCCTCTAAAACCCTCAGTTTGTTTCCCAGAGTCCATAGTCTCTCATGGTTCATTTCCCCCTCTGTTTACCCCCCCCTTCATTTTTCCCTTCCTTCTCCTACGGATCTCCCTGCTATTCCTTGTGTTCCACAAAAGAGTGAAACCATATGATAATTGTCTTTCTCTGCTTGACTTATTTCACTTAGCATTATCTCCTCCAGTCCCGTCCATGTTGCTGCAAATGTTGGGTAATCGTTCTTTTTGATGGCTGAGTAATATTTCATTGTATATATGGACCACATTTTCTTTATCCATTCATCTGTTGAAGGGCATCTCGGCTCCTTCCACAGTTTAGCTATTGTGGCCATTGCTGCTATGAACATTGGTAATCCCCATCACCTATTTAACCCATCCCCCACCCACCTCCCCTCTGGTAGCCATCAGTTTTTTCTCTATAGTTATGGCTCTATTTCTTGGTTTTCCTCTCTCTTTTTTCCCCCTTTACTCATTTGGTTTGTTTCCTAAATTCCACATATGAGTGAAATCATATGGTATTGTCTTTCCCTGACTGACTGACACTCTCCTAGCTCCATTCATGTCATTGCAAATAGTAAGATTTCATTCTTTTTATGGCTGAGTAATATTCCATTGTATATTTTTACCAACTCTTCTTTACCCATTCATCAGTCAATAGACAGTTGGGCTGTTTCCATAATTTGGCTATTGTAGATAATGGTGCTGTAAATATCAGGGTGCATGTATCCCTTCGAATTGATGTTTTTGTATTCTCTGGGAAAATACCCAGTAGTGCAATTGCTGGATCCTAGGTTAGCTCTATTTTTAACTTTTTGAGGAACCTCTATACCATTTTCCAGAGTGACTGCACCAGTTTGCTTTGAGGTGGAGAAATTTTATGAGACACCAGATTTAAAGACTGTTATATAATGTTCCCAGAATCTTCTTTTTGTGTTTGAAGTTTAATTATTTATCTGGGCACAAATGATGGGATATCCATACTATCTGATATAGAAAGCAAGTGGATGCCTCCTATTCACTTGGATACCGTGCTTTGAGCCCTCAAACCTTCCATGTATGAATGATGTACTGTGTCAGGAGAACAGTGCGTTTGATGCTTTACTGTAATGCTCTTCACCATATCAAGGTGATATTATAATAAAACTGACAATCTGTTATGAATATCTGTGCCAGGCATTGTGCTATACCCTTTACATGCATTATCTCATTTCCTCCTTACAGAAACATTTGGAAGTGGTTATTATATTCTAGTTTTACAGAATAGGAAACTGAGGCTCAAAAAGATGAAGTATCTTTTCCAAGATTACACAGCAAGCCAGGGGTAGGTATGGAATTCTGACCCTGGGTGTCTTACTCTGAAGTTCTGTGCCTCCCACAAGACTTGGAATTATTACTGTAATCTTTGGTCATAACACAGCTATCAAATGCATGACTCTATTGCATGAACTCTTAAAGGCAATGTTATAAAGATACTCCAGCATATGTTTGTACCCCCAAAGATTAACAGAGGAAACAAATAATTAAAGGCTGCATGTTAGATAAAATTTTGGTGAAAGAATGCAAGAAGCTAAAGAAATACTATGAACTGAACCCCTGAATGGTATCTACCCATTGGTTTTACCATCCAGCAGGTGACCTTCCAGAAAAGAGGATTTAAGAGGCTAAGCAAAAGACTTTGTGGTTGTTGTGATTGTGGGGGTGGGAGGATAGTGCTGCTAGGTGCTTTATATACTTATGAACTGCATAATAGTGCTTTAAAGTAGGTGATATCACCCCATTTTTAGGTAAAGTACTTGAAACTTAATAACTTGCCTAAGGGCACAAGCTGATATATTCTTGTTATAGAATGTGGCTGTCATCCCCCAGGTCTGCCCACTCTACAGTCCATGTTTTTTTTCTCTCTCTCTCATTCTGCCTAAAGTGGCATCCACATAGCACCAATCCTGTGAGTAGCTCCTCTTTTTCTCTGCTTGGGACTTCTGTACTCTTTTTCAGTGGATAGAAAGATGTGATTTCCCATCACTTAATATTTTTTCCTCTGGAGAGATATGTGGAATTCTTTAGATCACACTTAATTAATCTGGAGTCTATGAAGGGCAGGAATGGGGATATTTGAGCAGTTTTAACATACTGATTAACATGTCCAGTTTCTATGCTTTACCTTGGAATTGTGTCAGCTTGTGATAATACTGTTCACAAGTTCTGATGGGTAGCTATATGTTTTCAATTGATAAAATCTAAAGAATGATTAATTAATAAGTACCATTTGTCTAGGAGGTTAGGCCTTTCAGAAATGGAGGCCCTTGCAGGGGAAATAGCATTTTAAAAAATTGATAGAAAGGTTTAGAAACCACTGCACTAATAGATCAGATCAGCAGTTCTTGTAGTTAATGCTATTTGAGATTGGTGATCTTGCTAGCTAATGGTTCTGCTTCCTGTCTTCTATCGATTCACTTTTAATCAGAGCTATCAAAAGGAAAAAAACCAAATACGTGGGTTTGAGCTCCAAAATCTTTTGACTTTGGCTCTCCTGTGCTCTGGAGCATCAAAGTGACCTTTCCTTTGCTCATTAAGAAGGAAGAGACCCCACAAATAAAATACTAAAAGCCTCACTAATGGAAGTGACTTATCAGTGTTCCAAAACATTGAGTGCCCCAGAAACATTTAGTCATAAAAGCTAAATTATGAAAACCAAGATCTTCTACTCCCCCCTTCCTCCTCCCTTTCCCACCCCCCCTCTCATTCTCTCATTGTTTCCTTTCATTCCTTTTCTCTTTTGTTCTCTTTCATTTTTTTCTCTCTCATTCTGTCTCCCCTCTCATTCTCTCTCTCTTTCCCTTGTCCGTTCTCTCTCTCTCTCTCTCTCCCATTATTTGTATTGTAGCTGCCTCTCCTTTATGCAAACACTAAGCAAGAAGTATGTTTGCTTCAGGTTGCCATGGAAATATTGCAAGTATGCCTTTTAAAGAAACTGCACTGTTCCATTAGTGAAACTACCCAGATCTTCTAAGGTTGGTAATTTAGGGACAGTTTCTACATAGAAATTACAGCTCAGGAGTCTGAAGTTTAGCCACCCCTCCACCTGAATTTTCATCCTCCTGCATATAGTTTCTTCTCTTCTTAGAGATTTGGGTATAATTTTATTAAGGGAAAGGGTAGATTTCTTCAGACATCTATTAGGATTTATTTATTTTTTTTTTTTGCCCACAAAACATCTTTTGTGACTTCCAGTATGCTCTTTTTCAGAGCAGAAAAGAGGGTACAAATTGGATTCTTGGGCATATAAAGCCTGGCTTGGAGTGGGAGCAAAAATGTTTTGGAGTGAAGAGAGAGAAGTCTTAACTCTGGCAAGGAAGGGCAGATAGAAAAAGATGAAGGTTTTGCTGGCAAAAGGGGGTTCCTTTCCCTTCTGTTGGCACCAGGAAAAAAAAGAAATTGAAGAGAGGCACTAGCCTCTGAATGATGGGAAAAGAGGTGGGCCATATTTTCCTGGCCCGTACAAATAGAATGAGGAGAAATACTTGATACTGCTCTGGTCCCACATGGGAATGGATTTGATGTCCAATATAGCCATAGGGAGGGACAACCTCAGGAAGGCCCAAGCTTCTGTAAGAGGTTTGTAACACCAACAGAGGTTTCCTCCATGCACTCAATAGGCAGCTGCTTCCTCACTTCCAAAAATATGTTCTGAGAATTTAGGCACTAGAGATACAGCTATGAATGAAATAGTCCCTACCTTCCTAGAACTTACAGGCCTACTGTTGGAGATGGTACAGGCAACAAATTTCAAAGATAGTTAAGAAAAATGTCAGATGGTAATCAATATGAAGAAGAATCAGCATAGTAAGATAAAGATAATAATGTTGAGAAGCATAGTTACGATAGGATGGTTAGAATGCCTGTTTGAGGTGATAACATTTAAACGGAGCTTTATAGATAAGATGAATCTAGCCACACACAGAGTCAGGAAAGAAAGAGTGTTACAGGTAAAGGAAAAGGTGAGTTCAAAAGCCCTGAGATAGGAAGAGTTCGGCCTTTCTTAGAACCCGAGGGAAAATATGAGTGGTATGAGATATCACCAGAAGCCAGATTATTCAGATGGGATTTATAGGCCATGGTAAGCAATTTGGATTTGTTCTGAGTTTAGTGGGAGACCACTGGAAAATTTTAAGGGAGAGTGTAATTGGTTAGATTGTACTTTAGCAAGATTACTGTTTGCAGAGTGGACATTAGATTGTAGGAGGTCAAGAGTGGAAGCAGGGACACTAGTTAGGATGCAACTACTTTTGTCCTAGAGACAGATAATATGGTCTTAGATTAAGATGGTAATGATGGAGAATGAGAGAAGTGGGAGGATTTGGGTTATAATTTGAATTTACAGTCAATATGGCTTGCTGATGGATTGGATATGGAGCTAGAGGAAAGGAAAAAACTAAGACTATCCTCTCTTTCTAGTTTTAGTATTGGGGAAGCTCAAAATAGAGTGTTGGAAAGTTGGTGGTCAGGATTAGCTGGTGAGACAGTTATATGGAAATGTAGAAGCCCAAATAAGAATGGCAGAGCCCAGGAATTGACAGACGAACAGCATTCAGTTCAACAGCTGCCATGCCAGTAAGGAGTGCAAATACAAGAGGATGAAAGTAGCCCCTTGGAGAGGAGCCTGATGGTAGAAAGTTGCTTAGCCCATTCCTGTGGTGGGGGGAGCAGTTAGCAGGTACCTGAGAGATCCTGCCTGGCCCAGGAGAGAAGTTTTTACTTGAAGATTCAGGATTTGGAGCAGGGGGATGGGGGGCTTTGATGTCTCTTGGTTGCCTTCATTGTGATCCAGATATTTTAATTTAGCCCTCAGGCTACTAGGATCCATAGAAACACCTGTTAAATCTGTAATAGAAAAATCTTTGGAAATGAAAAATACACTCTTCTATTTATAAAAGGGAGTTGATTAGGTAAAGGGATGAGAAGTAAGGTGATTTGCAAGTTCTGTTTCTGCCCATCTCCAGGAATGTGCAAAGCCTTATTACTAAGTACTGTGCTAAAAAGGCTTGTCATGTGATAGATATCTTGTAAGTGTGCATCATATAAACAGTGTTAGGACTGATGATACTGGTTGCCTTTAAAGAATTATTGCTTCAATATTATTACATTTAAAAAAGGGAAAGGCGGGGGATCTTTAGGATAATTGGTAAACCAACAACCATCATTTATTTGACTGTCTCCTTTGTGAAGACAGCATAGTATAGTAACTAAAAGCATGGACTCTTGAGATGCCTGGGTTCTAATCTGTGCTCCACCACTTACTTGAAGCATGATCTTTGGGTCAGTTAATTAATCTTCTCTAAGCCTGAGTTTTTATCATCTATAAAATGAGGATGATGTAACTTCCCTTATAAGGTTGTGTCACTGATTAGATGTGTTGATATTTATGAAGTGCTTAAAACACTATACATATTAGTGTTTGTTAAATAACAGAAAATAAGCATTTGGATAGGAGGCTAATCAAGAAATGTAAGACTGTCTCAAAATACTGGGTCATTGGGTAGAGTGGGCAGGACAAAGAAAGGAATTGACTGGGAGTTAAGGCACAGGTTTAGAGTGGCTCTGAAGTAGGACTTGGGGTACCTGTTAGGACTTGATTAGTCTTTTCCTGGCTACAAGACAGGAGTTGATATAGACCTCTTGAGACCCAGAGATAGGTGAAGAATCCCTAGATTCTCTAAGAACACTGAACTATATACAAATAATAGAAATAATGCCATGCTGACATTAGATCCAATAGAATATTAGTCCCTGAAAACCACTGTTTTTCCAAAGCTAAATATAACTCTTGTGTCCTTTTAGAAATGATGTCCTTTTAGAAAGCTCACTGAGCTTCCTTCCTTTCTTTCTTTCTGTTTTGGAGGAGAGGGAGCTGTCACTTCTGTCAGGAGAATGGATGAAGTAAAAAAGCTTTTATAGTTTATTTTCCGCTTGAAGTAACTTTAATTTTTTTTATTGCTACACATATTTTTTTCCTATTAACCAAGACATTTCCTCCTTCCTCCCATTTTATCCCAAGTATTCCCATCCAAAAGACATATAATTTCATTCTTTATATAGTATACTGAGTGGTGCTTTATGAACCTCAAATGGCAAACAGTCAGCATCTGTGGATGGATCATGATAGTAATTATAAATGGCATATTTATCTTATTCCATCTGTGGAATACACAGAGTTAAGACCCTTTTTAGAGTTATAGGGCTGCATGGATTTGGAGGGGTCTCATCCATCTTCCTCCCTCTAGGCTCAACTCTACCTAAACCTTTCTAGAAAGACACATCTCTTATTTTTAAAGGGCCCTTGGGTGGTGCCTGGGTGGCTCAGTCGTTAAGCGTCTGCCTTCAGCTCAGGGCATGATCCCGGCGTTCCGGGATCGAGCCCCACGTCAGGCTCCAACACTGGGAGCTTGCTTCTTCCTCTCCCACTCACCTTGCTTGTGTTCCCTCTCTCGCTGGCTGTCTCTCTCTCTGTCAAATAAATAAATAAAATCTTTTAAAAATAAAAAAAAATAAAGGGCCCTTGGGAATGAAATTTTGTACCCTCCTTCTAAGTCCTTTATGTCATGAATATAGATGCAAAATCCTCAATAAAATATTAGCACCAAATCCAACAACATATTAAAAAATCATACACTACAATCAAATGGGATTTACTCCCAAGATGCAAGGGTGTTTGAGTATTCACAAAATTCAGTGTGATATGTCACATCAATAGAAGAAAGAATAAAAATCATATCATTTCAATAGATGCAGAAAAAGCATTTGACATGTTTAAGACCCTCTGCAAAGTAGATCTAGAGGGAACATATTTCAATATAATAAAGGCCTTATATGAAAAACCCACAGACAACATCATCCTCAATGGGGGAAAACTGAGAGCATTCCCCCCAAGGTCAGGAACAAGATAGGGATGACCTCTCTCATCACTTTTCTTCAACATAGTACTGGAAGTCCTAGCCACAGCAATTAGACAACAAAAGGAAATAAAAGGCATAAAAGTTGGTAAGGAAGAAGCAAAACACTGACTACATGCATATGACATGATGTTATATATAGAAAATCCAAAAGACTCCACCAAAAAACTGCTAGAACTAATAAATGAATTCAGTAAAGTTGCAGGATATAAAATCAATGTACAGAAATCTGCATTTCTGTACACTAATAAGGAAACAGCAGAGAGAGAAATAAAGCAATCCCATTTACAATTGTACCAAAAACAATAAAATATCTAGGGATGAACCTAACTGAAGAGGTGAAAGACCTGTACTCTGAAAACTATAAAAACACTGATGAAAGAAATTGAAAATGACACAAAGAAATGGAAAGACATTCTGTGCTCATGCATTGGAAGAACAGATATTATTAAAATGTCCATACTACCCAAAACAATCACACATTTAATGCAATCCCTATAAAAATACCAAAATGCAAAAAAGAACCCGAGCTCGCATTTTTCACAGAGCTAGAACAAACAATATTAAAATTTTTATGGAACCACGGAAGACCCTGAATACCCAAAGCAACATTGAAAAAGAAAAGCAAAGTTGGAGGCATCACAATTCCAGACTTCAAGTTATATTACAAAGCTGTAGTGATCAAAACAGTATGGCACTGGCACAAATATACACACATAGATCAAGGGAACGGAATAGAAAACCCAGAATTGAACCCACAACTATATGGCCAATTAATCTTCAAGAAAGGAGGAATGAATATCCAATAGGGAAAAGACAGTCCCTTAAACAAATGGTAGTGGGAAAACTGGACAGCCACATTCAAAAGAGTGAAGCTAGACCACTTTCACCATACACAAATATAAACTCAAAATGGATTAAGAACTAAATGTGAGACCTGAAACCTTAAAAATCCGTTCAAAGAGCATAGGCAGTAATCTCTCTGACATTGGTGGTAGGAACATTTTTCTAGATAGGTCTCCTGGGGCAAGGGAAACAAAACAAAAATAAACTATTGGGACTACATCAAAATAAAAAAAAAGTTTCTGCACAGTGAGGGAAACATTAACAAAACTAAAAGGCAAGCTACTGAATGGGAGAAGATTTTTGCAAACCACACATCTAATAAAGGGTTAGTATCCAAAATATATAAAGAACTGATACAACTCAACACCTAAAAAACCAAATAATCCAATTAAAATATGGGCAGGAAACATGAACAGGCATTTCTCCATAGAAGACATATAGATGGCCAACAGCCTCATGAAAAGATGCTCAACATCATTCATCATCAGTGAAAAAGAAATCAAAACTACGATGAGATATCACCTCACACCTGGCAGAAGGCTAAAATAACACAAGAAACAACAATGTGGTGAAAAAGGAACCCTTTGGCACTGTTTGTGGGAATGTGAACTAGTGCAGCCACTATGGAAAACAGTATAGAGATTCCTTGAGAAGTTAAAAATAGAACGACCCTATAAGCCAGAAATTGCACTACTGGGTATTTACCCAAAAAATACAAAAAACACTATTTCAAAGGGATACATGCACCTATATGTCCCTATGCTTATTGCAGCATTATTTACAATAGCCAAAGTATGGAAGCAGTCCAAATGTCTATTGAAGAATGGATAAAGAAGTGATATATATAAAGTTCAGCAATGCAAAAGAGTGAAATATTAACATTTACAACAATACGGAGAGAGCTAGAGAGTATAATGTTAAGTGAAGTAAGTTGGTCAAAGAAAGAATATACAATATGATCTCATTCATATGTAGAGCAAAGGGGAAAAAGACAAACCAAAACTGTAGAGAACAAACTGATGGTTACCAGAGGTGATGGCAGTGGGAGAATGGGCGTAACAGGGGATGAGAATTAAAGAGTACACTTAATCATGATGAAAATAAAATTTCTAATGGCATTTTTAAAAAAAGTCTAAACAGATGACCCAGTAATTCCACTATTAGGTGTATACTTGAGAAATCAAAACATATGTCCACACAAAAGCTTGTACAAAGATGTTTAAAGGAGCATTATTCATAATTGCCAAAAAGAGGAAACAACCTAAATGTCCACCAACAGATATTTGGATAAATAAATTGTGATGTCACTGTACAATGGATTATTATTTGTATTAAAAAAGGAAGTTCTGATATATGCTACAACATGGATGAAACTCGAAACATGCTAAGTAAAAGAAACTGTCAAAAAGACTATGTATTATCCCCGTTATATGAAATACCCAGAATATAGAAATTCATACAGACAGAAAAGTAGATCAGTGACTGAGGGCAGAACAGGGATGAGGGCTGCAGCAGAAATGAGGAATGACTGCTAATGAGTACAGGGTTTCTTTCTGGGATGTTCAAAATACTTTCAAGTTTCATTGCGGTGATGGTTGTACAACTCTGTGTACGGAAAACCAATGAACTGCATATCATAAATAGGTGAATATTATAGTATATGAAATCTATCACAATAAAAACTGTTTAAAAATGAAAAGAAAAGGAAGAAAAGAGTAAGAAGCAATCCAGCTACCTAACTGGAAAGACTAAATGGAAAAGGCACATGGAGAGAAGCAGCCCTGGAACTACATGCGGAAGGAGAGAGGCCCTGCCTTCCTGCTGTTAAAAACAAGCCTTTAAATAACTCCAGCCCCAGCCATCAAGTACTGCAACTGTACAAGAGAACCTGAGGAAGATTAGCAGAACTGCCCAGCTGAGTCAAATCTACACACAGAGCTATTGAATCGAATAGAACAAATTTTATGTTAAGCCACTAAATTTGGGGATAGTTTGTTACACATCAATAGATAACCAGAACAGCCATTTGGAAAAAGATATCATAGACTCCAAATGGGTCAGAGATTTAAATACAAACCTGAAACAACACAAGTATTAGGAAAAAATATGGGTAAATCCTTCTATAACCAGCATAAGGGGAAAAATTTTTCTAATTGTGTTTCAAAATGAAGATTCAATAAAAGATCGATACATTCAGTTACTTTTTAAAAATTTAAGGGTTTGCAGGGCAAAATCTCCATTAATAAATAAAGGGGAGATGCTGCAGACCCGGGACCCAGAACTGCTCCAAGGAGTTGAATAATAGCTCTTCAAGTGTGCAATAAAAAAGACTTCAAGTCCAATAAAACTACATTGCAAAAAAAATGGGAAAGAAACAGAATTGGAAAGAGTAAAAAAGTAGAAGAGGTAGATCCTGAAAAATTTGTGGTGGAAAAACTATTGAACTGACATGTAGTGAACGGGAAGGTGGAGTATTTCCTGAAGTGGAAGGGATTTACAGATGCTGACAGTACTTGGGAACCTGAAGAAAATTTTGATTGTCCAGAGTTAATTGAAGCATTTCTTAATTTGCAAAAAGCTGATAAAGAAAAATATGGTGCAAAAAGAAAACCTGTGCCTGACAGTGAATCAGATGACAGCAAATCAAAGAAGAGAAGAGATGCTGCTGATAAACCAAGAGGCTTTGCCAGAGGTCTTGATCCTGAAGGAATAATTGGTGCCACAGACAGCAGTGGAAAATTAATGTTTCTCATGAAATGAAAGGATTCAGATGAGGCAGACTTGGTGCTGGCAAAAGAGGCAAATATAAAGTGTCCTCAAATTGTAATTGCTTTTTATGAAGAGAGAATAACTTGGCATTCTTGTCCAGAAGATGAAGCTCACTAATTGTTTGTGTTGCTTTTTATATATATTATATGTAAAACCTAGGTCTTGGTTTTTGGATTTATTTGTGTGAAGAAATAACATTCTAATGAAAATGAAGTTTGATATGTTAATTTTGAAGTAGTATTGGGGGAGTTGTTGGTTTTTTTTTTTTCTTTGCATCTGGAACACTGGTTAGCTTGAACAAATAAAAGCTTTCCTTTATCAGAAAAAAATATTTGAGACTATGGTATATTATTTTCCTGCATTAAAGAACACCTTTTCTAAATGTTGGGGGAAATCTTCATAATCATTACTCAATCAGGATTTGTGTTTAACTCCCATGTGCCTGAGGACCATTCTGGGTTTTTTGTTTGTTTGGGTTTTTTTGTGTGTGTGTATGTATACATAAAAATACATATGTAAATGGTTTTTTTTAACATTCACTAAAACAAAAATAGCATTTTGTAATCATGAGTAAGCCCATGTTTCTGGGATGCCATCAATTTCGGCAACCTAAGAAATCACTTGAAGTTAAATCGAAATTTTTCCTGAAGTCTTAGACTTTCAAATTTCGTGATTAATTGGACAATTTAAATATGTAAACAATTTAAATTGGACAATTTTTTTTTAGTAAGGAGGGCACATATTGCATGGTGCAATATAACTGGGTGTTATACGCAACTAATGAATCATCGAACCTTGCATCAGAAACCAGGGATGTACTGTATGGTGACTAACATAATGTAATAAAAAAAACATTTAAAAAATAAAATAAATTGGACAATTTAGAAGCAGCTATATCAGAATCCATATCCCTATCTACAGTCATATAAATGCAAGTTTCTTTGCAAGATCACCAAATGGAAAATTTTATCACTACCAACAACCTCCCCACCCAAATTAGAAAACTAGACAAGTCCTGGTGCATTTTAATTAAGTAAGCAAAACTTACTTAAACGGACATTTAAAGGTTCCTTCTAGTGAACCATTCCTTTTCAAGAAGTTGGAATCCTGTGTCGCATTGATTAAAAGGTCATGATTCATGGAATGTCTAAGACTTTGTTCATGGAAACCTAATCATAATCAGATGATGAGATGTTGACGATTTAAGACCTACTGGAATAAATGGGTTAACAAACTTCTGTATTCTAATTCTTCTAATTCTAATTCTCTATTCTAATTCTGTATTCTAAATTCTTTGACTTGCATGTTTTTCTTTACCCCAAATCATTCCTTAAATGTAGCTTTAATCTTCTCAGTATTTGAGTTACTAGTTCAGCAGAAACCAGGAAAAGCAATAACTTCAGAGTAATCAGAATGTTATCCAACTGTATATTGTTTACTTTATTGTAAATAGTGGTAAACAGTGGTCAGTAGTTTTTTGGGAGGTTTTGGGGGGGGTTGTTTTGTTTTGTTTTTTACTTAGGCTCCATACCCAGCATGGAGCCCAAAGCAGTCCTTAAACTCACAACCCTGAGATCAAGACCTCAGCTGAGATCAAGAGTCAGACGTTTAACCAGCTGAGCCACCTAGGTGCCCCAATAAGTAGTTTTATATTCCTTTAAAATAAATAAAAGACCCTTGGGAATGAAATTTTGTAACCTCCTTCTAAGTCATTTCTGTGTTTAGGACTTTCACTGTCAGGACATCTTTCCTTTTATTCAAGTAAAATCCCATTACAAAGACAAAGATATTTCCATACCCTCTTAGAGGCTCTGTAGTAATGGTGCTTCTTTGCACTGACTATAGTGGACTACATTACTACGAATAAACCTATACAAGAAAATGCTTTTTGGGGGCTCTGATTTAGTAACAGCTTGTTTATGATACAAATGTATGGTTTTATGTCTGCTTTGTGTGGGGAAGAAGAGGATAAAACTCTAGAAGATGTGTGAGAGGTTTGCGCTCATAATCTTTCCTTTTTACTACTAGGTTGTGATCATGTGCTAATTTACCATTAACAGCATGAAGTGAGCTCTCTCATTTTCTGGTCCTATGTGATTTCTAGTGCAATGGCTGGGTCATAGGGTAGCTCAATTTTTAACTTTTTAAGGGACCTCCACACTGTTTTCCAGAGTGGCTCTACCAACTTGCATTCCCACCAACAGTGTAAGAGGGTTCCCCTTTATCCACATCCTCTCCAACAATTGTTGTTTCTTGCCTTGTCTATTTTTGCCATTCTAACTGGCGTAAGGTGGTATCTCAGTGTGGTTTTGATTTGAATTTCCTTGATGGCTAATGATTTTGAACATTTTTTCATGTGTCTGTTAGCCACTTGTATGTCTTCATTGGAAAAGTGTCTGTTCATATCTTCTGCCCATTTTTTGATTTGTTTATTTGTTTCTCGTGTATTGAGTTTGAGAAGTTCTTTGTAGATCTTGGATACCAGTCCTTTATCTGTAGTGTCATTTGCAAATATCTTCTCCCATTCTGTGGGCTGCCTCTTAGTTTCTCTGACTGTTTCCTTGGCTGTGCAGAAACTTTTTATCTTGATGAAGTCCCATAAATTCATTTTATCTTTTGTTTCTCTTGCCTTTGGGGATGTGTCATGAAAAAGGTTGCTTTGGCCGATGTCGTAGAGGTTGCTGCCTATGTTCTCCTCTAGGATTTTGATGGATTCCTGCCTCACATCAAGGTCTTTCATCCATTTGGAGTTTATTTTTGTGTATGGTGTGAGATAGTGGTCAAGTTTCATTCTTTTGCATGTAGCTGTCCAATTTTCCCAGCACCATTTATTGAAGAGACTGTCTTTTTCCCACCGGATGTTTTTTCCTGCTTTATCAAATATTAGTTGCCCAAAGAGCCGCGGGTCCATTTCTGGGCTCTCTATTCTGTTCCATTGGTCTATGTGTCTGTTTTTGTGCCAGTACCATGCTGTCTTTGTGATCACAGCTTTGTAGTACAGCTCGAAATCCGGCATTGTGATGCCCCCAGCTTTGTTTTTCCTTTTCAACAGTTCCTTGGAGATTCGGAGCCTTTTCTGTTTCCATACAAATTTAAGGACTGTTTGTTCCAGTTCTTTGAAAAATGTCCTTGGTATTTTGATCGGGATAGCATTGAAAGTGTAGATTGCTCTGGGTAGCATGGACATTTTAACTATGTTAATTCTTCCGATACATGAGCATGGAATATCTTTCCATCTTTTTATGTCTTCCTCAATGTCTTTCAAGAGTGATTTATAGTTTCTAGAATATAGGTCCTTTACGTCTCTGGTTAAGTTAATTCCAAGGTAACGTATGGTTTTTGGTGCTATTGTAAATGGGATGGATTCCCTAATTTCTCTTTCTTCGGTCTCGTTATTCGTGTATAGAAATGCAACTGATTTCTGAGCATTTATTTTGTATCCTGCCACGTTACTGAATTGCTCTATAACTTCTAATAGTTTGGGAGTGGCTTCTTTTGGGTTTTCCATATAGAGTATCATGTCATCTGCAAAGAGAGACATTTTGACTTCTTCTTTGCCAATTTGAATACCTTTGATCCCTTTTTGTCGTCTGATTGCTGTTGCAAGGACTTCTAGTACTATGTTGAATAATAGTGGCGAGAGTGGGCATCCTTGTCGTGTTCCTGATCTTAAGGGAAAGGCTTCCAGCTTTTCCCCATTGAGAATAATATTTGCAGTAGGCTTTTCATAGATGGCTTTTATGAGATTGAGAAATGTACCTTCTATTCCTACACTCTGAAGGGTTTTAATCAGGAAAGGATGCTGTATTTTGTCAAATGCTTTTTCGGCATCGATTGAGAGGATCATATGGTTCCTGAGTCTTTTCTTGTTGATATGATGTATCACGCTGATTGATTTGCGAATATTGAACCACGCTTGCATCCCAGGTATGAATCCCACTTGATCGTGATGGATAATCCTTTTAATGTACTGTTGGATTCTATTAGCAAGTATCTTGTTGAGGATTTTGGCGTCCATATTCATTAGGGAAATCGGTCTGTAATTCTCCTTTTTGAGGGGGTCTTTGCCTGGTTTGGGGATCAAGGTAATATTGGCCTCATAGAATGAGTTTGGTAGCTTTCCTTCTGTTTCTATTTTTTGAAATAGCTTTAGGAGAATAGGTATTATTTCTTCTTTGAATGTTTGGTAGAATTCCCCAGGAAAACCGTCCGGGCCTGGAGTTTTGTTATTTGGAAGGTTGTTTATCACTGACTCAATTTCTTCATAATTAATTGGCCTGTTTAAGGAATCAATTTCTTCCGGTTTCAATCTTGGTAGTTTATAGGTTTCCAGGAAGGATTCCATCTCTTCCAGATTGCTTAGTTTATTGGCATATAGCTGTTGATAAAAATTTCTAATAATCCTTCCAATTTCAATGGTGTTCGTCGTGACCTCTCCTTTTTCATTCATAATTTTAATAATCTGGGTCCTTTCTCTTTTCTTTTGGATAAGTCTTGCCAGTGGTCTGTCAATTTTATTGATTCTCTCAAAGAACCAGCTTCTAGTCCTGTTGATCTGCTCTACTGTACTTCTGGTTTCTGCTTGATTGATTTCAGCTCTAATTTTGGTCAACTGCTTCCTCGTGCGTGGATTAGGCCTGTCCCTCTGTTGCTGTTCCAGCTTCTTGAGGTGAGAATATAAAAACTGCATTTTAGATTTTTCTATTCTTTTGAGTGAGGCTTGGATGGCTATGTATTTCCCCCTTAGGACTGCCTTTGCAGTATCCCATAGGTTTTGGACTGTTGTATTTTCATTCTCATTGGTCTCCATAAATTGTTTAATTTGATTTTTGATTTCCTGGTTTATCGAGTCATTCCTGAGCAGGATGGTTCTTAGTCTCCAAGTGTTTGAGTTTCTTCCAAATTTTTCCTTGTGGTTGAGTTCCAATTTCAGAGCGTTGTGGTCTGAGAATATGCAGGGGATAATTTCAATCTTTTGGTATCGGTTGAGACCTGTTTTGTGTCCCAGAACATGGTCTATTCTTGAGAATGTTCCATGGGCATTAGAATAGAATGAGTATTCTTTGGTTCTGGGGTGTAGTGTTCTATATATATCTATGAGGTCCAACTCGTCGAGTATGGCATTCAAAGCCTTTGATTCTTTGCTTAGTTTTTGCCAGGGTGTTCTGTCTATTTCTGAGAGTGGAGTGTTGAGGTCCCCTACTATTAATGTATTTTTATTTATATGTCTCTTTATTCTGGTTAAGAGTTGGCTTGTGTATCTTGCTGCTCCCCTGTTGGGGGCATATATATTTATAATTGTCATATCCACTTGTTGAATACTTCCCTTAAGAATAATATAGTGCCCTTCTGCATCTCTAACTATAGTCTGTAGTTTAAAATCCAATTTATCTGATATGAGAATTGCTACCCCAGCTTTCTTTTGAGGTCCATTTGCGTGAAAGATGGTACTCCATCCCCTTACTCTCAGTCTGAATGCATCTTTGGGTTCGAAATGAGTCTCTTGTAGACAGCAAATGGATGGGTCATTTCTTTTTATCCAATCTGCAACCCTGTGGCGTTTTATGGGATGGTTCAAACCATTTACATTAAGACTGATTACTGAGAGATATGATTTTAATGTTGCCATGTTGCCAGTAAAGTCTTTGTTTGTATTGGCTGTGACTTTCTGTTCTGTATCACTCTTGGGGCCTTTTTACTTTTATAGAACCCCCCGTAATATCTCCTGTAGGGCTGGTTTCGTGGTTACAAAATTGGTTAGTGACTGGCGATTCTGAAATGTCTTTATTTCTCCATCAATTCTGAATGACAGCCTTGCTGGATAAAGGATCCTTGGCTGCATGTTTTTCTCTGAAAGAGCTTTAAATATGCTCCCCCAACCCTTTCTCTCATTCCAGGTCTGTGTAGACAGGTCTGACGTAATTCTGATGCTTTTGCCTTGGTACGTGAGAAATTTCTTTGCCCTGGCCGCTTTCAATACTGTATCCTTGCATCTAATATTTGCGAATTGCACTATGACGTGACGTGGCGTAGGTTTGTCGTGGTTGAGCTTGGGAGGGGTCCTCTCTGCCTCTTGGACACGAATGTTTGTTTCCCTTGCTAGATTAGGGAAGTTTTCAGCTACAATTTGTTCAAATATCTCTTCTAGACCTCTGTTTTTCTCCACCCCCTCGGGGATGCCGATGATTCTAACATTGGATCGTTTCATTGAGTCAGTAATCTCCCGTAACCTACATTCGTGGGCGTGGATTTTTTTAAGACCATCTTCTATTTTCATTTTTTCCTCTATTAACCCATCCTCCAATTCACTAACCCGTTCCTCTGCTTCTGCGACCCTGGCCGTCAGAGCCTCTAGTTTTGCCTGCATTTGGCTCATAGAATTTTTAATTTCTGTCAGATTCGCTCTCATTTCTGTCCTTAGGGATTCTATATTCTCAGTAACCTTTTCGTTAATAGTTTTTTCAATTCTACTCATCATTTTGACCATCGTTACTCTGAATTCCATTTCTGATAATTTGGTTACATCCATATCCATTATTTCTGTGGCAGAGGCCACAGAATCACTGTCTTTTCTTTGCTGGGGGGGGCTTCTCCTTCTTGTCATTCTGATGAAGAGAGGTTGCGGGGTTTCCAGAGCCCAAATTATTGACTGGGTCCCAGGCCGTGCCCCTTGTTTTATAGGGATCTTAGGGATGTGGGCTTCTTCTTTAAAGATTTTATTTATTTATTTATGTGGCAGCCAACCAGCGAGAGAGGGAACAGAAGCAGGGGAGTGGGAGAGGAAGAAGCAGGCTCCCAGCGGAGGAGCCCGATGAGGGACTCCTTTCTGGAACGCCGGGATCACGCCCTAAGCCGAAGGCAGGCGCTCAATGACTGCGCCACCCAGGCGCCCGGGTTGTGGGCTTCTTGATTTTTCAGCCTGCCTTCTGTGTTCTGGGGGAGGGGCCTGCCGCGCCAATACTCAGGCAACCCTGTTTGGGTAGAGTCTCCGTGTCCCCTGCGAGGGGGGATGGGGATGGGCACTCCCTGAGCTGGTATTTCCAGGCTTTTGTTCTCTGGCGGCTTTCCCTGGCAGTTCGCTGTGCCTCTTCTGAGAGTCAGAGCAGCAGCGGCCAAATTTCAGCCTCTGTCACGGAACAGAAGGATTGTGGCCCGTTCTCTACTAATGTTCTGGCCACTTTAACTCTGTTTCTGTTGGTGCTGCTCAACCCTGCAGCGTCCCGGGATGTGCGCCCCACACCCGGCGTCCCAGCCCTCA
>NW_024423319.1:71917318-71947933 GCF_017311325.1 Ursus maritimus
TTCATGGCTCCCCGCTTCGTACCTCAATACTCAGCACTGGAGATGTTCATTTGTAGAGATCCAGATGCGTCTTCCTGCGTCTCAGGCTGGTTCCGTGGTTGTTTAGGCTGGTCTGGTACCTATCCAGCTCGACTCGGAGGACCGGCTGAAAACGGTGTCTCCTACTCCTCTGCCATCTTAACTCCTCCTCCAGGGTAGCTCAATTTTTAAGGGACCTCCACACTGTTTTCCAGATTGGCTGTACCAACTTCCATTCCCACCAACAGTGTACGAGGGATCCCCTTTCTCCACACCCTCTCCAACATTTGTTGTTTCTTGCCTTGTCAATTTTTGCCATTCTAACTGGCATAAGGTGGTATCTCAAGGTGGTTTTGATTTGAATTTCCCTGATGGCTAATGATTTTGAACATTTTTTCATGTGTCTGTTAGCCATTTGTATGTCTTCATTGGAAGAGTTCATATTTGTTCATATCTTCTGCCCATTTTTTGATTTGAGTATTTGTTTCTTGTGTATTGAGTTTGAGAAGTTCTTTATAGATCTTGGATACCAGTCTTTTATCTGCAGAAGACACCAATTATTCTTAAAAATTCCACTCAAACCAAAGAAATGTGAGGGTTACTTGAGGGAACAACAATTAGTGGGGAACTCTGACCTGCATTTAACATAAGTCCCCTTTTTCTTTCTCAGTGTTAGTCTCCAGGTCCTTTTGATTTTCTAATTTTTCTGAATGTAGCCCAGGAGAAAGTCCTGGTAGATCCTGCTGAACTCAGAAGAAACTAGTTGAGCTAAGTCTCCTTAGTAATTAAAGGGTGTGTTGCAAATAATTTAGTAATTAAAGAGGGTGCTGACCAAACTTGGTTGGTCAAGTGTGATAGCTCGCAGTTAACATTTATTTAGCCAACTTAATTCCAAGGTTGAGTATGAAATCTCTCTTTTTTGAATAGTATTGATTGTATGATCTTGAGTATTCAAGATTAAATCATGTTAATCCAATATATCTCTTTTAGGTGGTAAAAGGTTATCATCTGGTATACATTTGACTTCTTCTAGTCCATACTTCTTTCCTTGTAACTGAAAAGATATTCCAACTTCATCCCAGCTGATACTGTTAGCTGCTTAACAGAAACATGTCCATAAGGAAGAAAATCTTGCGCATTTAATTCTGCCTGGAGGGGCATTGCAAAGTATTATGAACGGAAAGCTGAAATTTCATAATAAAGCCATTGTAGATAAGGTGTCAAGATGTCATTTTAATAATCCAAATTTTAATCATTTTGACTTCACCTGTCACATCATATTTTATTTTCTATTAGCCACACACCTCTGAAATGCTCACTAAGGGGCATTGGTGATAGAATCTACACCTGTCCTGATATGTTTGCACTGCCAGGATTTGATGGATCTGTGTGGAAAGATCTCTATGTGGGTGCAGTCTCTCTATGGAATAAACTCTTTATGTGGCTACAGATAGGAACTTAATAGTGTCTCTTGGCTATGGAGTCATCCTTCTCAAGCAATTTGTTTGCATCTTTGTTGTGTATCACTCTGAAGTAGGGTTTATACTGAAATGTACTTTAGATGCTAAAATAATTCATGTTTGTGTCCCTCCAGTTCTGTTACCATGTGCTCTTCTTTGGAACTTTTCTTTAAGACTACTTGCAAATTTCAGGTACAGTGTTTAGAAGGTGTCCATCTCCATCTGTATAACAAAAAGTAAGGACTGGGCATTATGATTCATCCAGATAATTGAGCATAAGACAAAAACTCCAGTGGGGTGGAGAGTAAGACTATAGCCCATGAGCTGGATGAAGTAGGGACCTTGTATGAAGTGCTCCAATGACAAGGACTAGATTTTCCTAGAGAAAGAATATTCAGTGTCAAAGTGTTACCTCTGTGTTTTTAGAAAGAGATAGTTTGACAATCACAGTTTATGGATTATTCTGGTGTGCTTGCTTCTCCCTCCTCCATTGTGCACATTTGGGCTTGCAGGGTTTTTTTTTTTGTTTTGTTTTTTGTTTTTTTACTGTTGTTTAGACCTAGGAACAGCATTTATATTCAGCAAATATTTTTTGAGCAGAAGTTTGAGACAAGTTTGTCCAAAAGAAAAAAAAAAACCATCTTTTTCTCTCCATGTTGATACTTAGGAAACCAATTGCTGAAGGGGATTTGGGATTATGTCTGACTCCTGGTTCCACACAATTTATGTACTATCTGATCTGTTTATCCTCTAATGCGTTTTTATTTTTAAAAGTTTACTTTATTTTTTTTTAAAGATTTTATTTATTTATTTGACAGAGATAGAGACAGCCAGCGAGAGAGGGAAACATGCAGGGGGAGTGGGAGAGGAAGAAGCAGGCTCATAGCGGAGGAGCCTGATGTGGGGCTCGATCCCATAATGCCGGGATCACGCCCTGAGCTGAAGGCAGACGCTTAACCGCTGTGCCACCCAGGCACCCCTAAAAGTTTACTTTAAAAAGTCATTAAATACTTGCATTAATTGAAAAATGGAATTTATTATTCAATAACTCTGTGTATCTTAAAGTTTCTTTCCCCTCTGTTTTTGGGAAATCAATGTTTTTTTTTTTTTTTTTTTTTTTTTTTTTTTTTAGCCAGCATTGTTCCCGTGATGTAGCATTGTAACTAATGATAGCTGGAATATATTCAATTCCAAGTGGACCAGTGTCATTTTTCTGTACAGCAGGAGTGAATAAGATTATCTGTAGATTAGCCAGAAGGAAATGGCTTTGTGTTTTACCTTTGTAGCAGACTCTTGGAAGGTATTTAATTTGATATTGCTATCTGTAAGAAATAGAATAAAGCAGGATGAAGCATGTACGTTCAAATGTGTAGCTGACGGCACTCTTGAAAGCAGAAAGTACTAATTTTTTACTTTTAAAAAAATCTGGAAGAGGGGCCCAAATAATTCAGGGGAAGAAAAATGATGCCCAAGTGAATCACATGACTAAGTAGATAATTCCAGTGAAACCCAGGAAGAACCGCATTAGTGATAGTCTGTAAGTATACACAGTACTTTACAATAGGTTGATTGCACTAAACAAAGAAGAAAATCCTTTCTCTGAGGAGCTTACAATCTAAAGATACAAGTTGATGCAGTGCAATATAGAATGAGAACAATAAGCGAGCCCCATAGTGGGTGGTCTTCATAGCTGAAATGCTTCAAAAACAAATGCCTTCTTGGAAGGGTAGAGGTTTGAAAGGGAGTGGTCCAGGCGTGCAAAGAAGTGGAAAGCTGTTCTTTGGGGGCTGGAAGGTGAGGGGAAGGAAGGGAGGGTTGGATCCAGTGTCTGAAAAGAGGCTCAATATAAGAATGGGTAAAGAGATCAGACTAACATTGGCATGGTAGAGTTTGGTGATTTAAACAAGATGAAATGCCAGTAGAGGAGGATTTTAGAGAGAGGGAACAAACAACATACCATACGACTTTCTATTACAGCAAATACCACATCTTTAAAGACCCAGATATGGAGAATGCTGCTTGCAACAGCTTCTTGCCAATGTGAATGGCTTCTACAGCAGAATAGTCCGGAATGGTTCCATTGAGATACTGTATGTGAAAGGGCTTTGTAAGCAACAAAGCAGTACAAATGTAAGTCATCATCATATTCTGCTTAGCTTTGACTTCATTAAATTTTTGTTTGGTAATATATTTTAAGACAAAAGGTTAGCAGTAGAACTTCCTATTTTCAGAGATGTTGTCAAGAACAGATTTGTTATTATAAATGCTTCATTTATTTCCCTGTTAGACTATTACAAATGCTCATAGTAAATGTTCCTCAAAGAGTTCTCTCTACTTTCCTTACAGTTGAACTAATATTTATCTTTGTATCAGTTAAGATCATTTTCATCTTCATTCTTTCTCCCTCTCTTGTTACCTAGTCTTTTCTTTTCCTCCTCCATTCATATGGTCATGTATTTTTTTTTGTAGTCTCACAATATCATTTTATACTCAACCTCCTTCTAACAGGATTTGAGTTGATTTATTGAGAAACTAATACAATAATATGATGAACAAACTGACAGAGAAATGAGTGTGAAGGAAAAATAAACGTAAGAAAATGAAATGAGGCCATGATAAGGTTTAAACCAAGTACACAGTACTGAGGATTTTATAGCTGTGTCCTAAGTTTGGCTTTGAGTGTCTTAGCAGACAGATCAAAGAGAAAAATATTAGCTATAAGATTTGCAGGGGTCCACGAGGTAAAAATGAACCAATTTCTCAGAAGAAGCAAGCACAGATTTTCTTGAGACCTGTGAGAAATTCCTCCCATGGGTTTTTATGAATGCCAGTTTGGTGAGTTTGGATTTTATCCTGAAGGCACTGGGAAGACAGTGAAAGCTTTTGATCCAGGGTATTACATACACAAAGCTGTCTTTACAGCAGATATAGGAAAGCTCAAATGAGTTGGGGGAAACTAGATATAAGAAAACCAGTTAGAAATGAGCTCTGAGGGTCTGGACGGGAATGTATCAGAAGGAATGGAAGGCAAAGGAAACCTATAGGAGGGGTTAAAAAAAATCTCCAGGGTCACTGTTTAGATATGAATGGAAAGGGAGGAATCAAGGATGCCTATAGGGTTCAGTTCTACCTAGAGTGATGGCATCATAATCCCTGGCAAATATAAGAGGAGGAGTGAAATGTTAAATGAGAAAGCACAGAAAGTTTTGAAAAAGGTAAGATAACCACTATGGATTCTTATAGTAATATTTTGGAGTAAGCGGAACAAAGATAATGGAAAGCTACCATTTTTTTAACACTTTATGCTTTACTAAATGCTTTTATCTACAGTGTCTTATTTTGTCATTATGACAAACCTGTAAGGGAAGTAGTAAGTATCCACATTTTACAGATTTAAAAAAATCTGAGACTTAATGATTAACTGATGCATCTGAAGCCATATGACTAGTAAGTGCCTTGTTCTCCCCCCACACCCCCCAATTGACTGACACCACTTCAAGAAGGCCTTCTTCTTGGAGCCATTCATGTAATACTAGATGACAAAATCAGGACAAGGTTAGAGTTTTGTCAACATTATGACCTCAAGTTTTTGCTTTGCTCCTTAACTGTTCCACTGGGGACACTTTATATGTATAGAACTGTTTGCACCTACACTAAATGTCCCCAGACTGCAATGCTTTTTAAATTTCATATCTGCTTTTTATAGTTCTTTAATCTCTTCCACTGCTGTCAGCTGTTACTACTTGATGTATTTGGCAGCTCCCCATTCCTAATCAGTTGTGCCCCTGGTATTTTTAGATACAATTTTAAGAGTGATATACATTGAAGACATAGGCAATCCTCTTACGAGAACCTAACCCTAACGTTATGTTTTGCTGTATTTTATGAGCAAACATACATCTTAATGCTTGGCCATTAGAATGTATATTGTAGGTTGTCATGTAGTTTATTCTCTAATTCTGGATAGTTGAAGGTACTGGATAAGTTACCTAGAAATGAGGTGCCAGTATATATATATATTTACTGTATAAGCCCTGAGAATTACTTTTCAAAAGCAGATGCTATTGGTGGCAACCGGGAAATGTAGCAATGCTTTACACACAGGAGGTTGTGTATTTTTGGTGCATAGCAATCTAATTGCCAAAGGCTTGAAATGACTACCCAATTCCCTTTATTCCAGAATGATTTGTGGCCACTTCTCTCAGTCCCCAGTGCCCTCTGCTACACAGGTTACAGACATTCCCTTTGGTTTCCAATAAGTCTTCCCTCCTGAAACAGCTACAGAAGCTTCCAACCAGCACTCCCCTGGTTCACTTGTCTCTCCGTTTTTCCCTCTGTGAGGAAGCTTTTAATAAAGATTTATTGACTACCCACAGGGGCATTGTTCCTATAGGAAGCACTGCACTCCTCAGTGTGAAATCTGTGTCTCCAGCTGGCTGAATAAAGCATTTTGTGACACTTAGTACAGTGTGTGCATAATTCAGATGTGTGGACTGTGGACAGCCTGGACTTTGAGTGCCCAGTCTACCTCCAAACACAAATGATGTTTTTTCCAAATCTACTTTTCAAATTAATTTTATTATTTTTTAAAAAATTTTGTTTATTTATTTGACAGAGAGAGAGCACAAGCAGGCAGAGCAGCAGGCAGAGGGAAAGAGAGAAGCAGGCTCCCCACCAAGCAGAGAGCCCAACGTGGGGACTGATCCCAGGACTCTGGGATCATGACCTGAGCCGAAGGCAGACCCTTAACCCCCTGAGCCTCACAGGCACCCATCAAATTAATTTTAAAGATGATGAACAGTCAGTAACTAATCAGTACATTCATTAGGCAAACTGAACTTGATAGAAATAATAGAGAAGGAAGAGGAAAGGTCATTTCCCTTTATATTCTACTGAAGGATGAAATTAATAAAAGTTGTTATCCTTGAACTCAGCGAGGTCAATAAAACTCTTGGCCTTTCAGATGTTGATAGGTGAGATTGTATTCTTCATGGTGTTAGGAAGGGAAAGTGTTTATTTCTTTGCATAGGTACTTTGGGACAAAGAAGCTTCTTTTATTGTTAGCTAGAAATACCTGCATATCACCTTATGCCCAGAAAATGGGAATGATTTTTGATTTGCTGTGGCCTATGGAAAATATAGTTGTGATACTAGTATCTTATGGCTTGAAATTGGGCTTTGGTAGAGAGTTTCTGGTTTGATGGTCTTTGGAACCCATGACCACAGATAAGATTTACAAAGATGATTGGTAGAACACAATTCCTAATGCACTTACATAAATGCATTTAAGCCATGAAAGTGTTTTCTGGAAATAGGCAGGGCATCCCAGCCTTCATGAGAGTGAAGGAGATTTCCTAGAAGCCCTTGGACTTTAGTGGTTGTCCTGCTTCGCAAGTGATCATGTCATTATATCCATTTTAGACTGACCTTTCAGAAGGAGAGAAATTTGCTTTCCATTTTTTTGTTTTTGTGTCTAAGTATCTATTACAGGAACATACATATGGTGGGCAATCAAACATCTCTGATGAGATGTTTATTGGTGAATGAAAAATGTTTTCTGAAAGGAGCAAGTGGTATGCTCTCTAAAGATAATCAGATTTATCAGTTTGAAAATATGACAATGCAACCAAAGTATCTAAATTGAATGGAAAGCTATGAATTATGCCTACAGAATGCTGCAGCTGCTCCCTTATGTGACCTCGACTTTGGCAGTATAATGAAAGTAAATTATTAGACATTTAAAAAGCCTCACTAAATGAAAACAATTAGCGGCTTGATGTGTTATATTTGGACCTAGCACTAGAGAGGCTTCACTGGTTATAGTGCTTGTGAGCACTGAAGCCAGCCCTTGATATTTGAGGCACATTATGCGCATTTCCCCAGAGCAGCATGGTTTGGAGTTCTCTGTCTGATGCATCTGTTAGCTTTACTGCCCTCTGACTAAAAAGGATATGATGATGGGTGATTATCAGGCATAAGATTTAAACCAATGAGATTTGAGTCTCTAGACTTTGATTGCATTTCATCTGTCAACTGCATTGAACTTTCCTTTAGAAAACCAGACTAACATTGACCTGCTAGAGTCTATGGGGAGGCTCTGCTATAATAAATCTTGATTAGGTATCAGTAGATATAATAGGGACAAGCAATGGGGGCGCCTGGGTAGCGCAGTCGTTAAAGCGTCTGCCTTCGGCTCAGGGCGTGATCCCGGCGTTCTGGGATCGAGTCCCACATCGGGCTCCTCCGCTGGGAGCCTGCTTCTTCCTCTCTCACTCTCCTGCTGTGTTCCCTCTCTCCCTGGCTGTCTCTCTGTCACATAAATAAATAAAAAATCTTTAAAAAAAAATAGGGACAAGCAATGAGCTAGCCAGAAAGGGAGAGGTGGGCATAAGGGACATTTTTTGAGCTGAGAAGAGGATAATGAGATTAGACCAAAAGAAAGTTTGTGTTCCTCTTTGTCCTTCCTCTTTGCCACTACCTTGATCTAGTACCGAACCTTACTTGCAGATCTCTTCTTATCTTTCCTTATTTTTGTTTTCTTCCACCCCTACGACCCCCATCCATTCCTTGCTCTTGAGCCCCTTTGTCTTAGTGGAAATTCCCTATTAAGGTATTACCTAACAAGAGAAAGACACCAAAGAAAACTGTTAGTTTTCCTCTTTTTTTTTTTGTATTTTCATAAAATACTTTCTACATTTACCCACTTATCTTTCTTTATTAATGCTACCCAGATGAAACCTTTATTAGGTAATCTTATTATCTCCCATATTTTTATAAAGTGACTTCATTATGAATGGCTGGAGCTGAGATCATTGTATTTATCTAAGAAGCAACATTCTCTTTATGGCATCTTGATCACTCTGACATCTTGTCATCTAAGGTGGTATCGCAGGGTATTAACAATCTTATTAATGGTTAGTGTGAAATTATCCAACCAAAATTCAAAGTCACTTTAACTTAAAATGATTGGATAAGATCCCCAAATCAAATGGTCATATGCCTAGCACTGCCTAACAATTAGAAATCAGTGCTTTGCAACAATGGTTTTTAAACTATTTTACTTCTAGAGGAAACAAAATTCTATTAACACTCCACCCTAAGGAAAAAAAAAAAAGAATCATTTATCACCAAAGAGCCAAAATTCTGATCTCCCCTGACCATCCCTACCCCCAAAAAAGTTTTTAAAGGCTGAGAGAATATAACAACAATGACATAGATAAGAAAGAAACTGGCTTACCCATTCATTCATTCATTCAGCAAATATATATTGATAGCCTACTACATACCATCATCATTCTCCATCTACCCTGTTATCCAAAAGATAATGTTCCCAAGTTTGAAAATAACCATTCTCTAGTGGTGTGTAACCTATACTTGAATTAGAGTAACCCTCAATTTCATTTCTTTTTGGTAGTCAGTGATTCGGTACTATGTACTTTGGATACAAGAAGTGTAATGCTTTTGATTTCCAACTCTAGGATGTCTCTCTAGCCTGCATAATCTTACCCATCATTCATAACCATCGTTCATATTTGTTAAATTGTGCTTCCAGTTATTTCCAATGTCTTGATTTTATTTTTCTTTTTAAACATTTTATGTTAAAATATTTATTAATATAATTTAATATAAAACATAATATAACATTTTAATTGACAAAATTTAATATAAATTTGAATATAAAATATTAGAGTATTTTAAAATAACCTTTTATTTTTAAAAATTCACAGGAAGTTACAAAAATTGTACAGAGAAGTCTCTCGTAGACTTTATCCAATTTCCTCCAATTTATAGTTTACATAACTAGAGTGCTACATCAAACCGGAAAACTGACATTGATACTCTGTATATGTCATTTTATTACATGTGAAGATTTGTATAACCAACCAAGAGACAGAACTATTCCATCACCACAAAGGTTTCCCACTTGCCTCCTACACCTTTGGAATAAAACTCACCCC
This sequence comes from Ursus maritimus, assembly GCF_017311325.1. NCBI lineage: Eukaryota > Metazoa > Chordata > Mammalia > Carnivora > Ursidae > Ursus > Ursus maritimus. Next base: position 71,926,755 of record NW_024423319.1, read on the forward strand.
CTCCCATCCTTCACTTATCCCTAACTTCTGGCAACCACTAATCTGTTTTCCATCTGTAAAACTTTGTCATTTCTTTAGTATTATATAAAAATACAGAATGTAACATTTTTTTATTAAGTTAACCACCATACAGTACATCATTAGTTTTTAATATAGTGTTTAGTGTAACCTTTTGAGATTGACTTTTGCTCAGTGAGCATGATACTTTTGAGAGACATCCAATTTGTTGCCTGTATCAATAGTTTTTCCTTGTATTGTTGAGTAATATTCTCTGGTGTGGATGTACTATAGTTTGCTTAATCTTAGGCCTATTTTATTGTTCTATTTTCAAGTTTTCTGATTCTTTCCTCTGTTCAATTCCTTCTGCTCTTGAGCCCATCCATTGAGTTTTTAATTTGGTTGTTGTATTTTTCAATTCTAAAATTTCCATTTGGTTCTTCTTTATAACTTCTCTTCCTTTGCTGAGACTTCCTATTTTTTTCCGTTAGTTTCTATTGTGTTCATAATTGCTCCTTGAAGAAGCATATTATGATAACTGATTAAAAATCCTACTCAGCTAATTCTAATCTCTTGTCATCTCAGTCTTGGTTTCTGTTGATTTTGCTTTCTCTTCTAGGTTGAGGTCTTCCTCAATCTTAGTATGATGAGTGATTTCTTTTTATTTTAAGTTTTTATTTAAACTCTGGTTAGTTAAAATACAGTGTAATATTAGTTTCAGGTGTACGATTTAATGATTCAGCACTTCCATACTATATCTGGTGCTCTGATAAATTATTCTTAATTGAACCCTGGACATTTTGAGGATTTTGCTATAAGTTCTGGATCTTATTTATATCAGTTTTAGCAGGCCTCCTTTGACATTACACCTGTGAGAGAAGGTGGTGGGCACTGCCTGGTTCATACCAGGTGGGTGTGGATATCTGGGTTCCCTATTCAACATTTCTTGACACTCTAGTCAGAAAGAGGATGCCTTGTTACTGCTAGGCAGAGGTGGAATTTCAGTCTCCCCATGAGGCCTCCACTGATACCACCCTGGCAGGGAGAGAGAGAGTATCTTCAAGTAGACTCCCCACTGAGCAAGGAGCCTAATGCAGGACTCAATCCCAGGACCCTGAGATCATGACTTGAGCCAAAATCAAGAGTTGGCCACTTAACCAGCTGAGCCACCCAGGCAACCCCCTTTTCTTTTTCTTTTCTAATATAAGCATTTAAGTGCTATAAATTTCCCCTGAATTTTTTATTCTGATATATTGTACATTCATCATTGTTCATATCAAAGTCTTTTTCTATTTTCCCTTTTGATTTTTTTCCTTGACCCATTGATTACCTAGAAGTATGTTACCTAATTTTCAAATACTTGATTATTTTCGGTTTTAAAATGTTGAACCAGTCTTGCACACATGGAATAAGGCCTACTTGGTCATGGTGTATGGTTTATTTTATACAATGTTAGCTTCAATTTGTTAATATTTTTATTGAGGTAAACTTCGTAAACATAAAACTCACCATTGTAGCCACATTAAAATGTACAGTCAGTGGCTTTTAACACATTCACAATGTTGTGCAAACATCACTACTATCTAATTCCAAACATTTTCATCAGTCCTCAAATAAACACGGTAGCCATTAAACAGTTACTCCCCATTTCCTCCTTCCCCTAGCCCCAGGCAATGACTAATGTATTTTCTATATCTATAAATTTGGACATTTCATATCAATGGAATCATACAATACATTGTCTTTTGTGACTGGTTCCTTTCACTTAGCATTATGTTTTCAAGGTTCATCCATCTTGTAGCATGTATCAGAATTTCATTTCTTTCTAAGACTGAATAGTATTCCATTGTGCAAAATACCACATTTTGGGGTGCCTGGGTGGCTCAGTCAGTTAAGTGGCAGACTCTTGATTTTGACTCAGGTCATGATCTCAGGATCCTGGGATCAAGCCCCACATGGGGCTCTGTACTCAGTGGGGAGTCTGCTTGAGATTCTCTCCCTCTCCTTCTGCCCCTCCCCCAAATCACTCATGCTTTCTCTCTCAAATAAATAAATCTTTTTAAAAATGTCACATTTTATTTGTCCACTCATTTATTAATGGACATTTAGGTTGTTTTCCACCATTTGGCATATGTGAATAATAATACAGCTATGGACATTCATGTCCAAGTGTCTATTTGAGTCCCTGCTTTCACTTCTTTTGGTTACATATCTAGGAGTGAATTGCTGAATCATATGGTAATTTTGTATTAACTTTTTGAGGAACTGCCAGACTTTTCCATGGTGACTGTTATATTCCCACCATCCATGCACAGTGGTTCCAATTTCTCTGTATCTTAACCAAAACTTGTTATTTTCTGGGGTTTTTTTTAATTTAAATTTTAGTTAAAATACAGAGCAATATTGGTTTCTGGAGTAGAATTCAGTGATTGATCACGTACATACAACACCCAGTGCTCATCACAGCAGATTCCCTCTTTAATACCCATCACCCATCTGGCCTATCCCCCACACACATCCCTCCATCGACCCTTAGTGTGTTCTCTATCATTAAGAGTCTTTTATGGTTTGTTTCCTTCTTTCCTTTTTTTCCTTTCCCCCTTTCCATATGTTCATCTGTTTTCTGTCTTAAATTCCACATATGAGTGAGAGTATATGGGATTTGTCTTTCTCTGACTGACTTACTTCACTTAGCATAATGCACTCTAGTTCCATCCACGTCGTTGCAAATGGCAAGTTTTCATTTTTTTTGATAGCTGAGTTTATATATATATATGTGTGTGTGTGTGTGTGTGTGTGTGTGTGTGTGTGTGTGTAATCACATCTTTATCCATTCATCATCAATGGACATTGAGGCTCTTTCCATAGATTGGCTATTGTCGATAATGCTGCTATAAACACTGGGGTGCATGTACTCCTTTGTATCTGTATTTTTTTATCCTTTGGGTAAATACCTGGTAGTACAATTGCTGGATCCTAGGGTTCTACTTTTTAACTTTTTGAGGAACCGCCATACTGTTCTCTAGAGTGGCTGCACCAGTTTACATTTCCACCAGTCGTGTAGGAAGGTTCCCCTTTCTCCACATCCTTGCCAACAACACCTGTTGTTTCTTGTGTTCTTAATTTTAGCCATTCTTATAGGTGTGAGGTGGTATCTCATTATGGTTTTCATTTGTATTTCCCTGATGATGGGTGATGTTGAGCATCTTTTCATGTGTCTGTTAGCCATCTGGATGTCTTCTTTGGAAAAGTGTCTATTCATGTCTTCTGCCCATTTCTTAATGGATTATTTTTTTGGGGGGGTGTTGAGTTTGATAAGTTCTTTGTAGATTTTGGATACTAACCCTTTATTAGGTATGTCATTTGCAAATATCTTCTCCCATTCCATAGGTAGCCTCTTAGTTTTTTAGTTTTGTTGATTGTTTCCTTTGCTGTGCAAAAGATTTTTATCTTGACGAAGTCCCAATAGTTCACTTTTGCTTTTGTTTCCCTTGCTTCCAGAGACGTGTCTAGTAAGAAGTTGCTACAACTAAGGTCAAAGTGGTTTCTGCCTGTGTTCTTCTCTAGAATTTTGATGGTTTCCTGTCTCACATTGAGGTCTTTCATCCATTTTAAATTTATTTTTTTGTATGGTGTAAGAAAGTGGTCCAGTTTCCTTCTTTTACATGTTGTGTCCAGTTTTCGCAGCATCATTTGTTGAAAAGACTGTCTTTTTTACATTGGATATTCTTTCCTGCTTTGTTGAAGATTAGTTGACCATATAGCTGTGTTGTTATTTTTTAATAATAGCCATCCTAATGTGTGTGAAGTTGTACCTCACTGTATTTTGATTTGCATTTCCCCAATGATTAGTAATGTTGAGCATCTTCATGTGTCTAGTGACTGTATGTCTTTGGAGAAATATCTATTCAAGTCTTTTGCTGATTTTTAATTGAACTGTTTGCTTTTGATGTGTTGAGTTGTAGGAATTCTTTATATATTTTGGATATAGTTTTCTGGGTATTAGATATTTTTGTATTCCATTATATATTCTTTAGTTCTGTTCTGTGCTACAGTTAAATTTCTAGGAAACTGATCCTTTCAAGTACTGCTTTTAAGATTAGTTAGATGGGTACAGACTGAGTTCAGTCTAGTACTAATTATTCACTGCTCTTTAGGCAATGCCATATTGGTTGTTCTATTCGGTGCCTTATGAATTATGACTTTTTCTATTCTAGTTGGCACAAGCAAGTATTATTCCTGGGCCCTGTGTGGTCACTGGGTGCTGTTCTCTCTAATCCTTTTGGAGGTTTTCCCCCCCTGGTCTTGGGTAGTTTTCTCACATTCAGGCACTGGCAGTGATATCTGCTGGATACTCAACCTTTAAGATCTCCAGGATTTTCTTCCTGTGCTGCTCTTTCTCCTTTCTGGTACTCCATCCTGTGAATAAGAGCAAGATACCTTGGTCTTCTCATATTCTCAGTTCTGTCTCCTCAATTTCAGAGTCTTCCAAGCTGTAGCTGGGTTCTTCCGCACTGCAGTCTGGAAACTCTCTCATAGCACTAAGCTGGGGCAATCAGTTTGTTTCCAGTCTCACAGGGATTATTCTCCTTTGTTGTCTGATGCCCACAATCTTAAAATCCTTTGTTTTATATATATTGTATTTTTAAAAATTTTTATTACTTTGCTTTTGTTGTTACAGTCTGTTACTCCATCTTGACCAGAAGTGAAGCTGTCATATTGTTTTAAGTTCTTAATTTTTACTGGTAGCTCAGAGAAATCTCTGACTCCAGAGACTTTCCTAAACTTGCATGGCCTCAAGTTTTTTACACATATAATTGAAAGGTCAAACATACAGATGTAATAGGGAGATCAACTTAATCATCTCGATTGTTCTCTTTGTTCATTTCCCAGCCCTGCCTACTCAAGTAACTAGAAACATTTGTCTCTTTGCAAGGTACCCTCTCAAATTATTATTCTGTGTTGAATAATGTTTATTATTATGTTGAACAGAAGTATGTGGAATGTGTTGTAGAAAGGCATGATTGCTCCTGCTGTCCCCAACCTCCCATGTTTAAAATAAGCTCCATGCTTCCTAGTTCCCCCAGGAAAATATTATGTCTGCATTATTTATGAACATAAACCTTTAAAATACATTATTTATATTTATACTCTGAACCATCTTTTGAGAGTCTCTTAAGTGTACTGCCCACTATGGGAAATATTCCTTCTTAATTTCTTAGTGTTTCCTAAATTCAAACCCCTAAAATTTCAAACTGAACTCTATTCTTCTAGTATTTTTGACAGACATATTTGAGTTCATCTCCCCCATGCTGTTCATGTTATGGTCTGACTATGATAATATCCCATTTCGGTCATCATCTTTTAAAACCGAAGAGACCTCATTCATCTTTTTAATCTATTATTACCACATAGTTACCTTCCTTTCTGTCTTCACACTAATCCCTTCCATTGTTTCTGTTTCTATTCTATCTTAAGATATAGCACCCAGAGCTACATTATAATATTCTATATTATATCTAAAATATTTATATCATAGTATGACAGAGAAGAATAATATGCTACTTTTTCCCTTTCTTGAAAACTCCCACCATTTTTTAAAAAAAACTTTTAAAAGTTTTTAAGACATCACATAGATTTGACATCACATAGATTTGATATCTTCTGAAAATATTCCCACATTTCCTTTTGGCTTATACAACTAAGTCAAAGCACATCACATTGTAAGTTATTTATATTGTTATTCACCAAGTTCATTCCATGATCTACATAGAACTCATGTAATTGGTATAATTTATTTTATATGCTCAATTTTTATCATTTGCTATGAAGTCAACAAATTAGGATAACATTGCTTTAATGAACACTAAACTTTGAAATAAGGAGATTATAGATGATAGTTACTGCTGTATCTGTCTCAACACCTATCATATTTCTTTATTTTGCTTTCAATGCTTAGTATGGAGAAACTCAACCCATACAGATAAATAATTAAATGCCACCAAATTTTAATAGCACATCTTACAAGCATAGATTATTATTTAATTAAATAATCATGAAGCCTAAACGGAGAGTACTAGGAACCATTTCAAGTTGAATCATCAACTATCTGACAAGTGCTCATATTCTTTATCAATATAAGAGAAATACCCAAAACTCACAAATAAGTATATTAATGATAATGCAGTATATTAGCATCTTTACTTGTTATTTTACAACTGATTCTTATGACAAAGGCATATGTTGAACAGATGTGCACAGGCTCAATTTGACGCCAGACAAGTCTTGGGTACATATACCATAGTACTGTACTTGCTTTAAAATTTTATATGAGCAGAAATGCATAGCCCTGTATAAGAGGGAAACTGATCTTCCAAATCAGATGTACTCAGAAGAATTTAAATAATTGCACAGAAATGGCAGGACAAGATTTATTCTGAGGTTTGAACAAACAAGTTAATAATTAGGTGGTTCTCAACATTATATATTTGGTATAAAACCTAATCAGGTATTTGTGTTGATAGTTTATGATTTTTATTATAGATTTTTAAGTCACTAAAAATAGTTTTAAATGATTTTCAAATAAAGTATTGGCAGAACATGTGAAGCAACTCTGTATCCTAGAGTTCTGGTAAATAGAGTTTTAAAACCACTCAAAATCTAAATATTTATTATTATCCTTTGTCTAATTTACTTTTATATTTCTTGTCAATAAATTCAACTGTTTCTAGTCAGGGATTATTTTTCTTTACAAAAACTATGAGCCTTTTCTCTAATAGTGTATGGCAATGGTTTCTTTTGATTCTATTTCATTTTTTAAGGCAAGTTTTAGAAACTTGCCCAATACGAAGATTAAACTTGCTAGTTTGTGGTTCTGAAGGGTTCTATAGAGATTTCTAGTGGATGTTGGGGATGGATGGGTAGGTATTTTGTTGACAGTTCCTCAGCCATTTGGTATGATGCCCATAAATCATAGCAAGCTGTATTTTATAAAGGGTAATTTTTATTTCTCACTTGTGTTTCTTTAAAAATCTTGGGTGAATGAGACCCCAGTTATTTTAATTGTATATAGTTTGTCATTTGGGGGTTAGGAGTTACCATCAGTGAATTTAGTATATCAAACCTGTGTGTTTCATGAGCCAATTTGGGAATAAAAGACTACCTAATATTCTTTAAGTACTGACTCAGAATTTTTGTCTAATCTCTCTGATAGTCCTTTTTTATCTATGTAACTTTTTCACTGTGATCTTCAAGTGGACCCGTCACTTTCTTGTATGTCATGTGGTATGACCACAGCCATGAAGCAAGATAGAGTATGTTATTTTACTTGTAATGCTATAAGTGGAAAAAGAAAAGTTTTGTGAAATTGCCCCAAATTAAGCACGAACCACTTCCATAAAGCATAGTTTTGCACCACTCAGCACACACACACAGCTACCTAAAGGAAGGAGCACAGCATTGACACTGGCTGCTTAAGTTCATTACATCAGGCCCCACCCCCTGCACTCCTATAGAGTGGTCCTTCCCAGTCAAGCTTGCCTTAGTGAACTTAAGCAGGCCCCTTCCACAGAAGACTAGCACAAACCCCTACGAGAGCCCACACCCCCTCTTTAAAGCCTGGAATTTTAAAGGTCAGCAGACTTGATGGGGATAGAGCCAGGAGGGTACTGCGTTACTCCTGGAGAGAAGTCAGGCAAAAATCAAAAACAAAAACAAAACCCGAAAAACAAAAAACACAGAAGCAGAGAGAATGGAAACAGTGATCTAAAAATGCCTGGGGCACACAGAGGGGAGATTAGTCCCTATTCTAGAGTACTTCCTTAAAAGACTGCATTCCCAGAGATACCTCTCCAGAAACAAAGGAGCTGATGGTCCCATTTCCCTGCCCTGCCCCTCAGCATAAACACAGAGCCACCTTTGGGAAACAGCTCAGACACTGGCTACCTAACTTGCTTACACCAAGCTCCACCACCCTGTGCTCTGGCAGGACTACCCTTCTAAATTAAGCTTGCCTCAATCCAATGTGGTGGGCCCCTCCCCCAGAAGACCAGCACAAAACTCTGCCCATACCAACTTCTCCCAACAAGAGAATTCTGCATGGCCTCAGTTCTGGTGGAGTTGTTGTCGGGTCTCATTTCACAAATAGACCAGAGCACATCTAGGTAAAACTCACCAGATTTAGCCCAGGGACCAAACACCTGTGCACTTCAGACAAGGAGAGCCTCTGCAGATAACTGAGCTGAGTGATTGAGCAGCTGAACTACAATAGCAGAGCGCACACAGCACACACCAGAGATACTTCCTGAAGCACCAGGCCGTAGGCGCTAAAGGACTTCTTCATAAGGCCATCACTTTTAGGAACAGGAGACATAACACAGAGAAGAAGGCAAAGACTTAGACAAAATGCCAAAATGGAGGAAGCTATCCTGAATGAAAGAACAAGATAAGGCCACAGCCAGATATCTAAGTGAAACAGATATCAGTAACATGCCTGATGGAGAATTTAAAACAACAATCATAAAGATACTCACTGGCCTTGAAAAAAGAATAGAATACATCAGTGAGACTGGAACCACAGAGATAAGAGTTAAATAAGAATCAGTCAAGATGAAGAATACAATAAACGGGATTGGAAACAGGCTGAGGCAATGCACAGCAGGATGGAAGAAGCAGAGGAACAGATCACTGACATAGAAGACAAAATAATGGAAACTAATAAAGCTGAACAAAAGAGAAAGATTTATGGAACATGACAATAGACTTAGGAACTCAGAGACTCTATGTATTATAATAGCATTCATAGTATAGGAGTCCTAGAAAAGGAAGAGAGAGAAAAGGGGGAAGAAAATTTATTTTAAGGAATAATAGCAGAAAACTTGCCTAATGTGGGGAAGGAAAGAGTCATCCAGAACAAGGAGGTACAGAGAACTCCCATCAAAATCAACATAAGCAGGCTAACACCAAGACATATTGTAAGAAAATTTACAAAATAAAGAACAAATCTTAAAACCAGCAAGACAAAAGAAGACCTTAACTTACAAGGGAAAACACATAAGGCTGGCTGGAGATTTTTCAACAGAAACTTTGCAAGCCAGAAGGGAGTGCATGATATTCTCAGTGTGCTGAATGGGAGAAATCTGCAGCCAAGAGTACTTTACCCAGCAAGGCTATCATTCAGAATAGGAGAAATAAAGAGTTTCCCAAACAGAAACTGAAGGAGCTTATGATCACTAGACCAGCCCTGCAAGATATATTAAAGGGGATTCTTTGAGTGGTAAGGGTAAACCAAAAGTGACAGACAAGAAAGGATCAGAGAAAATCTCTGGAAACAAGAAAACAAGTGATAACATGGCACTAAATGCATATCTATCTATAATTACTTTTATAGACCCTTCAGTATGCTGCCTACAAGAGACATATTTTAGCCCTAAAGACACCTGCAAATTGAAAGTGACGGGGTGGAGAAAAATCATCACATAAACGGATGTCATAAGAAAGCTGGAGTATCAGTACTTATACTGGACAAACATAGACTTCACAACAAAGACTATAAAAAGAGACAAAGAAGGGTTCTATATATATTAATAAAGAAGACAATCCAAGAAGAAGATATAATAATTTTAAATATATATGCACCCAACAAGGGAGCACCCAACTATAGAAAACAATAATAAACATAAAGGCACTAATTAATAATAACACAATAATAGTACGGGATTTTAACACTCCACTTACATCAGTGGACAGATCATCTAAACAGAAAATCAAAAAGGAAACAATGGCTTTGAATGACACACTGGAACAGATGGATTTAACAAACGTATTCAGAACATTCCATCCTAAAACAGTACACTACACATTCTCCAGAACAGATTACATATTAGGTCACAAAACAGGCCTCAACAAGTACAAAAAGACTGAAATCATAACATGCACTTTTTCTGACCACAATGCTATGAAACAAGAAGTCAACCACGAGGAATAATTTGGAAAGACCACAAATACATGGAGGTTAAACAACATGCTACTAAACAATGAATGGGTCAACCACGAAATCAAAGAAGAAATTAAAAATACATGGAAACAAATGAAAATGAAAACACAGTGGTCCAAGTTAAAGAAAAAATAGAAAAGTTCAATGAAACCAGGAGCTGGTTCTTTGAAAAATTGAACAAAATTGATAAATCTCCAGTCATATTCATTAAAAGAGAAAGAGAGAGGGCTAAAATAAAATCACAAATGAAAGAGGAGAAATAACAATCGACACTAGAAAAATATAACAATTGTAAGAAAATATAATGAAAAAATTACATGCCAACAAATTGGGCAACCTAGAAGAAATGGATAAATTTCTAGAGACATATAACCTACCAAATCTAAAGCAGGAAGAAATGGAAAATTTGAACAGACCAATTACCAGTAAGGAAATTGGTTATCAAAAAACTCCCAACAAACAAAAGTCCAGGTTCAGATGGCTTCACATGCAATTTCTATGAAACATTTAAAGAATTAATACCTGTTCTTTTCAAACTGTTCCAAAAAAATAGAAAAGGAAGAACAACTTCCAAGTTCATTCTATGAGGCCAGCATCACCCTGATACCAAAGCCAAATAAAGAATACACTAAGAAAGAGAACCACAGGCCAGTATCCCTGATGAACATGAATGCAAAAATTCTCAATAAAACACTAACAGACCAAATGCAACAATACATTAAAAAAATAATTCACCACGATCAAGTGGGATTGATTCCTGGGTTGTGAGGGTGGTTCATTATTCACAAATCAATCAATGTAATACACCACACTAATTAAAGATAACCATATGATCATTTCAATAGATGCAGAAAACAGCTTTTGACAACGTACAACATCCATTCATGATAAAAACCCTCAATAAAGTAGTTTAAGAGGGAACATACCTCAACATAGTAAAGGCTATATATGAAAAACCCACAGCTAATATCATTCTCAATGGGGAAGAACTGAGTGCCTTTCCTCTATGGTCAGGAACAAGACAGGCATGTCCATTCTCACCACTGTCATTTAACACAGTATTGGAAGACCTAAACACAACAATTAGAAAACAAAAAGAAATAAAAGGCATCCAAATTGGCAAGGAAGAAGTAAAACCTTAACTATTTGCAGATGACATACTTTATATAGAAAACCGGAAGTCTCCACTAAAAAACTGCTGGAACTGATAATTCACTAATATCGCAAAATACACAATCAACATACGGAAATCTTTTGTGTTTCTATACACTAATAATGAAGCAGCAGAAAGAGAAATTAAGGAATCAATCCCACTTACAATAGCACCAAAAACAATAAGATATCTAGGAATAAACCTAACCAAAGATGTGAAAGACCTGTAGTCTGAAAACTATAGAATACTGATGAAAGAAACTGACGCAATGAAATGGAAAGACATTCCATACTTATCAAATGGAAGAACAAATACTGTTAAAATGTCTATACAGCCTAAAGCAATCTACACATTTAATGCTATCCCTATCAAGATACAGAATTTCTCACAGAACTAGAACAAATCATATTAAAATTTGTATGGAACCTCAAAAGATCCTGATTAGCCAAAAGAACCTTGAAAAAGAAAAGCAAAGCTGAAGGCATCATGATTCCAGTCTTCAAGTTATATTACAAAGCTGTAGTAATGAAAACAGGATGGTACTGGCACAAAAATAGACACATAGATCAATGGGACAGAATAGAAAACCTAGAAATGAACCCACAACTATATGGTCAATTAATCTTTGACCAAAAAAGAATATCTGATGGGAAAAAGATAGTGTCTTCAATAAATGGTGTTGGTAAAACTAGACAGCAACATTAAAAAGAATGAAACTGGAGCACTTTCTTACACCATACACAAATATAAATTCAAAATGTATGAATGATCTAAATGTGAGACAGGAAACCATCAGGATCCTAGAGGAGTACACAGGCAGAAACCTCTTTGACATTGGCCATGGTAACTTCTTACTCGATATGTCTCCTGACGCAGGGGAAGCAAAAGCAAAAATAAACATTTGGGACTTCATTAAGATAAAAAGCTTCCACACAGCCAAGGAAACAATCCACAGAACTAAAAGGCAACCTATGGGATGGTGGAAAATAATTGCAAATGACATATCTGATAAAGAGTTAGTATCCAAAGTGTATGAAGAACTTGTAAAACTCAACAACCACAAACCAAATAATCTAATTTAAAAATGGGCAGAGGGCATGAATAGACATTTCTCCAAAGAAGACATAGAGATGGCCAACAACTGATCATCAGGGAAATGCAAATCAAAACTATAATATGCTATCACCTCACACCTGTCAGAATGGCTAAAATCAACAAGAGACAACAGGTTTCGGTGAGGATGTGGAGAAAAAGGAACCCTCATACACTATTGGTGTGAGTACAAACTTGTGCAGCCATGCTGGAAAATAGTATTGAAGTTCCTTAAAAAGTTAAAAATAGAAATACCCTATGACCCATCAATTGCACTACTAGGTATTTACCCAAAGAATACAAAAATACTAATTCAAAGGGATACATGCACCCTGATGTTTATAGTAGCAGTATCTACAATAGCCGAATCATGGAACCAGCCCAAGTGTGCATTGATTGATGAGTCAATAAAAAAGAGGGGATATATATTTACAATGGCATATTACTTAGCCATTAAAAAAGAATGAAATCTTGTCATTTGCAATGACATGGATGGAGCTAGAGAGTATTATGCTAAGCAAAATAAGCAGAGAAAGATAAATACCACACGATTTCACTTATATGTGTAATTTAAGAAACAGAACAAATGAGCAAAAGGTAAAAAAAGAGAGGGAGAGAAACGAAGAAACAGACTCAACGATAGAGAACGAATTGAGGGGTGGAGGGGGAATGGGTAAAATAGGTGATGGGGATTAAGGAGTGTACTTGCTGTGATGAGCACTGGGTGTTGTTTACAAGTGTGGAATCACTATACCATACTCCTGAAGCTAATATTACCGTGTATGTTAACTAACTGGAATTTAAGTAAACACTTTTAAAAGGTCAATTAACATTTTAGAAACTTTTTGCAAAAATACATGTCAAAGTTGAATGTGTAGCATTTGTAAAAAGCTTATACCTTTTCTTGTTTAGGGAATGAATTTTTACTTGGGCCTCCAATAAATAAGCATTCTTGTAGATTATTCCTCTGTGTGTGACTTACAACTCCTGTCATAAGAGACACTGGTGATTTTTTGAAACAAGGTTTAAATTCCTATTCTTGTCCAATCTATGTAATGACCATATTTAGTTGAGTTTCTGAGGTTTATCTTTTAATACAAACCTTTGTGTAATCTTGAATGTGTAAGTTTTTCCCAAAGGCATTTAGATTTGTTTATAGCAGTGTAATAAAAAAGTCAAGGTGAATATGCTGGGATTTTAGAAATGCTGACAATATTATTTAGCTTCCCTAAATATAGTTGAGACTTTCATTAAACATTTGAATTCAAGCTGTTGAGCCAAAGCAAGAATTTTTATAGCTACAGAGAAATGAAAGGAAGTATGGTTTTATTATTAGTCCATAATACTATTGATTGAGGAAAAAATAACTGGAGGCAGGAGGTGAATCAGACTACTAAACAGTGATAAATAGTGATATGAAACTCATACCACTAAAGATTTAAGAGTCTGAATGCTATGAAGTACTTGTTAAATGTCTCCTCCACAGTCTATTTAAACAGTTCTGGCTTGTGTGGTCCCTTCATTTCCTTTCTTGAATAGCTTGCTAAGTAAACCTTCTAAAACTTCTTGTGGTAAACCATGATTACCTCCTATGGTTTCAACAATTGAAGGGTTCATTGGATTTTTATGCTGGCTGTTAAGTACAATAATCATTAGTTCATACAAAGTATAAGAGCTCTGGCTATGTATTTTCCTTTACTTTTGAATTGCAGTTAAGGCGGTTAAGGCAACTTCCTGTTTGAGACTGCACCTTGCTATTCCAAGTTTTCTTACTGATGAAATTGAACAAACCAGTAATTGACCCATGAACATTTAGAATAGTGCAGTGAAAATGCCTACTACAGTTTTTCTGGCCCAAACTTCTACCTCAGGGATCAGCAAATATTTTCTCTAAAGGACCAGATAGTAAACATTTTGAGCTTTGTGAGCTATAAGGTCTCTGTCACAACTACTCAACTCTCTTCTAGTACATATATAGCCATAAACAGTACATAAATAAATGATCATAGCTGTGTTCCAATAAAACTGTATTTACAAAAAACAAGCAGCAGCATTTCTTCAAGGAGTATATACAAATGTCCAACAAATACATGAAAAGATGTTCAACACTATTAATCATTAGGGAAATGCAAATCACAATCACTTTGTACCCTATTAGGATGTATGTAATTTAAGAAAAATGGAAAATAATAAATGTTGGTGAGTATTTGGAGAAATTAGAACCCTTTTATATTGCTGGTTGGAATGTAAAATGGTTCAGGCTCTGTGGAAAACAGTTTAGCAGTTTTTCAAAAAGTTAAACATAGGATTACCATATGACCCAGCAATTCTACTCTTTAGTATGTGCCCCAAAGAATTGGAAACAGATATTCAAATACTTGTACACAAGTGTTCATAGAATTACTGTTCACAATAGCCAATAAGTGGAAATGACCCAAATGTCCATCAGTGGATGAATGGATAATGAAATAGTTGTATATCCATAAAAGGAATGTTATTCAGCCATAAAAAGGAATTAACCTCAATAATATTCTGCCAAGTGAAAGAAACCAGACACAAAAGGCCATATATTGTATGATTCAATTTATATGCAGTATCCAAACAGATAAAGGCAGAAAGCAAATTAGTGGTTGATAGGAGCTGTGTGAATGGGGGATGACTGCTTAATAGGTATGGGGTTAGTCTCCTTTGGGAATGAGAAAAATGTTTTAGAACTAGTTAACAGTGATGGTTGTATAACATTGTGAATGTACTAAATGCCACTGAATTGTACACTTTAAAATGGTTAATTTTAGGGGCGCCTGGGTAGCGCAGTCGTTAAGCGTCTGCCTTCGGCTCAGGGCGTGATCCTGCCGTTCCGGGATCGAGTCCCACATCGGGCTCCTCCACTGGGAGCCTGCTTCTTCCTCTCTCACTCCCCTGCTGTGTTCCCTCTCTCGCTGGCTGTCTCTCTGTCGCATAAATAAATAAAATCTTTAAAAAAATGGTTAATTTTAAATGAATTTCACCTCAATAAAAAAATGCAGAAGAGGCAGTGACCCCGATTAGCTACAGTTTGTTGACCCCTGCTCTACCTAACGCATAATTTCCTTCCATTTTCTATCTTTGTGAATTACTTTCTTCTCTGATGTCATTTTTGTTACTTGAGAATATGTTGTGAAGTAGTAGAAGAGGCTTTTATGGCCATGGTGCAACTTGACTACCACGAACTGCCAAAGTATGTAACACCAAATTTTTTTCTGAAGACTTTATGAGTCACTTTAATATTTGTTATTTAAAGACAGAAGCAAAACTCATGGTTCTGGTCTTAATCAAAAATATATTAAGCTGCCTATGTATATGTGTGTGTGTTTGTGTGTAAATGCTCAAAAATTCTATACCTGACCCTTAGCTCCTATAACATTTATAACAGAAGACACGAACATTAATAGAACATATATAGGTGAAATCCTGTATCTACGTAAGTGTGTGTGTGTGTGTGTGTGTGTGTGTGTGTGTATGAGTTCTTATAACTTTATCCTACAGAGTAGGAGTTGGCAAACTATGGCTCTCAGGCTGTATCCAACCTACTAACTTATTTTTGTTAATAATTTTTCTGTAGCAGCTTTATTCATTATTTATGATAGCCAAGTCATGGAAACAACCTAAGCTGTCCATTGACAGATGAGTGGATAAAGAAGTTGTGGTATATATACAATGAAATATTATTTAGTCATGAGAAAGAATGAAATCTTGCCATTTGTAACAACATGTATGGACCTTGAGGGCATTATGCTAAGTGAAACAAACAGAGAAAGACAAGTGTTATCTCACTTATATGTGGAACCTTTAAAAAAGAGAGAGAAATTAAAAAAAAAAAAGAAAGTAAAAACCAAGCTCATAGATACTGGTAGTTGCCAGAGGTGGGGGTGGGGAGTGGGTGAAATTGGTGAAGGGAGTCAAAAGGTAAAAATTTCCCACTATAAAATAAAAAACTCATGAGTATGTAATATACAGCATGGTGACTATACTTAGTAATATTGTATTGCATTATTGAATGTTGCTAGGAGAGTACATCTTAAAAATTCTCATCATAAAAGGTTTTGCAACTATGCATGGTGACAGTTGTTAAGTAGACTTGTAATGATCATTTTGCAATATATACAAATATTGAATTATTACAATGTATGCCTGAAACTAATATAATGTTTCATGTCAATTATACCTCAGTAAAACGTACTCTATAAAAAAGAAAAGCATTTGACCATAAAAAATAAATAGCAACTTTATTGAGGTATAATTGAGATATAATTCATATATCAAATAGTTTGCCCATTTAAATTGCACAAATCAGGGGTGCCTGGGTGGTGCAGTTGTTAAGCGTCTGCCTTCTGCTCAGGGCGTGATCCTGGTGCTCTGGGATCGAGCCCCACATCAGGCTCCTCCGCTAGGAGCCTGCTTCTTCTTCTCCCACTCCCCCCGCTTGGGTTCTCTCTCTAGCTGGCTGTCTCTCTCTGTCAAATAAATAACATTTAAAAATAAATAAGTAAATAAATTGCACAAATCGTGATTTTTAGTATTTTTGCAGAGTTGTATAATTGTTACCACAATTTTTAGAACATTTCATCACCCCAACAAGCAACCCATTAGCAGTCACTCCCCATTTCCACCTAATACCACTGGCAACCGCTACTGCTATGGATTTGTCAGTGATGGACCTTTCATCTGAGTGCAGTCATACAATATGTGGTCCTCTGTGACTGACTTCTTTCACTTAGCATAGTGTTTACAAGGTTCACCCATGTTGTAGCATATATCAGTACCTAATTTCTTTTTATGGCTAAAGAATAGTTCATTGTATGAAAGTACCACATTCTATTCATCAACTCATCAGTTCATGAACATTTCGGTTGTTTTCATCTTTTGCATATTACTAATAATGCTTCTAGGAAAATTTGTAAGCAAGTTCTTGTGTAGACTTTATATTCATTTCTGTTATATAAATAACTTAAAGTAGAATGATTAGACTATATGTTAACTCTGCGTTTAACCATTTGAGGAACAGATTGTTTTCCAAGGGAGCTCCACCATTTTACACTACCACCAGCAGTTTATTAGGGGTCCAGTTAGTTTCTCCACACCCTCACCAATACTTTTTATTACTGTCTGTAAATGAAGTGTTATTGGGACACCACCACACCTAGTCATTTACGTATTGTCTATGATCACTTTTAAAGTACAGTGGCAGAGTTGCCAGCTGCTGCTATGGAGGTATTCTTACAAAGCTGAAGTTAATCATGTTTTGAATATGTTAGTGACATTTGCTAATTAGAGGAATTCTCTAGTACATTCTTTTTGTAACTTCCAAGTGGTCTACAGAAATCTATAGTTACTTTAAACAAAGTATACCTGTGTAACAAGTATCTAAGATACCCAATTATATCTATTAGGCAGAAAATTGATTCAAAAAGAAGATAATTCATAGTTTATTATGAAAAGCTTTGTGATAAGTGGTAAAAATACCAGAAAATGTAAGTATAGTATCAAAATATTAAATGACAGTACACATGATATCCCAGAACATGTAAAATATGTATCTTGGAGTATCATAAAATGGGGAGGGCAAGGTTAAGTTTTTAAAGCAGGAATTGTTTGGGGAAAGAATTTTCAGGGAAAAGACATGTTAGACTTTTAAGGATAAGGCAGGTGCTAAATCTCGGAAAAATCTTCATCCCTCACTTGTTCCCAGAAGCAGCTACAGCCAAGCCACCCCTGCCTTGTTTTCCATTCAGGGAGCCAAATACAGACTGGGGTGGCTAGAGATTTGGAAAGCTGATATCTAGATCATTTGGGTTTTTGATAAGGGAAAAGACTAAATTAGGAGTACCACCAAGATGGAGAAGGGTGTGGATGGGGAAAAAGTAGAAAGGTGAATCAGTCACACAGAAAACTTGATTTCTTGGGTCCTGAACAGTTTTGTTCACTTTCAGTTGTGTGTAGACAAATAACATTAAATTTGCTGGAAAACATCAAACAGCCATTAAGGATCCTTGGACTGAAGGGAGAGGGAGAGCTTAAGAAGCCTTGCCCACAAGTTATTTTGTTCTTCTGTGGCCATACAAATGTGTAGCTTAACAACTCTGTTCAACTGTGAGGCACACTAGCGGTGCTTTGTGTGATTGCAAAGTGGTACTTGTTTTAAAGAGAGGCGATATCATTGTATGGGAGCCATATTCCTAGAGGATTTGTTAATTGAGATGTCCCAGTGATAGAGTTCTATCTCAAATATATTGTAAGAAATCACGGGCCTAGGGAGCAAGCCAATACAGCACATGTAACCTGGCTTCTCTGTTGTCAATTAACCGGTGAAAAGACCTTGGAAGTCAACCCAAGACTGGGAGAGCCTGACAACATATCTAAAAATAAACTATCTGAACTCTCAAACTGTTACTGGAGCAAAACAACATGTATATACACACTCAAGATGAAAAGAGATTTGAGTGACTGATATGGGTTACTTTTTACTTCCCTTACTTGTACTGCAGAATTATTTCTTGTACAGAATGAAATAAGACCACATCAACAAATTATTTTCTGTGGATCATTCACCAGGTCACAGAAATAGTTATATTCTTCAGAATATAAGTCTTGCTTTGATAGGCATGAAGTATAAATGTACCTATAGATCAATAAAGAATTATAGAATAAGGAATTAGCGTCAGTATATGTCAGAAGTAACTTCAGTTAAACAGTGGAGTTGAGGTTGAGCATTCTACTGTCATTAGAGTTAAAAGTTTAAGCAAAGCAGTGAAATAGTTCTTGTTGGATAAAATAGGGATGGTTTCTCGAAAAGCTGAAAATTTAGAACATTCTGAAACTCAGAAGAGATTTTTGGTGAGCCACTGTGGTGAACAGAATCTAATCTTGTTTCTTAGCAGAACCAGAGGTAGCAGCAGAATGACTGAACAGAAGGATTTATGAAATTAACAAAGATAGTGTGTGAAAAAGTCATCTCAGACTCCTTGGGGGCAAATTTTTCAAATGAATGCTCTAGACTAGCTATCTCTATTTCCTTGCTACCCTTCTTCCTTGATACTTTACGGTATATCATCCATCCACTGTCACTATTCTATTACAACCAGTGTCAGTGTAATTTCAGGCTGAATTCTGAAACCCATTGGCCTTTACACAGTCCTTAATGCTTCATGATCTCTTTGCCACATTTGATGCAACTTCTCAAAACTATTAATTGTCTTAGTGACACTTGTGCCAACGAAGCTTTCCTTCTGCTTTAAAAAATATATTTCTTCTGTATCCCTCCTTATCTCTTTTCCCCTCCTTTTCTGTATTCATTCTCTTGTAAGGCCATTCACCTTTCAGGTTGCAGTTGTACAGTCTCTTGTCATAACTTCAGAAAGTAGACAGGTGATTTGTTAAACATACCAAGCAGCTGGTGGCACAGCTTTCCTAAATGAAGAGGGAGAAATCAAGTCAAATAAGTGCTTTGTAATTTGGTAAGTGTTAAAATAATGTATTAATGTTGGATATAACTTGAATATAAGTTGCTTATACCCAGGCCTGTTTTAGAGCCCTTTAGAAGATGTTTTTGTAGGTTTATTCTATCAGCACATTTTGAGCATCCTGAGCATTTTATGCTTAACAGTGTGGTGGCTGCTTATCTAAATTATCTAATCTTTAATACATCCTAATAGCTCTGATTATTAAGTATTCAAATGAATTTGGTGAATGAAATGTCAATAGGACCTGCACCATGAGAAAACATTTTATGTCTTCTTTTGTTAAGATCTGAGTGTGTGTGTGTGTGTGAGAGAGAGAGAGAGTTCAGATTCTACTTTTGCCCATTAAGTTCCTTAGCTATATAATTTATTTAATCCTAGTTCAGTTGATAGCACATTAATCAAGAAGGAATATTCAGTGTGAGAGCAACTCAGTGACTGAAATAGCCTGCTGCCAGGAGTCCCTTAATATATGTAGCAAGCCTTCTATGTTTAGTAAGACTATTTAGGCTCACAAGTATAGCAGAACAAAGGATGAGTCACCTGGCAACCAACTTTTGTTGTTGTTGTTCTCAACTTTGTATTATATTGCAGAATTATATGTTTAACATGAACAAGTGTCTGTCTTCTTGGAGTAAGTGGAGCAAAATTTCTAGATGGTTTGCTCCACATTATAATATTTAAATATACCACTAGTGCCAGCTGTTCACCTGTAGTCCAAAGTGCCTCATAGAATTTCTTAGATGAATTGAAAATTTTGGCAGCCAGTAATTTTCTTGTTACTTATTTTTGGTTTAGTCAGCAAATGGTCTAAAACTGTGTAATCTTTTTACACATATACCCCCAAAACCAGCAAATGAAGTAGTATATGATGAGTGAATTATAGTACTTTGCTTTTTTTTTTTAAGATTTTGTTTATTTGACACAGAGACAGCCAGCAAGAGAGGGAACACAAGCAGAGGGAGTGGGAAGGAAGAAGCAGGTTCCCAGCAGAGCAGGGAGCCCAATGTGGGGCTCAATACCAGGACCCTGGGATCATGCCCTGAGCCAAAGGCAGACGCTTAACAACTGAGCCACCCGGGTGCCCCTATAGTGCTTTGCTTTTCATTTGAATAAAATATTGCCCTTTGAAGGGCATATATGCTTGTACTTAATTTATGACAAGGACGATGGGACTCTTTTAAGCTTTTTGACTTTTTCGTTCTGGAAAATTCAAACATGTACACATAATAGTACAATGGCCACCCCATGTATGTATAAACATCATATAGCTTCAACAAGTATCAGCGCATGATAATTTTTAAGACAAAATTTGAATTTACAAAATTGAAAAATGAATTATGGATTCTCTATTTCCATCTAGGAACTTGATAGAATTTAGAGATAATTGGGAAGTTCTAGAGATAAGACTAATAAAAATAATAACATAAATATTTACATATTGGTT
>NW_024423319.1:71947938-71976894 GCF_017311325.1 Ursus maritimus
GGTTCCAAGCCCTTTTAAAATGCTTTAGTTATATTAGATACTTAATTCTCACAAAACCCCATTTCATGGACACTATAATATTATAATTTTATAGGTAAAAAATCATCTGAGGCACAGAAAGATAATGGGTCTAAGGTACCCCACTTGTGACAATATTGGGGTTTGATCTCAGGAAACCTGGCTCCAAAAATCTATGTTCTCTACCACAAAAGGGAAAATACAGAGAAAATAAATGTGATATCCAATTGAAGGTCAGTCAGAAATGAAGGCTGAATTCTATGAAATTATAATGCATGCCAATAGGCAAATTCTAATTTTATAAAAATTTGATTAACTCAACTTTTTAGGGCTCCACCTGGTTCACAAAATAAAGGCATACCTGTAGATTGAAAGGGAACCCAATTAAGATAGTGAAGCCCTCTGGTATGAGTTTTATTTTTGTAGTCTGCATTCTATCATGTTGTATCATCTTTATCAGTTTAGGTCCTTTTGGCTACAAGAAACAGAAAATCCACTCCAAGTGGCCTTAACAAAATAAAGAATCTTTACATATATCTTGGTAAGGGGCTCACTATTTACACCTGTCCCTCCTGTATTTTTTCACTCAACAAATATTTATTGCCTGCTTTTCACTCAAAAATGTTTGAGTTGAAATCTAAAGGATGAATGGGAGTTAACTAAGCAAACAAAGGAGTGACTAGGAGAGATTCTGGACAGAAGAACCACCTGTGCCAAGATTTAGTAGCATAAAAAAGCATGGAATAGTCAAGGGACTGAAAGAAGACTGGTGTGGCAAGCACAGAGAACAAAGGGAAGAGTGATTTTTTTTTAAAGAACTAGGTTTGTGATGTAGGCAGAGGTCAGACTGCAGGGTGTTGTAGGCCATAGTGAGGGTTTTAGCCTTTAGCCTAATAGTGATAGGAAGCTATTAAAAGGCTTTAAGTAGGGGATACTGTAATCAGCTTCACATTAAGTTTTTTAAAACTTTTCATTTGTGAATAATTCAGATTCATAAGTTTCAAAAATAGTACAAGGAGTTTCAATATACTCTTTATCCATACTGCCCCAGTGATAAGATCTGAAATAACCATAGCACAATTATCAAAACCAGGAAACTAACACTGATAGAATACTAATAACTAAAGTACAGACCTTTTTTGTGTTTTGCCAGTTTTAAGTGTTTAAGAGATCCTTCTGTCTGTAGTGTAGAGAATGCTTTAAAGGACTAGAGTGTATATGGGGAAACCAGTGAAGAGGCTATTGAAATTGATGAAGTGAGATGATGTTAGCTCAAAATAGGTTGTTGGCATTGAAGATGCTGAAAACTAGATTCACTAGATATTTAGGAAGTAAAATAAACAAGACTAGGTAATTCATTTTATGGGATGTTGAGAGGGGGAAAAAAGTTAAGGATAATGTCCAGGTTTCTGGATTGGAGAACTGGATAGAAGGTGGTGCAATTCACTGAGATAAGGACTAGATTTGTGGGGAGGGGAGATTAGAAGCTCACCCTTGGATAGAACTGTTGAGTAGGAAGTTGGATGTGAAAGTCTGAAGCTTGAAAGAGGGGCCATGTAGTATTCTGTAGTATGAATGTACCATGACATACTAACCCTATCTTATTAGATATCAGAATTGTTTCCAAGTTTTTCCTCCTATAAGCAGTGGTACAGTAAACATAACTGTAGCTAAATCTTTGTGTATATCCTTAATTATTTCCTCAGGATAAATTTTCAGAAGTGCAATTTCTGGGCTAAAGAACACGTACATTTTATTTTTAATACCTTTCTCTAAATCATTAAAAGCAAAATGATACATCATTAGCAGTTTTTAAGCTAGAGTACTTGATGTGGGAAGATATTGGGAACTCCTGATAGACTGTAATATTGCTTCTAAGCAACAAGAGATGTCATAACAACTCAAAAAGGGTTTTGGTACTATCTGTGGAGCCACTGGCTAGTCAGGCAAGGGACAAAATTCATTATTCTAAGAGAGGCCAGAGGCTGGTTAATAACAGAAAGGAACTGAGACTTGGGAGCTTGGGAATATGGTGGAGTAGGAGGACCCTGAGCTCTCCCTATTACACGTTTACAAGTAGATATCATCCACATCAAAGTAAATAAAGCAGAGAGTGATCCAAAGACTAACAACAAACTCCACAACTACATATGGAGAAAAATCTGCACCTGATAGGTTAGGAAAGTCAGAAAGGTGGAGGGAGGCTGCCCACAGGAAGGAAGGAGCTATACACGTGGAGAGGGCAGAGAAGTGAACTCTCACACCAGGGAGCTCACATGGGGAAGATTAATCCATATAATGTTTGGCTTTGAAAACCAGAGGGGTTGAATTCCATGAGTTTCTATAATCAGTGGGACTTGGAGCCTGGAGCTTTAAAGGTCAACTGATTCAGCACTGGGTGAGCCCAGATGACAAGTGGTAGCTGAGTCCCCACCCATAAAGAGACAGCAGCCCATGTGGAAAGGCAACATAAAAATGCCAGTTTAAACAATGCTGGGAACAAATGGAAGATATATCTGTTCATGCTGAATTTAGAACATGTTTGGGGGACTTCCCCAAAAAGGAGGGAGCTGGCAGGCACCGTTTTCCTCCCCCACTGCCCAGCATAATCATAGAGCTACCTGCAGGATGCAGCATTGTACAGACACTTGCTACCTAACCAGCTAGCAGTGCGCCATGCCCATGAATTCTCCTGAGGACTTGTCCACTCCAGGCCTGCTAGCCTTGGCCCAGGGTTCAGGGAAAGTTTTGATAGAGCATGCACCCTGCCAGCTGCCAAGTGCCCAGCCACCACCACATGCCGTATCCAGCCACCAGATGCACAGCTGCCACTTTGCACCATGCCTAGCCACACACCACCACCCACCGTTGCGCACTGGACCCAGCTGTACTCACCTATCACCACACACTGTGCCCATCCTTGCACACCTAGCTGCCCTGATATGCAGCCCATAGCCACCTCGGTGCTTTGGGAGATCTGGGATAGGACTAGTGGCCCAGCATAAATTTTGCTAACACCCCCAGCCCACTCCCACATTCCTCGGCAGGCAGACACCCTCAGAGCTGGCCTGTATGGGTCCCACTAACACCGTAGAGAGCAAGCACAGCCCATAACAGGCAGAGAGTCAGCGCAGGCAACTGCACTGAAAGGAAAAGTGACTCAGACACAACAGGGCATAAGCAACACACATAGGATGTTCTCCTGAAGTGCCAAGTTCTGGTGAACAGGGAACACTTCACAGCAGGGCACTCTAAGACCTCTTCTTTGTAAAGTCACTACTTTCAAAAGCAGAAGACATAGGTGACTTTCATAATACACAGGAACAGACACAGGCAGACACAATGAGGAGACAGAAAAATTTACCCAAATGAAAGAACAGAACAAGGCCATGGCCAGAGACCTAAGCAAAACAGATATGAGTAACATGCCCAATAGAGAATTTAAAGCAATGAACATAAGGATACTCTCTGGACTTGAGAAAAGAGTGAAAGACATGAGTTGGACTCTTAAAACAGAGATAAGTGATAATATAGCAGACATAAAGGGCTCAATAAACAAAATGAGAAACACACTTGATGGAATGATCAGCAGGCTGGAAGAAGCAGAGAAACAAAATAGTGACCCAGAAGATAGAGTAATGGAAAGTAATCAAGCTGAATAAAGCTGAGAAAAAAAGAAGCAATATGAGAATAGGCTTAGGGAACTCAGTGACTCCAGCAAACATAATAAATCATATTACAGGAGTCCCAGAAAAAGGAGAGAGAGAAAAAGGGACAGAAAATTTATTTGAAGAAATAATAGCAGAAAATTTCCCTAATCTGGGGAAGGAAAGAGACATCCAGAACCAACTCCCATCAAAATCAATAAAAGCAGGCCTACAATAACTAAATTGGCAAAACGCAGTGATAACAAAAAAAAATCCTAAAAGCAGCAAAAGAAGTCAATAACTTACAAGGGAAAACCCATCAGATTTCCAAGAGATTTTTCAACAGAAACTTTGCAAGATTGAAGGGAGTGGCATGATATAGTCAAACTGCTAAATGGAAAAATCTGCAGCCAAGAATATGCTATCCAGCAAGGCTATCATTCAGAGTAGAAGGAGAGATAGTTTCCCAGACAAACAAAAAGTAAAGGAGTTCATGACCACTAAACCAGCACTGCAAGAAATATTAAAGGGGACTCTGAGTGGAAAGGAGAGATCAAAAGTGACAGTATAAAGGTAGGAAGCACAAAAGCAGTAAAAAGGAATATTTCTGTAAAACAATCGGTCAAGGAACTCACACACACACAAAAAAAGTATATGACACCGTGTACCTAAAACATGGGGATGAGAGGAAAAAAGAAGGGGTTCAAACATAAACAACTATCAACTTAATATAGACTGCTATATGCAGAAGATATTATATACAAATGTAATGGCAACCATATATCAAAAACCACTAATACATATGCAAAGAATAAAGAGAAATCCAAATCTATCACTATGGAAAACCAGCAAACCATAAAAGAGAGAAAGATAAGAAAGGATCCAAGAACATCTTCAAAAACAAACACAAAACAAGTAATTACTCAGCTATCAAAAAGAACAATTTCTCAACATTTGCTGCAACATGGACGGCACTGGAAGAGATAATGCTAAGTGAAATAAGTCAAGCAGAGAAAGACAATTATCATATGGTTTCTCTCATCTATGGAACATAAGAACTAGGAAGATCGGTAGGAGAAGAAAGGGATAAAGAAAGGGGGGTAATCAGAAGGGGGAATGAAGCATGAGAGACTATGGACTCTGAGAAACAAACTGAGGGCTTCAGAGGGGAGGGAGGTGGGGGAATGGGATAGGCTGGTGATGGGTAGTAAGGAGGGCACGTATTGCATGGTGCACTGGGTGTTATACTCAAATAATGAATCATGGAACACTACATCAAAAACCAGGGATATACTGTATGGTGACTAACATAATATAATAAAAAAACAAAAAAACAAGTAATAAAATGGTAATAAATACATATCTATGAATAATTATTTTATTTTTTTTAAAGATTTTATTTATTTATTTGACAGAGATAGAGACAGCCAGCGAGAGAAGGAACACAAGCAGGGGGAGTGGGAGAGGAAGAAGCAGGCTCATAGCAGAGGAGCCTGATGTGGGGCTCGATCCCACAACGCCGGGATCATGCCCTGAGCCGAAGACAGACGTTTAACCACTGTGCCACCCAGGCGCCCCTATCAATAATTATTTTAATGTAAATGGCCTAAATGTTCCAATCAAAAGATATAAGGTGACAGAATCAATAAAAAAACAAGACCCATCTATATGCTGCCTAATAAGAGACTCATTTTATTTTATTTATCTTTTATTAAGTTCAATTAGCCAACATATAGTACACTACTAGTTTTTGATGTAGTGTTCAATGATTCATTTGTTGCATATAACACCTAGTGCTCATCAGATCACGTGCCCTCCTTAATGCCCATCACCCACTTACCCCATCCCTCCACCCCCCTTCCCTTCTGCTAGCCTCAATTTCTTTCCTGGAGTCCAGAGTCTTTCATGGTTTGTTTCCCTCTCTGATTTCTTCCCATTCAGTTTTCCCTCCCTTCCCCTATGATCCTCTGTGCTATTCCTTATATTTTACATATTAGTGAGACCATATGATAATTGTCTTTCTCTGCTTGACTTATTTCACTTAGCATAATCCCTTCCAGTTGCATGCTTTCTGATGGCTGAGTAATATTCCATTGTATGTATGAATCACATTTTCTTTATCCATTCATCTGTTGAAGGACATCTCAACTCCTTCCACAGTTTGGCTATTGTGGACATTGCTGCTATGAACATTGGGGTGCAGGTACCCCCTCTTTTCACTACATGTGTATCTTCGTGGTAAGTACCCAGTAGTGCAATTGCTGGGCTGTAGGGCAGCTCTATTTTTAACTTCTCAAGGAACCTCCATACTGTTTTCCAGAGTGGCTGTACCAGCTTGCATTCCCACCAGTGGTAAGAGGGTTCCCCTTCCTCCAAATCATTGCCAACATTTGTTGTTCTCTGTCTTGTTAATTTTGGCCATTCTAACTGGTGTAAGGTGGCATCTCATTGTGGTTTTGATTTACACTGCCCTAGTGGCAAGTGATGTGGGGACTCGTTTTATACCTAAAGACACCTGCAGATTGAAAGCAAAGGGGTGGAGAAATATCTATCATGCAAATACATGTCAAAAGAAAGCCAGGGTAGATTTTGAAACAAAGACTATAACAAGAGACAAAGAAAACTGCCATATAATAATAAAGGGAACAATGCAACAAAAAGGCATAACAATTGTAAATATTTATGTACCACACATGGGAACATCAAAATACATAAAACAGTTAAAAACAAACATAGAGGAACTATTTGATAAAAATACGATAATAGGGGACTTTAATGCCCCACTCACATTAATGGACAGATCATCTAAACAGAAAATCAACAAAGAATCAATGACTTTGAGTGACACACTGCACCAGGGATTTAACAAATATATTCAGAACATTCTATCCTAAAACAGCAGAATACACATTCTTTACAAGTGCACATGGAACAGTCCCCAGAATAGATTACATATTAAATCACAAAACAAGTCTCAACAAATTCAAGAAGATCAAAGTCATACTTTGCATCTTTTCTGACCACAACACTATGAAACTAGAAGTCAACCACAAGAAAAAATCTGGAAAGACCACAAATACGTAGAGGTTAAATAACATGCTACTAAATAATGAGTGAATCAACCAGAAAATAAAAGAAGATATTTTTAAAAAGTACATGGAAACAAATCACAAAAGACAACAGTCCAAAATATTTGGGATGCCACAAAAGTGGTTTTAATATATATACAATGGAATATTATTCAGCCATAAAAAGGAATAAAATGTTACCTTTTGCAATGGCATGGATGAAGCTAGAGAATATAATAGTAACCAAAGTCAGTCAGTCAGAGAGACAACCAAGAAACAGATAAATATAGAGAAGAAACTGATGGTTACCAGAGGAGAGAGTAAGGGGTGTTGGGTTAAATAGGTGATGGGGAGTAAGGAATGCACTTGTCGTAATGACCACCAGGTGATATATGCAATTGTTGACTCACTATATTGTACACCTGAAATGTATATAACACTATTTTAACTAACTCGAAGTAAAATTAAAACTTTAAATAAACACATGAGGCAAGGAAACCTAAGTGATCAAAGATTCAGTAATTTCTCTTTTTTCCTTTTAAGATATTTTGGGTAGCTGAAATAATTATGTAAAGCTGATACAGAGACTAAGATTTCTGAGATGCATCCATACCAGTGCTTCTGAACATTTTCTGAATTAAATGCACTTTTGTCTTTTTAGCATCTGAAAAAGATAATTCAAAGATGGTGTTTTAAAACTTGTTTTAGAAAAATGGTTCTTATACCATGCTTGATAACTTAACATCAGTGAATTCTATTGCCTATAATCATCACTGTCCTAATAATCCTATCTTATATCAGTTATAATGGATGTGCTTTACTAATATTTCTTTGATAAAAAGTAGATAAGATTTCTTATTTCTTTTGAGATATATAACTCAAAGGATCATACAAATCAGAGTTAAAAACACAGTTTACTCTGCTGAGAAGGCTGAGTTGTGATTTAATTTTTGTCTCCACATCTGTGAAATATTATTACAAATGGATGCCAACCTCAAGTTCTCCTTCTCTTATGTGGACAAAGCTAAAAGAAACAGGCTTCAAGTATATTGGGAGTGTTAAAACAGGCTTAAGTTTTATTGAAAGTGTTAGGTTACATGTAAGGAAGAAATGCTCAATAACTAGGTTTATTAAATACTTGATCAGTCAACCAAAGGAGATAGCTGAATCTCACTCCTGAGAAAAACCTTATGAAATAGCATAGGCAATCACCTAACATGCTTGAGTAGTGGGAATGATTTTCATGTAACTAAATGGTCTCTAGAGACTCCTTCCAAACTTTGGATTCTGTAAAAATAATTTAATTAAAAACTGTTACCAAAATAGATATGTAGTTTTTAATACTGGGTAGAATAGTTTAACAAATTTACAGTAAGTGTTTACCAAATTCTCATAGAAATCTAGAATACCCTCAAGCCTTATTATGTTGTCATAAGATCTTTGTTATTGATGTTGTTATTGTTTAAGTTGTAACATCATTCTAATAGATTATGAAACTAAGGAACAGAGGTTAAATAATTTGCCTAAGGTCATAAAGTGGCACAAGACTAGAACCTACCTCCATTTTTACTCCTAATTCAGAGCTTTTGGTCTCATTGTCCTAGTGACCCTGGCTTTCTGTCCTGGGACAGCTTGGAGGTGAGGATTTCTTTTAACAAGGACTTTCTGAAACATCCTAACTAATTCCCCTGAGAAATGTCCTGGACCAACTTAATGTCAATTCTGATCTATATCAGAGCTACAAGAAGTGTAGGAGGAGCTTCAGCAACCTTGAAATTAAAAAACACTCCAGCTTTCTCTGCTTCTGGAGGGGCCTGTGTAGTTATGCATAGTCAGTCTCCCCCACTACACTCAAAAGAACAATATCTGCTTTTGCTCACTACTGAATCTACAGTGCTTGGCACAGAGAAGGTACTCAAGTATCTGTTGAATGAGTGAATATATACGAATGAAATTAACCTTTTAATTATCAATCAGACATGTGTTGTGGTGCTGGGCCACTCACTGTTTTTAAAGTGGGCGCATTTTCTCTTTTGTTTTTCAAAATGATTTGCCAAGATAAATCATTTTTATTTTTTACTTTTTACCCTCTCTGCTTAAAACAGTGAAACAAAGGTAAACTGAATTAAAAACTGTTTTTACTTTTTCCCAGGTAAAAGCTTCCATGTTGGTTTGCCTTTAAGGTAAAGCCAAACTCACTGCAACAATTAACAACACATACTGTTAAACTCAGCACTAACACAAAATGTTTTAATTAAATAAGCACGTTCCCAGGATGCTGGTTGAAATTAAGCTTCTGTGGTCCCTGCTTAAACTCTAACCCAAACAATCCTGATCAGGACATGCTATACCTGAAAAGTAATCAAAGCTTTACAAATGACAAATAGGTATCCTAAATCATTTACACACGTTTGTTTGACTTGGTATATAGTGTGCTCTAATATAGGAAAGTCCAGAACACAAAAATCTGAATTTTAAGATGAACAACCAAGGTTTAGATTACAGCATATCTATAATTTATTGACTACCTATTATGTGCTAAGTATTATGCTGGAGGATCTGTGTGTTTTTTCTAACCCTCACATAAACCTTGTATGATTGGCATTATCCTCAATATACACACAGAGAAATCATTTGGGAGAAGTTAAATATTTTACCCATTGCCACACTGTAAATAAAACAAAATTCTGGGCCAGGTTACCTGATTAGATAACGATGATTTTTCTATTCTACCATCTACCGTGTGATGTAGTAGAGGGAACGCTGGAAATATAATCAAAATATCTGAATTTCAGAACTTATTCTGCCTTGAAGAAGTCACCTAATCACTCTAGACTTCAGTTTTTCCATTTATATAATGGAAAGGCTCAATTATTGTCAATGTTAGGGCATGCTTGTGGTGGCAGTATTTCCTAAATGAATAGTCTTAACTTGTTCTATGAACAAGAGAGAGTGTGTATTATTGGGATTATCAACAGAGCCAAGTCCTTTTCATATTTTGTTGGAAGTGCACCTTTATTCATCTAAAAAATATTGGTTGAGTACTTAGAATATGCAAGGCACTGTGGTAAATGCTGGAATGTTGTGGAGAAAAAAAGACAATCCCATCTTAACTGAGCTTACAACAATTTAGGGGGAGAGAGAAACATCAGAAATCACCAATAAATGTAAAATTTACAACTGTGTTATATGCTTGAAAAGAGAGAAATAAAATGCCATGAAACCATATGATAGCATACCTTGATTCAGTGATGACAATGATCAAGACTTTCCTGAGGAAGTGATAAGACTAACATCTGATGGGGCGCCTGGGTGGTGCAGTCGTTAAGCGTCTGCCTTTGGCTCAGGGCGTGATCCCGGCGTTATGGGATCGAGCCCCACATCAGGCTTCTCCACTAGGTGCCTGCTTCTTCCTCTCCCACTTCCCCTGCTTGTGTTCCCTCTCTCGCTGGCTGTCTCTCTCTGTCAAATAAATAAATAAAATATTTTAAAAAAAGACTAACATCTGAAGGAAGAGTAGGAGTTAACTAGACAAGGAAGGGAATAGGTAAGATAGTTCCAAGCACAGGGAATAACATGTGCAAGGTGCTGTGGTAGGAGGGAGCATGGTGAATTTGGACAAATGAAAGGATATAGGTATAGCTGGAGTAGAGAGAGGAAAGAGGGAGAAAGTGAAGCAAGAGGAGGCTTTAAGGATAGGTAGAGACTAAACCATGCCAAGACTCATAGGCCATGTTAAGAATGAGGTTAGATTCCATTTAAATCCAATTTGCTTTGAACTTTATGAAAAAGAAATGATGCAATTTTATATTGTATAGTTATGTTTACCCAGTGGTTTTACAGAGAAATTATGTGGTTCTATGCCCTCCATACCTCAACCAATTAAAAGTAAATAGTTGGAAATGTGACTGAGTAATGAATGACATACAGTTGTAAATGGGAACTAGTAAGAAAATTCTATTTAGATAAGGGGAATTAAAACCCCTGACATGGAGTATCTTAAGAGGATTCAATCCACTAAGTAGGCAAAATTTAAAGTATAATATGTATTTTTTTGAACAATTGTTGTACAAGACACTGTTAAATAAGAAAAATAATACTGTATATGAGTAAGAGCTAAAGTGACTGGGACAGATAGAAGCAAGAGAGAGAAGAAATGGCTGTGGGTTAGCACAGTCTGGGAAGACATTATCAAGATGATTGGATTTGCCCTGAATACTGGGTAGACTATAGATTACTGGAGAAGGACACACCAGATACCTCTATCATGTTCCAAAAACACAAATAATAAATTCAGATTTTGGAGCATAGAGGGGAAGCAAGTGATTTCTTAGCCTTTACCTTTGCTACCACAATTCTCCCATCCAGGGTAAATAATCTAAACAGTTTAGGAGTTTTTTCCTAGACTAGAACTTGTGTATGTCTCCCTATCAACCAGTTCTAATGCCAAGCACTTTCAAAGTACAGAAGTTTCTTAGAGACCATATGGTCTACTTCCTTAAATGAATAGATTGAGAAACAGGCTCCTGAAATGCATTGGATCAGAGCAATCAGTGTCCACCCATCTGATCACTAACAGGGAATACTCAGAAAGATATCACTTAAAGAGAGAAGTGATAGCACAAGAACATCTGAATGTATCCATATAAAGAATGTGAACTTTGAAATCAGAAGACCTGGCTTCCCAATCCTGATATTGCCAAAGACCCTTGAATAGGTCACATAATATCTCTGAACTTAATTTACTTCAAGTATATTTTATTTGAGAAAATCTCAAACAACCTAAATTAATACCTAAAGGAGCTAGAAAAAGAACAATCAAAACTCCAAACCAGCAAAAGGAAAGAAATAATAAAGATTAGAGAAGAAATAAATGATATAGAACCTAAAAAAAGTAATAGAACAGATCAGTGAAACCAGTCTTGGTTCTCTAAAAGATCAACAAAATTGATAAACCTCTAGCCAGACTGAAATAAAAAGAGAGAGAGAGAGAGAAGACTTAAATAAATTACAAATGAAAGAGGAGAAGTATCAATTAACACCACAGAAATACAAACAATTTTAAGAGAATGTTATTAAAAATTATATGCCAACAAATTGGACAACCTAGAAGAAGTGGATAAATTCCTAGAAACATATAACCTACCAAAAGTGTGGCAGGAAGAAATAGAAAATTTGTACGGACCAATTTCCAGCAGGAAACTGAATCAGTAATCAAAAAATACCCAAAAAACAAAAGACCAGGACCAGACATACCCACGGGTGAATTCCACTGAATTAAAGATGAGTTAATACCTATTCTTTTCAAACCATTCCAAAAAATAGAAAAGGAAGGAAAACATCCAAATTCATCCTTTGAGGCCAGCATTACCCTGATACAAAAACCAGATAAACACACCACAAAAAAAAAAAAAAGAGAGAGAGAGAGAACTACAGGCCAATACCTCTGACGAACATAGAAGAAAAATCCTCAATACAATATTGCAAACTGAATCCAATTATACATTAAAAAACATCATTCACCAGGAATGAGACAAGGGTGTCCACTCTTGTCACTTTTATTCAACATAGTACTGGAAGTCCTAGCCACAGCTATCAGATGACAAAAAGAAACAAAAGGCATCCGAATCGGTAATTAAGAAGTAAAATTTTCACTACGTGCAGATGACAAGTTACTGTATTTAGAAAACCCTGAAGACTCCACCAAAAACTACTAGAACTGATAAATGAATTCAGGATACAAAATCAATGTATAGAAATCCATTGCATTTCTATACATTAATAATGAAGCAGCAGAAGGAGAAATTTAACAATCCCATTTACAGTTGCAACCAACATAATTAGGTACGTATCAATAAACCTAACCAAAGAGGTGAAGGACCTGTATTCTGAAAACTATGAACGCTGATGGATGACACAAAGAAATGGAAAGACATTCCATGCTCATGGATTGAAAGAACAAATGTTGTTAAAAAAGTCTATACTACCCAAAGCAATCTACACATTTCATGCAGTCCCTATCAAAATGCCTACATCAGTTTTCACAGGGCTAGAATAAACAATCCTAAAATTTCTATGGAATGACAAACACCCCAAATAGCCAAAGCAATCTTGAAAAACAAAACTGGAGGTGTCACAATTCCAGACTTCCAAGTTATATTACAAAACTGTAATGGTATGGTATGGTAAACAGTATGGGACTAGCACATAAATAGACACATAGTTCAATAAAACAGAATAGAAAGCCCAGAAATAAACCTACAACTATATGGTCGATTAATCTTCGATAAAGGAGGCAAGAATATCCAATGGGGAAAAGACAGTCTCTTCAAAAATGGTGTAGGGAAAACCAGACAGCTATATGCAAAAGAATGAAATTGAACCACTTTTTTACACCATACACAAAAATAAACACAAAACGGATTAAGGACCTGGGGTGCCTGGGTGGCTCAGTCAGTTGAACATCCAACTCTTGATTTCAGCTCAGATCATTATCTTGTGGTTGTGGGATTAAACCCCGCAGGGGGCTCTGTGCTGCGCCTGGAGTCTGCTTAAGAGTCTCTCTCTCTCTCTTTCTCCCTCTCTCTCACTCTCGCTGTGCCCCTTCCCCCCTCAGAAAAATGGATAAGGACCTAAAAGTGAGTCCTGAAAACATAAAAGTCCTAGAAGAGAGCACAGGCAGTAATTTCTGTTATCAGTCATAGCAACATCTTTCTAGAAATGTCTTTGGAGGCAAGGGAAACAAAAGCAGTATTGGCACTACAGCAAATTAAAAACCTTCTGCACAGTGAAGGAAAAAACAAACCAAAAGAGAAGCTTCTGACTAAGAGAAGATATTTGCAAGTGATATATCCGATAAAGCATTATCATCCAAAATATATAAAGAACTTATAATGCTCAACATCCAAGAAATAATCTGATTAAAAATGGCAGAAGACATGAACACACATTTCTCCAAAGACATACAGATGGCCAACAGACACATGAAAGGTTGCTCAACATCAGTCATTATCAGTGAAATACAAATCAAAACTACAGTAAGATAGCACCTCGCACTTGTCAGAATGGTTAAAATTAACAACATAGGAAACAACAAATGCTGGCGAGGATGTAGAGAAAAAGGAACACCCTCTTGTACTGTTTGTGGGAATGCAAACTGGTGCAGCCACTCTGGAAAACAGTATGGAGGTTCCTGAAAAAATTAAAAATAGAACTATCTTATGATCCAGGAATTGCATTACTGGGTATTTACTAAAGAAATATGAAAACGCTAAACTGAAGGTATATATGCATCCCTATGTTTATTTTTTAAATTTTACTTAGTTAACATACAGTACAATATTGGTTTGTGGAGTAGAATTCGGTGATTAATCACTTACATGCAACACCCATTGCTCATCCCAACAAAGACCCTCTTCAATACCCATCTCCCATCCAACCCATCCCCCACCCACCTCCCTACATCAACCCTCAGGTTGTTCTCTATCATTAAGATTCTCTTATGGTTTGTATCTCTCTCTCTTTTTTTTTTCTTTTCCCCCTTCCCATATGTTCATTTGTTTTCTGTCCTAAATTCCGCATATGAGTGAGATCATATGGTATTTGTCTTTCTCTGACTGACTTATTTCACTTAGCATAATACATTCTAGCTCCATCTTTGTCGTCGCAAATGACAAAATTTCATTCTTTTTGCTGGCTGAATAATATTCCATTATATATACACACATATGTACACCACATCTTCTTTATCCATTCATCATCCAATGGATATATGGGCTCTTTCCATAGTTTGGCTGTTTACAATGCTGCTATAAACATCAGGGTGCATGTGCCCCTTGAATCTGTATTTTTGTATGCTTTGGGTAAATACCTAGTAGTACAATTGCTGGATCATAGGGTAGTTCTATTTTTAACTTTTTGAGGAACTTCCAAACCATTCTCCAGAGTGGCAGCACCAGTTTGCATTCCTACCAACAGCGCAAGAGGGTTCCCCTTTCTCTGCATCATTGCCAACACCTGTTGTTTCTTGTGTTGTTAATTTTAGCCATTTTGACAGATGTGAGGTGGTATCTCATTGTAGTTTTGACTTGTATTTCCCTGATGATCATGCACCCCTATGTTTATTGTGGCATTATTTACAATAGCCAAAGTATGGAAGCAGCCCAAATGTCTATCGATAGATGAATGGGTAAAAAAGATATATAGATAGATAGATATAGATATAGATACAGATATAGATATAGATATATAATGGTATGGTGTGTATATATATGTGTATATATAAATGGTATGGTATGGTAAACAGTATATATATATATATAGTATGGTAAACAGTATGTATACATATGTATGTGTGTATGTGTGTGTATATATATATATGTGTGTATATATATATGTGTATATATATATGTGTGTGTGTATATATATGTGTATATATAAATGGTATGGTATGGTAAACAGTATATATATATATATAGTATGGTAAACAGTATGTATACATATGTATGTGTGTATGTGTGTGTGTATATATATATATGTGTGTATATATATATGTGTATATATATATGTGTGTGTGTATATATATGTGTATATATATATATATATATATATATATCTCCATACATGATGCAATATTATTCAGTCATAAAAAAAGAATGAAATGTTGGCATTTGCAACAACATGGATGGGTTCTGGAGAGTATAATGCTAAACGAAACAACCAGTTAGAGAAAGACAAATACCATATGATTTCACTTATATGTGGAATGAAGAAAAAACGGGGAACAAGAGAGATAAAACCAAAAAAACAGACTCTTAGCTATAGAGAACAAACAGATGGTTATCAGAGGGGAGGTGGGTGTGGGTATAGGTAAAATAGGTGAAGGGGAATAGGAGTACACTTATCTTTATGAGCACTGAGTAATATATGGAACTATTGGATCACTATATTGTACACCTGTAACTAGGATAACACAGTTCACTGAAATTAAAATTTTTGAAAAATAAAATATTTTAAAAGTTCCCTCCAGTGTAAAAATGGGAATAAGAATAATACTTCTTCTACAAATGGGTATAAGGGGTAAGTAAAATTGTAACTAAAAGTTTTTATAGTTAAAAAATATTTTGTAAATTATGAGACCTTATGCAAATATAAATTGGTGTCATGACAAGATACACCAATCCAAATTGTATAACCAATTGACAGCAACTGTACTGACCTTAGATTTGTATTTTGGCTTCCTCTTTTTTTAATTTTCCCTATTTTAATTTCATTATTTTTATTATTTATATATTGTATATTTTTTGTATGTCATTTATTAGAGGGATAATATACAAATTACAACCAAAGGAAAAGACCCAGACAGCAGTGTCAGGGAGGGCTCCAAACATAAAGCTTCCACTCTCCTCAGGATGAGTTACCCTCCTGCCATCAATATGTATCAACACCAAGTATTGACAGCCCAGGAAATCTCACCTAAGCATTTTACTGGGTCTTCATTACATAGATTTGATTGATTGATTGATTGATTGCCCATGTGACTGAACTCAGTCTTCAGATCATCTGATACTACATGACCCAAAGCTTCCATCCTAAGTGATATGGTTTGTCTTTCTAGCATGGCCAGCCCCCATTCTAAGATTCTTGGGTGTGTAATATTATATCTGCACTCCTTGAAAAAGTTGGATGCATTTAAGGTCTTGCTGACAAAGATCTTACAACAGGGCTATTGAAGTACCCTATGAGTAGCCAGGTGCATTGTATATCTTTGAAGGTGAAGGCAAATTGCTGTTGAGAGGATATTGAAATTGGCACTGAATATTAACCAAATCTATGAAAGCAAAATATTTTCCAGTTCTTGGAGTCAGTAATTTTAATATTATTGTGTGGAGGGACCTTATTTAGGAGTATTATGTCAGCAGGGTGGTGGTAATCCACTGTTAAATGTCATTCATTTTTATCAGGTATAGGCAATGGCCAAATTGGGCTATTCAAGGGGAAAAGAATAGGAATAATGGCCTTTTTATTCAGTAGGCCTAGTATAATGGGTCTTAATTCCTATAGGCCATTTTTTAATCATATTGTGCCAAATTTACTATTTTAACTATGGGTGGATGGATGGTCCTTTGTGTATGAGTTGCCAAATAATTTTATTTCAGCCTACTACTTTTTTTTAAGATCTTATTTATTTATTTGGGGGAGAGAGAGAGAGAGAGAGAGAGAGCGCACAAGCACGGGGGAGGGGCCGAGGGAGAGGGAGAAGCAGACTCCCCACTGAGCAGGGAGCCTGATGCGGGACTCATTCCCAGGAAGGTATCATGACCTGAGCCGCGGGCAGATGCTTAACGCACCGAGCCACTCAGGCGCCCTCAGTCAGAGTATCAATGTCCATTATGGGATGTTTTAAGCCAGGGAGCACTATGACCATGAGGAATTTAGGCAAGGTAGGAGTTCCAGTGGGTAAACTGAGGCATACCTGTTTGTCCTCTATTTTATGTTTGGTAATTCCCCTTAGGCGCACCTTGTTTCTGTTTAGTGGGATTGTCAGGTATAATTATAACTAGAGACCCGATACTGATTAAGTCTATGAAGATTTGGCAAGTGGTACATCTTGATAGATGTTAAAATTAATTTAGAACCTAAGTTGTAAAGCAAAAGCCAGTTGATGCCCTGTTTACCTTTCTATTGCATAAATTGCTTTTAGCAAATTTTAGATTTCTAATTGTGGAAAAACCATGGACCTCTATTTTAGTTTCTATTTTCTTTCCCTTTATCAGGTTTTTGTTTATTTGTTCTTGCCATTATTGGACATACTTTGAGGGGAAGGTGGTTCTGTCTGCCATACTTGTATTTATAAGTTTGTTCCTCCAGAGAGTCTCAGTTCAGTGCCACCAGGGTTAAGGGCCTCTCCCATGGTGATTATTGATTTACTCGGTTTAAGGACCTTGGGCTTAAGTCACATTTGAATTAACCTCTTGGTGTGTTGACAAGCCATGGCACTCAACTGAACCAGAGTCTTTGTTATTCCCTTTTGCATTTGTCCAATAGGGTGATGGTGTCCTCTGGACTTTTTTAAAAGGTGGAAATAAAGCATCCACAGCTGATTTTCATAAGGGTTTGTGCTACTGGGTACTGCGGTGTTCTTCTATAACCCTGAGGATCGAGATGTTCTTTGATGATATAGCAGCAAAAGCAGTAGCAAATGCAATCGATAGGGTCCTAGTGAGCTATCTGATTTTTAGAGTGTGGACTTCAGCATGCTACATGCTGACTACTCTTCTTCACGTTACCAACCACCTAATGGGCCCACATATTGTACAGGATCTAGTTTTTCTCCTAAATACTCTATTAAATGAGGGCCAATGCTCATTAAGACACACAATCAGTGGTCATAGGGTAAAAGTCATTTCCCTGAGCCTAGCATCAGCCATGCCTTATGCTAGAATCAAAACACATGATTCAGTATTAAACACATAGATAGACCCTAGCTGATGGACACAACCCAGGGCTACTTCAAGGAGGGCCCCAAACCCATACTCCTATCCTTAAATGTCACTTATTGAAGCTTCTGCATTAGGTTGGTTAGATCCATCACAGAGGCTCAGTGGGACTTGGCAAATACAGTATAGCACAACATCACACATAGCACAAGTTGGACAGCAGGTAGTAGCAATACCCAAAGTGCACCTGCAGACAGCAAGGCAAAAGCAAGAGAAGAGATAGTTATTGCCTCAACATCCTACTCGCAGTACCAGTTGTCTTGTAGTTTCCCTGCAAGGGATGAAATCAGTCCACTCATCTAAAATGTGGTTCAGACATCGATGATGCCATATAAATACTAAATGCTGTGAATAGGTTTATTACTCATAT
The DNA here is from genome assembly GCF_017311325.1 of Ursus maritimus. NCBI lineage: Eukaryota > Metazoa > Chordata > Mammalia > Carnivora > Ursidae > Ursus > Ursus maritimus. The sequence continues at coordinate 71,966,540 of NW_024423319.1, forward strand.
AATGAGGTTTCTGGGGAGAGCAAGACTAGGTCCCAAGCCAGTCTGAAATGGCTTGAGTAAAGGGAGAGGCAAGTGGCTTTAGTTTTGATGGTGGTTAGGTGATAAGGCCGTGACGGGGTTTACTGTGCTGACTATGATTTACATGGTTTGAACTTCCCTGCCAGCACCATGAGAAGGAGTGCCCCAGCCTTTCTTAACAGTTTGCCCTGATATGGGGCAAAAAAGGAAAAGGAGGGATGGAGCTAAAAAACTATCATTGGTAATACATCAAAAATGATGTCAGACTCTATTATAATTTCCATCCCTAAAAATAAATTCCAGCAATACCAGTAGAAGGCAAAGTTGAAGCTTGCAAGGTAAACAAAAAGCCTAGAATGAAAAGGAAAACATGTGCAGAAGCTTTTTATTTTTTTATTTTTAAGTCCCAATAGTTTATTTTTGCTTTTGTTACCCTTTCCTCAGGATACAAATCTAGAAAGAAGTTGCTATGGTCAATGTCAAAGAAGTTACTGCTTGTATCATCTTCCAGGATTTTTTATGGTTTCAGGTCTCACATTTAGGTCCTTAATCCATTTTGAATTTATGTTTGTGTATAGCATAAGAAAGTGGTCTGGTTTCATTCTTTTGCATGTAGCTGTTCAATTTTCCCAGCACCATTTTTGAAGATACTGTCTTTTTCCCATTGCATATTCTTTTCTGATTTGTTGAAGATTAATTGACCATATAGTTGTGAGTTCATTTCCAGGTTTTCTATTCTGTTCCATTGCTCTATGTGTCTGTTTTTGTGCCAGTACCATACTGTCTTGATGATCACAGCTTTGTAATATAACTTGACATCTGGAATTGTGATGCCTCCAGCTCTGCATTTCTTTTTCAAGATTGCTTTGGCTATTCAGGGTCTTTTATGGTTCCATACAAGTTTTAAGATTGTTAGTTGTAGCTCTGTGAAAAATGCTGTTAGTATTTTGATAGAGACTTCATGAAATATATAGGTAGCTTTGGGTAGTATAGACATTTTAACAGTATTTGTTCTTCTAATCTATGGGCATAGAATGTCTTTCCATTTGTGTCATCTTCAGTTTCTTTCATCAGTGTTTTATAGTTTTCAGAGTACAGTTCTCTCAACTCTTTGTTAGGTTTATTTTAGGTATCTGGACAGCAAAGGAAACAATCAACAAAACTAAAAGGCAGCCTCTGGAATGGGAGAAGATATTTGCAAATAACATCTGATAAAGGGTTAGTATCCAAAATATATAAAAGATTTATAAAACTCAACATTCAAAATATTAATAATTCAATTAAAATGGGTAGAAGACATGAATAAGCATTTTTGCAAAGAAGACTTACCAAAGGGCAACAGAAACATAAAAGATGTTCAACCACTGGTCATCTGGGAAATACAAATCAAAGCTACAAATGATGTATCACCTCACACCTGTCAGAATGGTAAAACCAACAACACAAAAAACACCAGGTGTTGGCAAGGATGTGGAGGAAGAGGAATCTTTTTGCACTGTTGATGGGAATGCAAACAGGTTCAGCTACTCTGGAAAACAATATGGAGGTTCCCTCTAAAAGTTAAAAATAGAACTACTGTATGATCCAGCCATTGCACTACTAGGTATTTACCCAAAGAATACAAAAATGCTAATTCAAAGGGATACATGCATCCCGATGTTTATATCAGCATTATCCATAATAGCCAAATTATGGAAACAGCCCAAGTGTCCATTGACTGATGAATCAAGAAAGAAGATGTGGTATATATTTCACTCATATGTGGAATTTAAGAAACAAAACAAATGAGAAAAGGTGGAAAAAAAGAGAGGGGCAAACCAAGAAACAGACTCTTCACTATAGAGAGCAAACTGATGTTTACCAGAATGCAGGTGGGTGGTGGATGGGTAAAATAGGTGTTGGGAGTAAAGAGTGCACTTGTGATAAATGCCAAGTGTTGTATGAAGTGTTGAATCACTGTGTTATACACCTGAAACTAGTATTACTCTGTACTGTATGTTAACTAACTGGAATTTAAATAAAATCTTCAAAAAAGAAATTTAAATGTTCAGTTTTTAAAAATTAGTGTTTTAATGTACTGATATTAATAATCTCAGATTTTTTATTAAATTCATTCACCATTTTTGTCATTATGCTGACAATTAAAATGTAGTGGTGATACTTATTTCCCTTCCACTATGTAATTCTCTTTTTAGAAGTCCTATGTTGCATTAATATTATGCTTTATCTTGAAAATACATGGTTTCATTTGTAAATATTTCTTATCTATCTTAAAATAAAGCCAAATATTGCCTCAAAGAAGCCAAGACCTGTGGTCTGCATGGAATGTATTTTATACTACAAACTAGTATAGTACAGTGTAGTATAGTATAGTATAATGTGTCAACTTTTTGTTCTGTTTCATATTTTCTTCTGTAAATTGATCCATCCAACAAAATGTTTTTAATCTATGAGATAGTTGTTGAATGAGGTGCTGAGGGTACAAAGCTGAATAAGGCATGGTCCCTTCTCTCAAAGAGCTCACAGTCTGATGGGGAACATATATGTCTGCAATTGCAGTATGGTATGATAATTGCTGTATTAGAAGTATTCACATGGTGCTGGGAATAATAATTATAGGGATAATAATCTTTACTGTCCTCCTCACTAGGAGGGGAATAAATTGAGAACAACCATATTAAAATACTTTGAGATGTATAAAGCTAAACACAAGTACAAATACCCTGCATCCTTTCATCTAACTTATTCATTTTGAGCTTAAGTACTTAGAGATTTTGGTACTCTTAAAATGTATTTTTGGAATTTAAATTACTTTGGGGCAGTATTTAATGTATTTCTAATTAAGATTCAATTTTAGTTTCCAGTGTTACATTCTCCAGATAATGGAACGTGTGTGTTCCTCTTACCATAATGGCTCATAATGGCTGAATGCTGCTGCAGCAAATGACACAACTGTGCAGAATTTAACACTATAAAATTATGGTTTCTAAAGACCTCAACTGGGCCCTTAGCATACCATTTAGCAATTCTTGTATGTATCCTTAATTATTCTCTTCTCCTGTTAGCAGTGGCTGCCATTGCAAACTTTACTACCTTCCCCGTGACCACTGCTCCATGCATTCTCTTTGATACAACCCCTGCCAGCCTCATCAGTCTTACCTCCCCATTCTCTAAGACACAGTTTTGTTCTATCCCTTATCTAACTATTGAGTGGGCCATGTTGCTTTAGGTATCTGTACCTTTGCACTTCTGCCTGGAATCTACCCCCAACACCAAACTTAACTTTTGCTTTTGTCAAGACTCAGCTCCAATATCTCAACTCTGCGCGGCCTTCTTTGACAACCCAAGCATAGCTGGTAACTCCATCCTTTGCACCACCACTAGGCATAGTATTTTCTGCTACCATAGAATGTATTATACTCTATTGCACTTGTTTAGTTTTATAAATATCTCCTCTAATAAACTGTGAAGTCCTAGAGAGCAGTACTATCTCATTTATTTTTTAATACCAAACTCCTATTATAGTGCCTGGCACAAATACTAACTGAGGGAGGAGAGGGAAGAAAGCAACATAAGTATTAGAAGTATACAGCTTCTTTGAGAACACAAACCACTTTTTAAATTACTTTCAAACTTTTAAGTTAATTTTCGATGGTATATCCCTGTTTCCTTTTTCTCTCGACCTTCAGGAAAATTTGTTTCCATTTAATAGATGCTGGAAAGCTTTTTTTTTAAAGAACTTTAACAAAGACATCTGTCTGACAGATGTATACCATCTGTGCTTTCAGGCCTGGGTAAAAACATCTGGCTACTTCAGAATAGAAGCTCTGTACTAAAGGAGTTTTCCAGTATGGTGGTGATTAGTATTCTACAAATATGCCTTCCATTGTCCCACTTTGACATGATAATGTATACAACTTGTCCCTCTAAATTATGAAGTTTCTTTTCACTTGTGTACCACAATGAAGGTAAAAAAAATATATTCACATTTTGCTACATTTTACCCATAAAAATTGCTTTTATAGTAAAAGAAAACATCACAGTAAAATTAAGTGATTAATACAAAGGAGTATGTGCATGTGTACCCACTCATTTATGCTGTTAGGGAACAACCTATACTACACAGAAATTTTTCTTCAAACAAAATAAAGTCCAAACATCCTTTTCTTTATTTCTCTGATTTGGAACTACCTCAGAGAGTATTTCCATAAAAATATTTGGAATAAATGGAATATAAAAGACCTTATTTTCTGTGTCAAAATGCCTGCAGTGCTATCTAGCTATATTTAACTCTCCTTGATAAGCCTCCTCTAAACTTGTACAGACCAATTCTGAAAAACATCTTATTAGTCACCATGAGTAGCATTACACACACACACGCACACGCACACACACAGTTTATTCCAAATGTTCTGCCTTTAATAAAGCTGTGAGTAGCTATCAATAATGATGGTGTTTGAATTTCCAAAATTGTGTTCAAATACTGTATATCGCAGACTTCACAAGTGTGATCCAGGTTCATCCAGTATTATTTATGTTATCTTCTGTAATCAAGGAATAAAATATATCATAGGGGCACCTGGGTGGCTCAATTGGTTAAATGTCCGACTCCTGATTTCTGCTTAGGTCATGATCTCAGGGTTGTGATATTGAGCCCCATATCAGGCTCCATGGCATGGAGCCTGCTTGAGATTCTCTCTCTCCCTCTCCCTCTGCCCCTCCCACCTCTCTGAAATATATAATCTTAAATGATAAGTCTCAGTAATCATTTAAGAGCTTAAATGATTCATTTAAGAGAAACATGAATTTGGTAATTACCCTTCATGAGCTTAATTTTAATATTAGCCCAGGATTGACAGCAATTCAAATTCTAGTGCCATGATTCTGATGTGTGTGAGTGTGTGTGTGTGTGTGTGTGTGTAAAGATAAGAGTAAGCATACAAATGGAAGTCTGATATGTTGGCATGTGATTAATAAAATGAGGTAGAATGACAGTGGTGCCCATTACAACACAATTTTTTTTCTGGGTGCCCATTATGTTGTATCTATACCTGTTGTAGAACACTTAAGTCTATGACTCTTTCTTCTACCAGAGTGCAAGTTTCTTGAGAGGGAGACCATTTTTAATTCAATTTTAAATCTCCCTAGCACCTAGCATCATGCATATCAAGTGATCAGTACACGACTGTTGAAGATGTTTATTGAGTATACCACAACTCTGTTATTGAGAATTGAGGCCCTCCGTAAGGAAAGATCGAAGACGTGACAATATAATACTTGCCTTTGAATATTTGAGAAGGAAGAGGTAGAGTCAATAAGGGAGACTGGCAACATAACCAATTTCAAATCAGATTAAGAAAAGCTTTCTAGTATCTGAGATGCCTCACAATTAAGTGGGATGCTTTAAACACTGAAGGTGTTTAAGCAGTAGAACAATGACTATCTATGTGGAATACATCATGTGGGAGATTAGACTAAATGAGTTTTAACATCCTTCCGTGATTCTCTTAAAGTTGGAAAGGCATTGAGTGGTAGTCATGTTTCCTGTTATATATATTATANTCAATGACAGCCAGTGTACCCTTTACCTTTTTCTGTTTGCTCTGCCCATAGTATTCTTCTCCTAGGTAGAGCTTCAAATAACAGTGCCATTTTTTATCACCCATACCTCAGATCAAATGTCACCACTTCAAAAAGGCCTTCCCTCACCATCCTACTTAAAATAGCACCCTCATTATCATCCCCCATTACTATCATTTCACCTTATTTCTTTCAGAGAAATAATTATACTCTGTGATTTTCTTGTTTACTTTTTTCTGTCTTTCATTGCTCAAATATAAGCCCCATGAAGGCATGAACCTTATCTATCTTATTCATAAGTAAATCCCTAGTTTCCAGTACAATGCCTTACATAAAGTAGGACCTTGGTAAATATGTGTTATATAAATATATGAAGACTCTCTCACACAGGTTGGGTTTTGTGTTATGTTAAAGCCATTTGGGATTGGAAGATCCTTGCTCACAGACATTTTGCATTTTTCCACCACCCAAATTTAAGTATTTGGATGTTCAAAGTTGATAATTTTTTGATTTTTACTAATGTCAAAGAGTGGTCCATTTTCTAACACTGCTTTTAATTATGATAGGTTTTCTAAAATATAAAGACAACTAGAGGATTCATGGGGAAAATGATATTGCATTTAAAATTTGGGTTCTATTTAAGAATAAATGATGGCCATGTGAGATGGTTGTTTGAAAAGATATATGTGAGTGCTTGCTTACTTGGGCTTCATCCAGTGATTTGTTATAAGTGTAACTTAATTACTTAACTGATGGAATCAGAAACACCTGAGACATTATCATAGCACCTGCTTCTGAAACCATTATGAAGTGATCTTTATGACATTTTCTCCCATGGCCGAGGGAAGCTAACCACCTCTTTACGTTGGCCTCTACTTCAGTGATCACTAGTCATGTTTCTTTTGTGTTTTTTCCCCCTCCTCCTAACTTTAATGATTTTAAAAGATAATTTCATCAGTAAAATGTGGGCACTAGTAACATCAAACTACATTTCTCTAAATGCAAATTTTTTATACTCTTAGTTTGCAATGACCCTTGTTACAGGTTGCTATTACTTTATTTTCTATATTTGATAGTATTGACTAATGTATTTTGAGCAGGCTTTTTCATCAGATTTTTACTGACAATAATGGGCAAGTATTTTCATTACTCTTAGTCTTCCTACTCCTTTACCTCTATATTCTTTTTTTCCCTCTATTTTCATTTTGCTTCTTCCCAATACATCTTTTCTATGTATCTTAATATTTTTCTTGGGTTGCCTGGCTGGATTAGAGGAGTGTGCAACTTGTGAACTTGGGATCATGTGTTCAAGCCCCATGTTGGGCATAGAGATTACTTAAATAAATAAACTTAAAAAAATATTTTTCTTGGGTGATATAGCATTAATTGCCATTGACAAAATACTTTCTATCAATAAATGCCTTCTTGAATTTACTGCAAATTTTAACTGAATCATTCAAAGCCAGAATGTTATCTTGTTTCCTCCCAAAGACAAAAAGCTGTTTGTGTCCACACTTTTAATCTGAGCCTTGGATTCTTGATCCTTCGAAAGCCACAAAGCAGTGTTCAGCAAAATTTGTGGGTTTTTTTCTAAATGCCAGAATACTGGCTGCTGATGAGGTAATGATTTATTAGGCAACTTAGCCACATGTTGTATATGTTATCATTATGTCTGTTAAAGTTCCAAGTATGAGAAACCCTGGAAGCTGAAAAAAAATCAGCATAAACCTCAAGATATTAAACTTTCATAAACATTATTTGCATAGATACTATGTAAATTGCCTTTGAAAATCAAAAACAGCATCTGGCTGGCTCAGTTGAAAGAGCATGTGACTCTTAATCTTGGGGTGGTAAGTTCAAGTCCCACATTGGGTGTAGAGTTTAGTATAACAAAAGAAATGAAGTAGTTATCTATGCTACAGCATAGATGTACTTTGAAAATCAAAAACGAAGGAAGGAAGGATGTTATTTGTATAACATCATAAGTGACATTTAATCACTCAAAAAATAAAACAATATGATAACTGATAGTGTATCTTTTGAGTAATCCCATGGAAATTTTTCTTGAAATAATGAGTAGGAGAGTTTTTAATATGAATTAAGCTTTCAGAAATCAGGTGGCTAACTAGATATTTGGTGAAATAGAATGTTTCCCAAATGCCAGCCTCTGGTGGAATATTCTGAGGCCTTGAATGTATGTTTGAAGAACAGCTTTTATCACACTTGGTTTTTCAGAACCCTAGTGTAACATAAGATATGAATATGAATAAATAGAGAATTTTATAGCCGAAGAAGTTTAGGGAACACTACATACTGTATTTTCCCCTTGGATCCTTAGAATACACATTAACATATTAAAAGCAATAAAAAATACCTGTTATTGCCTTTATTTTATCCATTGCTTCCAAACTTACTTGAAGAGAAATCCTTTTTATAATGGGTCAACTATAAATATATTATGAGATGCTAGTTTTCCTCAGAGAACAGTTTGGAAAATTCTGTTTTAAAATACCCTCCAAAATTTACTAGCTGGATAAGCCATTCTCTTAATGCTCTAACCGGAAACTTGCCATATCTTTTCTTTAGCAAGTTTGAGAATGTTTCTGAAGTACCTCATAAGCAAACTGGAAGAATGAAGTCTAGATAGCAGTCTAAAGATGAGTATATAGTTGAATCTAAGGCTATAGTCAGAGTTCTGTCCCAGTCCAGTTCTCTGTTCCTTATTTCTATAGTCTATGATGTTGCCACACAACCCTGTCCCACTGCCACAAAACCTGGCTTTTATTTTGGATTCTTTTGTTTTAATTGTTCCATGAAACTTTTCATTGCATTAAAGACAAACTGAATTACCTGACAATGCTTAAGAGACTCATAAGCCAAAATTAAATGAGGGCTCATAGAAACTATAAAAAATTGAGTTGTAATTATTTTTCTATATAGTTAACCCTTGAACAACATGACATTGAACTGTGCGGGTCCACTTATACATGGATTTTTTATACTACTGTAAATATATTTTCCTATAATTTTAATAGCATTTTCTTTAGCTTACATTATTGTGGGAATACAGTATGTGAGTATATAATACATATAACAAAGAAAACGTGTTAATTAACTATTTATGTGATCAGTAAGTCTTCCAGTAACATTAGGCTATCAGTAGTTAACGGGTCTTTTTTGTTTTTTCGAATTTTTTCTTTTCTGCTTCCATCTTTCTATTTCGTTTTCTATTTCTTTTTTTTTTATAACTTTTATTTTGTTATATTAGTCACCATACAGTACATCCCCAGTTTTTTTTTAAAGATTTTATTTATTCATTCAACAGAGAGAGAGAGAGACATCCAGCGAGAGAGGGAACACAAGCAGGGGGAATGGGATAGGAAGAAGCAGGCTCCCAGTGGAGGAGCCTAACAAGGGACTCGATCCCAGAACGCCATGATCACGCCCTGAGACAAAGGCACATGCTTAACGACTGAGCCACCCAGGCGCCTCATATCCCCAGTTTTTGATGCAATGTTCCATGATTCATTATTTGCACATAACACCCAGTGCACCATGCAATATGTGCCCTCCTTAATACCCATCACCGGCCTATCCCAGTACCCCACCCCCCTCCCCTCTGAAGCCCTCGGTTTGTTTCCCAGAGTCCATAGTCTCTCATGCTTCATTCCCCCTTCTGTTTACCCCCCTTCATTCTTCCCTTCCTTCTCCTACAGATCTTCCTGCTATTTCTTATGTTCTACAAATGAGTGAAACCATATGATAATTGTCTTTCTCTGCTTGACTTATTTCACTTAGCATAATCTCCTCCGGTCATGACCATGTTGCTGCAAATGTTGGGTAATCGTTCTTTCTGATGGCTGAGTACTATTCCATTGTATATATGGACCACATCTTCTTAATCCATTCATTAGTTGAAGGGCATCTCACCTTCTTCCACAATTTACCTGTTGTGGACAATGCTGCTATGAACATTGGGGTGCATATGGCCCTTCTCTTCTCTACGTCTGTATCTTTGGGGTAAATACGCAGTAGTGCAATTGCTGGGTCATAGGGTAGCTCTAATTTTAACTTTTTGAGGGAACCTCCACACTGTTTTCCAAAGTGGCTGTACCAACTTGCATTCCCATCAACAGTGTAAGAGGGATCCCCTTTATCCACATCCTATCCAACATTTGTTGTTTCCTGCCTTGTCAATTCTTGCCATTCTAACTGGTGTAAGGTGCTATCTCAAGGTGGTTTTGATTTGAATTTCCCTGATGGCTAATGATTTTGAACATTTTTTCATGTGTCTGTCTGTTAGCTATTTGTATGTCTTCATTGGAAGAGTTCGTATCTGTTCATATCTTCTGCCCATTTTTTGATTTGTTTATTTGTTTCTTGTGCATTGAGTTTGAGAAGTTCTTTATAGATCTTGGATACCAGTCTTCTATCTGTTGTGTCATTTGCAAATATCTTCTCCCATTCCGTGGGCTACCTCTTAGTTTTTTTTGTCTGTTTCCTTGGCTGTGCACAAGCTTTTTATATTGATGAACTCCCACAAGTTCATTTTTTCTTTTGCTTCTCTTAACTTTGGAGATGCATCATGAAAAAAGTTGCTGTGGCCAATGTCAAAGAGGTTGCAGCCTATGTTCTCCTCTATGATTTTGATGGATTCCTATCTCACATCAAGGTCTTTCATCCATTTGGAGTTTATCTTTGTGTATGGTGGGAGAGAGTGGTCAAGTTTCATTCTTTTGCATGTAGCTGTCCAATTT
>NW_024423319.1:71976904-71980094 GCF_017311325.1 Ursus maritimus
AGATGAGTATATAGTTGAATCTAAGGCTATAGTCAGAGTTCTGTCCCAGTCCAGTTCTCTGTTCCTTATTTCTATAGTCTATGATGTTGCCACACAACCCTGTCCCACTGCCACAAAACCTGGCTTTTATTTTGGATTCTTTTGTTTTAATTGTTCCATGAAACTTTTCATTGCATTAAAGACAAACTGAATTACCTGACAATGCTTAAGAGACTCATAAGCCAAAATTAAATGAGGGCTCATAGAAACTATAAAAAATTGAGTTGTAATTATTTTTCTATATAGTTAACCCTTGAACAACATGACATTGAACTGTGCGGGTCCACTTATACATGGATTTTTTATACTACTGTAAATATATTTTCCTATAATTTTAATAGCATTTTCTTTAGCTTACATTATTGTGGGAATACAGTATGTGAGTATATAATACATATAACAAAGAAAACGTGTTAATTAACTATTTATGTGATCAGTAAGTCTTCCAGTAACATTAGGCTATCAGTAGTTAACGGGTCTTTTTTGTTTTTTCGAATTTTTTCTTTTCTGCTTCCATCTTTCTATTTCGTTTTCTATTTCTTTTTTTTTTATAACTTTTATTTTGTTATATTAGTCACCATACAGTACATCCCCAGTTTTTTTTTAAAGATTTTATTTATTCATTCAACAGAGAGAGAGAGAGACATCCAGCGAGAGAGGGAACACAAGCAGGGGGAATGGGATAGGAAGAAGCAGGCTCCCAGTGGAGGAGCCTAACAAGGGACTCGATCCCAGAACGCCATGATCACGCCCTGAGACAAAGGCACATGCTTAACGACTGAGCCACCCAGGCGCCTCATATCCCCAGTTTTTGATGCAATGTTCCATGATTCATTATTTGCACATAACACCCAGTGCACCATGCAATATGTGCCCTCCTTAATACCCATCACCGGCCTATCCCAGTACCCCACCCCCCTCCCCTCTGAAGCCCTCGGTTTGTTTCCCAGAGTCCATAGTCTCTCATGCTTCATTCCCCCTTCTGTTTACCCCCCTTCATTCTTCCCTTCCTTCTCCTACAGATCTTCCTGCTATTTCTTATGTTCTACAAATGAGTGAAACCATATGATAATTGTCTTTCTCTGCTTGACTTATTTCACTTAGCATAATCTCCTCCGGTCATGACCATGTTGCTGCAAATGTTGGGTAATCGTTCTTTCTGATGGCTGAGTACTATTCCATTGTATATATGGACCACATCTTCTTAATCCATTCATTAGTTGAAGGGCATCTCACCTTCTTCCACAATTTACCTGTTGTGGACAATGCTGCTATGAACATTGGGGTGCATATGGCCCTTCTCTTCTCTACGTCTGTATCTTTGGGGTAAATACGCAGTAGTGCAATTGCTGGGTCATAGGGTAGCTCTAATTTTAACTTTTTGAGGGAACCTCCACACTGTTTTCCAAAGTGGCTGTACCAACTTGCATTCCCATCAACAGTGTAAGAGGGATCCCCTTTATCCACATCCTATCCAACATTTGTTGTTTCCTGCCTTGTCAATTCTTGCCATTCTAACTGGTGTAAGGTGCTATCTCAAGGTGGTTTTGATTTGAATTTCCCTGATGGCTAATGATTTTGAACATTTTTTCATGTGTCTGTCTGTTAGCTATTTGTATGTCTTCATTGGAAGAGTTCGTATCTGTTCATATCTTCTGCCCATTTTTTGATTTGTTTATTTGTTTCTTGTGCATTGAGTTTGAGAAGTTCTTTATAGATCTTGGATACCAGTCTTCTATCTGTTGTGTCATTTGCAAATATCTTCTCCCATTCCGTGGGCTACCTCTTAGTTTTTTTTGTCTGTTTCCTTGGCTGTGCACAAGCTTTTTATATTGATGAACTCCCACAAGTTCATTTTTTCTTTTGCTTCTCTTAACTTTGGAGATGCATCATGAAAAAAGTTGCTGTGGCCAATGTCAAAGAGGTTGCAGCCTATGTTCTCCTCTATGATTTTGATGGATTCCTATCTCACATCAAGGTCTTTCATCCATTTGGAGTTTATCTTTGTGTATGGTGGGAGAGAGTGGTCAAGTTTCATTCTTTTGCATGTAGCTGTCCAATTTTCCCAGCACCATTTATTGAAGAGACTGTCTTTTTTCCACTGGATGTTTTTTCCTGTTTTGTCAAAAATTAGTTGCCCAAAGAGCCAAAGGTCCATTTCTGGGTTCTCTATTCTGTTCCATTGGTCTAATGTCTGTTTTTGTGCCAGTACCATACTGTCTTTGTGATCACAGCTTTGTAGTATAGCTTGAAATCCGGCATTGTGATGCCCCCAGCTTTGTTTTTCCTTTTCAACAATTCCTTGGTGATTTGGAGCCTTTTCTGGTTCCACAAAACTTTAAGGGCTATTTGTTCCAGTTCGTTGAAAAATGTCATTGGTATTTTGATCAGGATGGCATTGAAAGTGTAGATTGCTCTGGGTAGCATACACATTTTAACTATATTTATTCTTCTGATCCATGAGCATGGAATGTTTTTCCATCTTTTTGTGTCTTCTTCACTGTCTTTCAAGAGTGATTTGTAGTTTCTAGAATATAGATCCTTTACCTCTCTGGTTAAGTTAATTCCAAGGTAATGTATGGTTTTTGGTGCTATTGTAAATGGAATGGATTCCCTAATTTCACTTTCTTCAGTCTCATTGTTCATGTATACAAATGCAACTGATTTCTGAGCATTGATTTTGTATCCCGCCACATAACTGAATTGCTCTATAAGTTCTAGTAGTTTGGGGGTACAGTCTTTTGGGTTCTTTATATAGAGTATCATGTCATCTGTGAAGAGAGACAGTTTGACTTCTTCTTTGCCAGTTTGGATACCTTTTAACACTTTTTCTTGTCTGACTGCTGTTGCAAGGACTTCTAGTACTATGTTGAATAATAGTGGCGAGAGTGGGCATCTTGTGATGTTCCTGATGTTACGGGAAAAGCTTTCAGCTTTTCCTCATTGAGAATGATATTCGCTGTAGGCTTTTCATAGATGGTTTGTATGAAATTGAGGAATGTACCCTCTATCCCTACACTCTGAAGGGTTTTAATCAGGAAAGGATGCTGTATTTTGTCAAATGCTTTTTCTGCATCAGTTGAGAGGACCATATGTTTCTTGACTCTTCTTGTTGATGTGATCTATCACACTGATTGATTTGTGAATGTGG
>NW_024423319.1:71980104-71983423 GCF_017311325.1 Ursus maritimus
GAGAGAGTGGTCAAGTTTCATTCTTTTGCATGTAGCTGTCCAATTTTCCCAGCACCATTTATTGAAGAGACTGTCTTTTTTCCACTGGATGTTTTTTCCTGTTTTGTCAAAAATTAGTTGCCCAAAGAGCCAAAGGTCCATTTCTGGGTTCTCTATTCTGTTCCATTGGTCTAATGTCTGTTTTTGTGCCAGTACCATACTGTCTTTGTGATCACAGCTTTGTAGTATAGCTTGAAATCCGGCATTGTGATGCCCCCAGCTTTGTTTTTCCTTTTCAACAATTCCTTGGTGATTTGGAGCCTTTTCTGGTTCCACAAAACTTTAAGGGCTATTTGTTCCAGTTCGTTGAAAAATGTCATTGGTATTTTGATCAGGATGGCATTGAAAGTGTAGATTGCTCTGGGTAGCATACACATTTTAACTATATTTATTCTTCTGATCCATGAGCATGGAATGTTTTTCCATCTTTTTGTGTCTTCTTCACTGTCTTTCAAGAGTGATTTGTAGTTTCTAGAATATAGATCCTTTACCTCTCTGGTTAAGTTAATTCCAAGGTAATGTATGGTTTTTGGTGCTATTGTAAATGGAATGGATTCCCTAATTTCACTTTCTTCAGTCTCATTGTTCATGTATACAAATGCAACTGATTTCTGAGCATTGATTTTGTATCCCGCCACATAACTGAATTGCTCTATAAGTTCTAGTAGTTTGGGGGTACAGTCTTTTGGGTTCTTTATATAGAGTATCATGTCATCTGTGAAGAGAGACAGTTTGACTTCTTCTTTGCCAGTTTGGATACCTTTTAACACTTTTTCTTGTCTGACTGCTGTTGCAAGGACTTCTAGTACTATGTTGAATAATAGTGGCGAGAGTGGGCATCTTGTGATGTTCCTGATGTTACGGGAAAAGCTTTCAGCTTTTCCTCATTGAGAATGATATTCGCTGTAGGCTTTTCATAGATGGTTTGTATGAAATTGAGGAATGTACCCTCTATCCCTACACTCTGAAGGGTTTTAATCAGGAAAGGATGCTGTATTTTGTCAAATGCTTTTTCTGCATCAGTTGAGAGGACCATATGTTTCTTGACTCTTCTTGTTGATGTGATCTATCACACTGATTGATTTGTGAATGTGGAACCACCCCTGCATCCCAGGGATGAATCCCACTTGGCCTTGATGGATAATCCTTTTAATGTACTGTTGGATCCTATTAGCTAGGATTTTGTTGAGAATTTTGGTGTCCATATTCATCAGGGAAATTGGTCTGTAATTCTCCTTTTCGATGGAGTCTTTGCCTGGTTTGGGGATCAAGGTAATACTGGCCTCATGGAATGAGTTTGGTAGTTTTCCCTCTGTTTCTATTTTTTAAACAGCTTCAGGAAAATAGGTCTTATCTCTTCTTTGAATGTTTGGTAGAATTCCCTGGGTAATCCATCAGGCCCTGGACTCTTGTTTTTGATCACTGCTTCAAACTCTTCATAATTAATCAGTCTGTTTAAATTATCAACTTCTTCCTGTTTCAGTCTTGGTAGTTTATAGGTTTCCAGGAAGGCATCAGTTCGTCCAGGTTGTTTAATTTATTGGCATAAAGCTGTTGATAAAAGTTTCTAATGATCCTTCCTATTTCATTGGTGTTGGTTGTGATCTCTCCCCTTTCATTCATAATTTTATTAATTTGGGTCCTTTCTCTGTTCTTTTGAATAAATCTGGCCAGTGGCTTATCGATCTTATTTATTCTTTCAAAGAACCATCTTCTAGTTCTGTTGATCTGCTCTACTGTGCTCCTGGTTTCTAATTCATTGATCTCTGCTCTAATCTTGACCAACTGCCTTCTCATGCGTGGGTTAGGCCTGTTCTTCTGTTCCAGCTCCAGCTTCTTGAGGTGAGAATATAAAAACTGCATTTTATATTTTTCCATTCTTTTGAGTGAGGTTTGGATGGCTATGTATTTTCCCCTTAGGACTGCCTTTGCAGTGTCCCATAGGTTTTGGACCGATGTGTTTTCATTGTCATTGGTCTCCAAAAATTGTTTACACTGATTTTTAATTTCCTGGTTTACCCAATCATTCTTGAGCAGGATAGTTCTTAGTTTCCAAGTGTTTGAGTTTCTTCCAAATTTTTCCTTGTGATTGAGTTCTAGTTTCAAAGCATTGTGGTCTGAGAATATGCAGGGAATAATCTCAGTCTTTTGGTTTCAGTTGAGACCTGTTTTGTGACCCAGTATATGGTCTATTCAGGAAAAAGTTCCATGTGCATTCGAAAAGAATGAGTGTTCTGTTGTTCTGGGGTGTAGTGTTCTATATATATCTATGAGGTTCATCTGGTCCAGTATATCATTCAAAGCTCTTGTTTTGTTGTTAATTTTTTGCTTAGGTGATCTGTCTATTGCTGATAGTGGAGTGTTGAGGTCCCCTACTATTAACATATTATTGTCTATATGTCTCTTTATTCTGGTTAAGAGTTGGCTTGTGTATCTAGCTGCTCCCCTGGTGGGGGCATAGATATTTATAATTGTCGTATTCAATTGTTTGATACATCCTTTAAGAATAATATACTGTCCTTCTGTATCTCTAACTACAGTCTTTAGTTTAAAATCTAATCTGTCTGATATGAGAATTGCTACCCCAGCTGTCTTTTGAGGTCCATTGGCATGAAAAATGGTTTTCCATCCCTTCACTTTCAGTCTGGATGTATCTTTAGGTTCAAAATGAGTCTCTTGTAGACAGCAAATGGATGGGTCATTTCTTTTTATCCAATCTGCAACCCTGTGATGTTTTATGGGAGCATTTAGGCCATTCACATTGAGAGTGATTATTGAGAGATATGATTTTAATGATGTCCTGTTGCCTGTGAAGTCTTTGTTTCTGTAGATTGTAAGTTTCTGTTCTGTATCACTCTTGGGGCCTTTTTACTTTTATAGAACCCCCCTTAATATCTCCTGTAGGGCTGGTTTGGTGTTTACAAATTCTGTCAGTTTCTGCTGATCCTGGAAGGTCCTTATCTCTCCATCAATTCTGAATGACAGCCTTGCTGGATAAAGGATCCTTGGCTGCATGTTCTTCTCAGATAGAGTTTTGACAATACGCTGCCAACCCTTCCTATTTTGCCAGGTCTGTGTAGACATGTCTGACGTTATTCTGATATTTTTCCCTCTGTACATAAGGATTTTCTTCCCCTTGGCCACTTACAATACTGTATCCTTGGATCTAATATTTGTGAATTGCACTATGATGTGAGGTGGTGTAGGTCTGTTCTCATTGACCTTGGGAGGGGTCCTCTCTGCCTTTTGGACACGAATGCTTGTTTCCTTTGCCAGATTA
>NW_024423319.1:71983433-72035116 GCF_017311325.1 Ursus maritimus
TAGGATTTTGTTGAGAATTTTGGTGTCCATATTCATCAGGGAAATTGGTCTGTAATTCTCCTTTTCGATGGAGTCTTTGCCTGGTTTGGGGATCAAGGTAATACTGGCCTCATGGAATGAGTTTGGTAGTTTTCCCTCTGTTTCTATTTTTTAAACAGCTTCAGGAAAATAGGTCTTATCTCTTCTTTGAATGTTTGGTAGAATTCCCTGGGTAATCCATCAGGCCCTGGACTCTTGTTTTTGATCACTGCTTCAAACTCTTCATAATTAATCAGTCTGTTTAAATTATCAACTTCTTCCTGTTTCAGTCTTGGTAGTTTATAGGTTTCCAGGAAGGCATCAGTTCGTCCAGGTTGTTTAATTTATTGGCATAAAGCTGTTGATAAAAGTTTCTAATGATCCTTCCTATTTCATTGGTGTTGGTTGTGATCTCTCCCCTTTCATTCATAATTTTATTAATTTGGGTCCTTTCTCTGTTCTTTTGAATAAATCTGGCCAGTGGCTTATCGATCTTATTTATTCTTTCAAAGAACCATCTTCTAGTTCTGTTGATCTGCTCTACTGTGCTCCTGGTTTCTAATTCATTGATCTCTGCTCTAATCTTGACCAACTGCCTTCTCATGCGTGGGTTAGGCCTGTTCTTCTGTTCCAGCTCCAGCTTCTTGAGGTGAGAATATAAAAACTGCATTTTATATTTTTCCATTCTTTTGAGTGAGGTTTGGATGGCTATGTATTTTCCCCTTAGGACTGCCTTTGCAGTGTCCCATAGGTTTTGGACCGATGTGTTTTCATTGTCATTGGTCTCCAAAAATTGTTTACACTGATTTTTAATTTCCTGGTTTACCCAATCATTCTTGAGCAGGATAGTTCTTAGTTTCCAAGTGTTTGAGTTTCTTCCAAATTTTTCCTTGTGATTGAGTTCTAGTTTCAAAGCATTGTGGTCTGAGAATATGCAGGGAATAATCTCAGTCTTTTGGTTTCAGTTGAGACCTGTTTTGTGACCCAGTATATGGTCTATTCAGGAAAAAGTTCCATGTGCATTCGAAAAGAATGAGTGTTCTGTTGTTCTGGGGTGTAGTGTTCTATATATATCTATGAGGTTCATCTGGTCCAGTATATCATTCAAAGCTCTTGTTTTGTTGTTAATTTTTTGCTTAGGTGATCTGTCTATTGCTGATAGTGGAGTGTTGAGGTCCCCTACTATTAATGTATTATTATCTATATGTCTTTTTATTTTGGTTAAGAGTTGGCTTATGTATCTAGCTGCTCCCCCTTTAGGTTCAAAATGAGTCTCTTGTAGACAGCAAATGGATGGGTCATTTCTTTTTATCCAATCTGCAACCCTGTGATGTTTTATGGGAGCATTTAGGCCATTCACATTGAGAGTGATTATTGAGAGATATGATTTTAATGATGTCCTGTTGCCTGTGAAGTCTTTGTTTCTGTAGATTGTAAGTTTCTGTTCTGTATCACTCTTGGGGCCTTTTTACTTTTATAGAACCCCCCTTAATATCTCCTGTAGGGCTGGTTTGGTGTTTACAAATTCTGTCAGTTTCTGCTGATCCTGGAAGGTCCTTATCTCTCCATCAATTCTGAATGACAGCCTTGCTGGATAAAGGATCCTTGGCTGCATGTTCTTCTCAGATAGAGTTTTGACAATACGCTGCCAACCCTTCCTATTTTGCCAGGTCTGTGTAGACATGTCTGACGTTATTCTGATATTTTTCCCTCTGTACATAAGGATTTTCTTCCCCTTGGCCACTTACAATACTGTATCCTTGGATCTAATATTTGTGAATTGCACTATGATGTGAGGTGGTGTAGGTCTGTTCTCATTGACCTTGGGAGGGGTCCTCTCTGCCTTTTGGACACGAATGCTTGTTTCCTTTGCCAGATTAGGGAAGTTCTCAGCTACAATCTGTTCAAAGATCTCTTCCAGACTTCTCTCTTTCTCTACCCCCTCAGAAGAGTCACAGAAAACCGCCAGGGAAAGCCACCGGAGAACAAAAGCCAGGAAATACCAGCTCACATTGTGCCCATCCCCATCCCCCCTTGCAGGGGACAGGGCGACTCAACCCATTGGGTTGCCAATGATTCTGACATTGGAACATTTCATTGAGTCATTAACTCCGTAATTTACATTCTGAGATTGGATTTTTTTGAGCCAAGTTTCTGTTTTAACTTTCTCTTCTAACATCCCATCCTCCAATTCACTAATTCCTTCTTCTGCCTCATTTACCCTGGCTCTCAGAGCGTCTAGTTTAGACTGCATTTGTTTCATAGCATTTTTAATTTCTGCCAGATTCACTCTCATTTCCGCCCTTAGAGATTTTATATTCTCATTAATATTTTCATTAATATTTTTTTCAATCCTACACATCATCTTGACTATTGTTAATCTGAACTCCATTTCTGACAATTTGGTTATATCCATATCCATCAGTTCTGTGGCAGAGGCCACAGGCTCATTATCTTTTCTTTCCTGAGGGGGATTTCTCCTCCTCATTCTGATGAGGAGAGGTTGCGGGGATAACTAGAGCCCCAATTATTGACCAGGACCCAGGCAGTGTGCACTTGTTTTATGGGACCTTAGGGATGTGGGCTTCTTGATTTTTCAGCCTGCATTCTGGAGTGAGGGCCTGCTGTGCTGATACTCAGGTAACCCTCTTTGTGTAGAGTCGCCCTGTCCCCTGCAAGGGGGGATGGGGATGGGCACAATGTGAGCTGGTATTTCCTGGCTTTTGTTCTCCGGTGGCTTTCCCTGGCGGTTTTCTGTGACTCTTCTGAGGGTCAGAGCAGCAGTGGCTGTATCCTAGCCTCTGTCTCAGAACAGAGAGATCGCAGTCCGCTCTTCACTGAGCTCTCTTGGCCACTTTAACTGTTTCTGTCAGTGCTGCTAAAAACCCTGCAGCGTCCCGGGTTGTGCACCCCACAGCCACTCTCCCAGCCCTCACTTCCAGGGTCAGCAGGTCTCTGTCCTTTGTGCTTCTAACACCGCCAGCTGCCCTCGTTCCCGCGCATGCTCCCGAGCTCCCTGTTTCAGTGTGGTTCGCGCGTGCTCCAGAGCGCAGGTTTTCAGTCTGGTTGTGCACGCGCTCCCGAGCTCCCTTTATCAGTCCAGTTCCAGTGAGTGCTCTGGAGCTCCAGTTTTCAGCTTGGATGCTCACACACTCCCGAGCTCCCGATTTTAGTCCGGTTCCTGTGAGAGCTCCAGAGCTCCAGTTTTCAGTCTGGTCACACGCGCGTTCCCAGGCTCATGGTCTCAGTCCACTTTCTTGGGGGTGCCTGTCCACAAGTCCAGCCCACTCCCCAGTGCAAGTGGCTACTGCTTCCCGGTGCCCGAGCGCATTGGTTCCCTCCCCTTCCATTTATCTTCCGATATCTGTGCGTGGATTCACAGCTCCCTACTTCGTACCTCAATATTCAGCGCTGGAGATATTCATTTGTAGAGATCCAGATGTATCTTCCTGTGTCTCAGGCTGATTCCGTGGGTTTTTGGGATGGTCTGGTAGATATCCAGCTCGACTCGGGACCAGCTGAGAAAGGGGTCCCCTACTCCTCCTCCATCTTTTCTCCTCCTTGCAGAAAGTGGTCGTTTTTCTGTTCATAGAGTTTCTGCTACTCTTTTCTTCTTTCTCCAGTTGCATTCATAGGTATTCAGAATGGTTTGGTAGCTCTCTAGCTGAATTCCTGGGACCAGACGAACTTTAGGTCTCCTCAGTAGTTAATGTTTTGGAGAGTCAAAGTTACATGCACATTTTCTACAGGGGTGGGGTGGTTGGCACCTAACCCCTGTATAGTTCAAGGGTCAACCATAATTGTAAAACAGCTTTTCGTATTTCTTTTTTAAAAATTTTACTTATTTATTTGAGAGAGAGAGTGAGCAAAAGAGGGAGAGAGCACACCAGCAGGGGCAGAGGGAGAGGGAGAAGCAGACTCCTTTGCCAAGCAGGGAGTATGATGCAGGGCTCAATTCCGGGACCCTGGGATCATGACCTAAGCCAAAGGCAGATGTTTAACTGACTGAGCCACCCAGGTACCCCTAACACAACTTTTTCTAAGGATTGTGTTTCTCTTTCTATTCTTCAAGGCACATATGAATAAATCCTATTTCTGTTCATTCTATAACATGCTACAGAAAGTTGTTTATGTACGAGTAGCTCAGTTGAAAACCAATGCCTATACTTTAAAGTGCCTGCCACTGTGACTTATGAATGATCATGGAAATACCCACTCACCAGGAAATGCGTATCTTTGAAAGTAAATTGGTCATCCAAGGGAGTTGGTGGTGTCTACAGAATCAATTGTCTCCTTTACCATACCTTGTTGAAATCTGCTGTTGTAGGACCTAGTGCTGAATTCCATATGTTGTTCCTCAAATTAAACTTTCAGGGGGACCTGGTAACTCAGGAACTGATTCCAGTATCATCTTACCATTCCATCTTTAAGCTGGCATTTCCATTTCAGAGCTTGACAATGGTGACACATTTCAGACATTATCCAGATGTTAGATTTCTTTGGGCCTTTTCTTTAAAATTACTGTTTGCTTTCTCTATCATAGTGTTTTAATACGGTAAGGGGAATCTCTTACTTTTGATAGCCACATATCTCCTCATGTTGAACTTCAGTTTACTTTATGGTAAATAATAGGCTCTCCCTTTCAGTAAGCATTATAGCCTCTTAATGGAATTCTGTTTCATCTACTGTGGTAGAGGATGCTGCCTTACACTGGATGATCAAACATTCCTTACATTAGGCAGCAGTTGCCCTTGAAAGGGTGTGCTGTACTACCTTTCTAATCAACTACCAAATGACCTTCTCATCATATATCTCTTCCTTTGCTCTCAAAACTGCCTATCTCTCATGTTTGGCCTTTAGATGATTATTAGTTTTAGACTGACTTTCAGATTCTCAAAATTCTGATTTGCTGTCAGTTTTTGCCTATTTGTCTATTTTCAAAATGGCATTTTCTTAGTCAAAGTTCTTAATTAATGTCACAATAACAAAATTTAATATTGTAAATATTTAGAAACTTCCTCCCACTCATATTATATTAGATACAGAAACTGTAAATTTGTGAATCCAATTAACATTTTAAGTGAGATACATTCTAGCCTATATTTTAAATCAGACAATACCAATTTTGTTGAATTGTTGAATTTCTATCCAGCTATTTTCAGTAGTATGGTAACAAATAGGCTGAAAGTTACTTTTTTGTTTAGAGAGATTAGGTCCAAAAGGCTTCAAAGACATTCACCAAACCACTGCAGACATGATAATTTCTTTTGCTTATATTCATCATCTATCCCTCCCTTCTCAGCGAAATAGATTTATCTATCCCCTTCATCTTTTTAACCTACACCCACAGTTGAACCTTTCCAAAAACTGTAACTTGGGCTTGGAACTTCCTACCTGAAATACCCTAGCTTCCTCCCTTCATTCATTCAGGAAGTTCTTGAAATCCCCACATGCTCATTTGATCACATGGCATTAGCTAACTGAGAGAAAGTTGGTGTACCTTTTGCATGCTTCAGTCTAAAACTGCTGGGCTACTGGGCCTTAATTTGTCATATTACAATATGCACTCATTCCTTTGCCTAGTCAAAAGAATAATATGTTATTTTCTTTTGAAAAGATTCTGTTCAATACTCAGTTATCTATGTGCCCTTCATGACCATCTATTTAAATTCTTCCCTTACTTTTTAGAGTATCTCACAAATGTTTGCCACTGACAAAACTATATGTGATGGATGGTAAGGGTGGGGAGAGGAAGCCAACTCCGGCATTAAGAACACATGATCAGCCTGATGGTGAATTAGCCAAAGAATGGCATTATCAGCTAGGGTTGGGGAGCAACATGTGATCAAACTGACTGTAAGACCAAAACTGTTTCAGAATTAGAATGGACTGACTATACCAATGTTTCTCAAACTCTGCCGTAGTATATTAACAAGTGTTATTTAAAAAAAGAGAAAGAAAGGAGATGTGGTGACATTTAACCTGCTGCATTTACTTAGAGCTCCCTTGCCTAAAACTCTTCATTAGCTACTCTCTGCAGTTAGAGTAATTTCCAACCTCTCTAGCATCAACTATAAGTTCCTCCCTCCTTCTAGAGTCTCATCTGGTCCTATGCTTCTCTGAATTCAACTATACTCCAGCCTCAAACTTTCTTTTCCTCAAACTCCCCAAGTTTGTTCCTAATTCAGGCTTTGCACATGCTCTTCCTTCTGCCCAGAAAACTTTTTGTCAAGTTAATGCATGGCTAGCAAAAGGAATCACTCCTTTCATGTCTGGGCTCACATGCTACCTCCTCAGAGATGTCTCCAAACCTATTCTTCTCTGTTTATTTCTTTTATAGAAATTATGTTTAATTAATTTTCTTGTTTATTGTCTGTCAGTCTTCCCTTACTAGAATGAAAGCAGGGTCCTTGTTTATTTTGTTTACCTTAGTGTCTCTAAAACATAGAATAATGCCTGGCTTATGGTAGGAGCCCAATAAATATTTGTTGAATGAATGAATGAATGAATGAATGAATGAAATGCCAGAAAGAATGTAGTAAATAACCTAAATGTCCAAAAATTAGAAAATAATTAAATTGTTTTATTAGATTCAAAATAATAATTTTCTGTTATTATAAATAGCAGGAATATTATACTTAAATATTTTTGTTAGGATGAGTGAAAAATGAAGAATACAATATAGTCTGTATGCTACAGTGATATATGTATAGATGCACAGAGGAAGTTTGTGTGGGGATGGTGGGTTCAACTATTTTTTCCTGAATTTTAAAGTGTTTTTATTGCTTTCATAGGAAAAACAATCAATGTATCTAGGAATCTAGTTAGCAAAAGAAATGTCACTGGATTAGCCTTGTCGTTATGTAGAATAGTGCTAGAAAACATGGGGCGCCTGGGTGGCACAGCGGTTAAGCGTCTGCCTTCGGCTCAGGGCGTGATCCCGGAGTTCTGGGATCGAGCCCCACGTCAGGCTCTTCCGCTATGAGCCTGCTTCTTCCTCTCCCACTCCCCCTGCTTGTGTTCCCTCTCTCGCTGGCTGTCTCTCTCTCTGTCGAATAAATAAATAAAATCTTTAAAAAAAAAAAAAGAAAACAATAACAGGAACTTCAAAATCCTTGTGAGTGCCAAGATCTGTGCTCCAAATTTTGTCTTGAAGGATATGTAGAACTTGGAGAGGTTTAAGAGAGTCAGGATTCAGAATTAATGGAGAAACAGTAATGAAATTCATTTTCTTCTCCAGGCAGAACAATTCTACTTCATAGTTCCTCTTGAAAGCTGAATAAGAAGCAAGGGATCTAAATTATAGTAAATTATAAAATTATAGAAATAAACTTTGGAGATTAGTATCTTAAAAGCAGTGAATTTGTGGAAAAGGGGGCTTGTGACATCTACAAAGGAGAGCTGTTAGTAACAAGGAATCCATATGAGTGTTTTTTAGTCTGAACTGCGTTGAGTATAGTCCCACTGAAAGTAAATGGAAAGGTAGGTTTTCCATGAGATTCTTTCAGTCTTGTCATTCTGCTTCTCTCACTTTGAGAAGACAAATATATTTACTATCTACTATATAGAATGAATTCATTTCTTTGGACAACTTTTTCACTAAGCATCTATCTTGTTAAGGGCTTGAGACTGTAAGGTAAGGAATACAAAAGTATGTATAATGAGGAAAGTGCCTGAAAGGTACTTATGAATTGTGAACTATATTTGATAAAAATAAATAAACAATGGAATATAATTTGCTCTAAAAATTAAGATATAACCTCCTCAAAACATTACAGCAATCCTTTGACAGTCCAGATTTGCTAATTTTACTCTTTCACAGAACTGTGAATTTTTGCAGGTTGTCTTTATTCTCTTCTATTTGACCACTTCGCCTTTGAAAGATATTGACTATCTCATTTTATCATATAAAATATTTCTCAGTGCAGTACAGCGGACAGAACACTAGATTTGGAGTTAAGAGATCACTGTTTTCCATACTGACTTTGTGCTACATTAGCTAAATCAGTTGCCTTACTTGTAAAATGGGGATATTAATATTTGCCCTGCTTACCTCATATAAATACTTTGTAAACCTTAAAGTATCACATATATGGAATGGGATTATAAAACCTTCACTGAAATGAAACACTATAAATGAGATGACACCCTTAAAAAGAGGAGGGGGAAAATAAAATATAATGAGAAAGAAATATAGTTCATAATAAATTTCAACCTAGCCTTTCATAGTTCTTAGGCACCAAAAACAGATTTCTGGTCCAATTTTGACCCAATTGAGGTGGAAAATGTTAAGAGATGATGAGAAAATGTCATATGTTCTCATTTCCTTGAAAGATAGACTCTGAAAAATCTTAGTTTTTGGTATCACTATTTTCTAACGTATGGGGAAAAAAAACAAATGGACTTTTAAAAAATATTCCAGTGTAGTTAACAACCACTGTTATATTAGTTTCAGGTGTACAATATGTTGATTCAACACTAACATATATTACTCAGTGCTCATCAAGATAAGTGTACTCTTAATCCCCTACACCTATTTTGATAGGGATTACATTAAATGTGTAATTGCTTTGGATACTATATACATTTAAAAAATATTTGTTCTGGGGCACCTGGGTGGCTCAGTCATTAAGCGTCTGCCTTTGGCTCAGGGCATGATCCCAGGGTTATGGGATCGAGCCCCACATCAGGCTCCTCTGCTAGGAGCCTGCTTCTTCCTCTCCCACTCGCCCTGCTTGTGTTCCCTCTCTTGCTGGCTGTCTCTCTCTGTTAAATAAATAAATAAAAATCTTAAAAAGAATTGTTCTTACAATTAACAAGTATGGAATATCTTTCCATTTCTTTGTATTATCTTCAATTTCTCTAAATAGAATTTTATAATTTTCAGAATACAGGTCTTTCACCTATTTGGTTAGGTTTATTCGTAGGTATCTTATGGTTTGGAGGCAACTGTAAATGGGATCGTTTTCTTAATTTCTCTTTTTGCTGCTTCATTATTGGTGTATAGAAATGCAATAGATTTCTACACATTGATTTTGTATCCCGCCACTTCACTGAATTCATTTAACAGTTCTAGTAGTTTTTTGGATGAGACTTCCAAGTTTTCTATATACAGTGTCGTGTCATCTGCAAACAGTGGAAGTTGCACTTCTTTACCAATTTGGAAGCCGTTTATTTCTCTTTGTTGTCTGATTAATGCAGCTAGGAGTTCCAGGGCTATGTTGAAGAAAAGTGGTGAGAGTGGACATCCTTGTCTTGTTCCTGACCTTAGGGGGAAAGCTCTCAGTTTTTTTGAGTATGAAATTAGCTGTGGGTTTTTCATGTATGACCTTCATTATGTTGAGCTATGCTACTTCTAAACCTACTTTGTTGAGAGCTTTTATCATGAATGGATGTTGTACTTGGTCAAATGCTTTTCCCGCATCTATTGAAATGATCACATGGTGCTTATCCTTTCTCTTATTGATGTGATGTACCACATTGATTGATTTGCAAATACTGAACCACCCTTGCATCCCAGGAATAAATCCCACTGGATCATGGTGAATGGTTTTTTTAAATGTATTCTTGGACTTAGTTTGCTAATATTTTATTGAGGTTTTTTGCAGCTATGTCCATCAGAGATATTAGCCTGTAGTTCTCTCCCTCTCTGTGCTGGGTCTGCATCTGGTTTTGGTATCAGGGTGATGCTGGCCTCATAGGATGAATTTGGAAGTTTTCCTTCCTCTTCTAGTTTTTGGAATAGTTTGAGAAGAATAGCTACTAACTCTTCTTTAAATGATTGGTAGAATTCACCCGTGAAGCTGTATGTTCCTGGACTTCTGTTTGTTGGGAATTTATTGAGTACTGATTCAGTTTTCTTTTTTTTTTTTTTTAAGATTTTATTTATTTATTTGACAGAGACAGCCAGAGAGAGAGGGAACACAAGCAGGGGGAGTGGGAGAGGAAGAAGCAGGCTCATAGCGGAGAGCCCGATGTGGGACTCGATCCGAGCCGCAGGATCACGCCCTGAGCCGAAGGCAGGCGGCTAACTACTGCGCTCCCGGCGCCCCCTGATTCAGTTTTCTTGCTGGTAATCAGTCTGTTCAAATTTTCTATTTCTTCCTGCTTCAGTTTTGGTAGGTTACTGTGTTCTTCATCTCTGGATCTTTTTTAAAAAAATCTCTTTGTTAAAGGTCTCACCTTTTTCTCAAGTCCAGTGAGTATCTTTATGATCATTATTTATTTATTTTTTTTAAAGATTTTATTTATTTATTTGACAGAGGGAGAGAGACAGCCAGTGAGAGAGGGAGCACAAGCAGGCAGTGTGGGAGAGGAAGAAGCAGGCTTCCCAGCGGAGCAGGGAGCCCGATGCGGGGCTTGATTCCAGAACTCTGGGATCACGCCCTGAGCTGAAGGCAGACGCTTAATGACTGAGCCACCCAGGCACCCCTATGATCATTATTTAAAATTCTCTATCAGGCATATTATTTCTGTCTGTTTTGCTTAGGTCTCTTGCTATGGTTTTGTCCTGGTCTTTCATTTGGGACATATTCCTCTGTCTCCTCGTTTTGTCTAACTCTCTGTGTCTGTTTCTCTGTGTTAGGGAAGTCAGCTATGTCTCCTGCTCTTGCAGGTAATGGCCTCATGAAGAAGAGGTCCTGTAGTGCACTGCAGTCAGTGTCTCCTGTTCCCCAGAACCTGGCGTTTCAGGGGGTGTCTCCTGTGTGTGTTGCACATGCCCTGCTGTTGTGTCCTGGCTGTCTTTTCCTTCAGTCCAGTCATCCACAGAGGCTCTTTTTGCCCCTCGTGGGCAGTGTTTGGTCCCTGGCCAGCGCAGGGCATGCAGTTTTAACAAGGTGCATGCCAGTCTACTTGTAAAACAAGACCTGTGGCTGCTGTCATGGGGACCAGAGCTGTGTGGGCGGGGTGTGTAATTTTAACAAGGTGCCCCTCGGGCTTCCACAGGGCCTGCTGTTGCCACCATCACCACCACCACCACAACCAACGGGACCAAGGCCCCACAGAGCACTCTGGTCAGGAGATGCAGTGTTGGCAAGCTTTGCGCTGGTCTTCTGGGGGAGGGAACCCACAGCACTGGGATTGAGGCAAGTATGACTGGAAAGGGTGGGTCCGCTGAAGCATGGAGTGGGGGGGGGGGCTTGGTGTAAGCCAGTTAGGTAGCGCATGGTAGGGTGGAGCTGGTTCCCACAGGTGGCCATGTGTTTATGCTGAAGGATAGGGGAAGGAAATGGCCCCCACCAGTCCTTTGTTCCTAGGGGTGTCTTCCTGCGATCCTGCCCCTCTGGGACACCTCTCTGAGATGAGGAAATAACTCTCCCTCCTGTGTGCCGCAGGCATTTTTCAAATCGCTTTTCCATGCTGTATCTCTGGGGGCTGCTTATTGTGGTGTGTCCTTAAGGTAGGGGGCGGGGGGTGGGGCACACTCCATTTCCTAATGCCCTCTTCCAGGCTTTCCCAGAGCAGAGCTTGCTGAGTTTTAAAATGCTAGGCTTTGTATAAGTGACGAATCACTGAATTCTACTCCTGAAACCAATATTGCACTGTATGTTAGCTAACTAGAATTTAAATAAAAATTTGAAAAGAAAAAAGTTTAAAAAATTAAATCCTAGGCTTTAAGTCCCTCTGGTTGTAACAGCTCATGTAATTCGGCCCCTCCTGCTTTTAAAGCCAAATGTTACACAGATTTGTCTGTCCAGTGTGATAGACTGTTTCTCACCCTTTCTCCATGCCCCCAGCTCCCTCCCCCACCTCGAACAACGTGGTCCATTTTGCTGCCCACTGCATCTCCCCTCTTCCTACCCTCTTCGATGTGACTTCTTCATCATTAGTTGGAATTTGCTTTGCCAGTCTTTGGGTCATTTTCTGGGTTATTCACGCTGATTTGAGTGTTATCTAGTTGTATTTGTGGGATGAGGTGAGCCTAGGGTCCTCTTACTCTGCCATCTTCCCAGCCTCCCCAAATATTTTATTGAGGGTGTTTGCTTTTATGTCTATTAGATATATTGGCCTGTAATTTCCTTTTCTTTTATTGTCTTTGCCTGTCTCTGGTGTCAGGCTAATGCTGTCCTAATACATCGAATTTGAAAATGTTGCTGTTTCCGTTTTTTTTGGAAGAGTTTATGAATGATTGGAGTAAACTCTTCTTTAAATGCTTAGAATAACTCACCACTGAAGCAATCTGGTCCTGGGCTTTTTTTTTTTTTTAATTTGGGAGGTTGTGACTGCTGACTCAATTTCCTTACTCGTTTTGGTTTGTTCTAATTATTCTATTTCTTCATAATTTAGTTTTTGTTGGTTGTATGTTTCTCAGGCTTTATCCGTTTTTCTTGTAAGTTATCCAATTTGTTTGTATAAAACCATTCATAGTAGTCTCTTATGATCCTTTGTTTTCTTTGGCATCATTTGTAATGTCTTCTTTCAATTCTGATTTTATTTTTTTCTTTCTCTTTTTTTTTTCTTATATAGACTAGGAATGGGTTTGTTAGTTTACCTCTTCCATAAACCACCACATCGTTTTGTTGATGTTTTTCTACTTTGTAATAGTTTATTTCTACTCTAATCCTTATTATTTTCTTCTTTCTGCTAACTTTGGGATTTGTCTGTTGTTTATGTAATTGCTTGAGGTGTAACATCATCCTGTTTAAGATCTTCTTTCTTAATGTACGAAGTTATCATGATAAACTTCTATCTCACTACTGCATTTGCTGTATCCCATCAATTTTCATACATTGTGTTTTCATTTTTGTTTGTCTCAAGAAATTTTATTAGAAAAATATAGGACAAGCCCACATCTAACATTATACTCAGTGGTGAAAAAACTAAAGCCTCCCCTTTAAGCCAAGAACAAGGCAAGGATACACACTCTCACCACTTCTATTTCACACAGTACTTGAAGTCCTAGACAAAGTGATTAGTCAAGAAACAGAAATAAGAGATATGCAAATGGGAAAGGAAGAAGTAACGTTATCTCTGTTTTCATATGAAATGATCTTATATATAGAAAATCCTAAAGGTTCCATAAAAAGTCTGTTAGATACAATAAATTAATTCAATAAAGTACAAAATACAAAATGAACATACAAATATCAGCTGCATTTCTATAGACTTATCATGAGCTATTTGAAAAGGAAATTATAAAAACAGTTCCATTTACAGTATCATCAACAGTAGAAAATTCATAGGAGTAATCTTAACCAATGACATAAAAGACCTGTATGCTAAAATCTACAAATCATTGATGAAAAAATTAAAGTACACATAAATGTAAAGACATTTCATGTTCATAGATTGGAGGACTTAATATTATTACAATGTCCATCTTACCCAATGCAATCTATATTCAATGAAATCCCTATCCATATCCCAATGGCATTTTTACAGAAATAGAAAAAAAAATCCCATAATTTGAATGGAACCTCAAAGGACCCCAAAGAGCCAAAACAATCTTGAGAAAGAAAAACCAGGATGAAGGCATCACATTTCCCGGTTTCAAAATACACTACAAAGCTATAATAAATAAAACAGTATGGCACTCACATAAAAACAGACATATACACCAATTGAACACAGTAGACAGCCTAGAAATAAACCGCTTATATGCTCAACTCACTTTAGACAGGAGTACCAAGAATACAGATCAGGGAAAGGATAGTCTCTTCAACAAACTGTGCTGGGAAAACTGAATATGCACATGCACAAGAAAGAAACTGGACTGCTGTATTATCCCATATACAGAAATCAGTCAAAATGGATTAAAGACTTAAACATAAAATCTGGAACTGTAAAACTCCTAGGAGAAAAGATAGGGAAACTGCTTCATTAAGTTGTTCTAGACAATACTTTTTCAGACATGACACCAAAAAAACAGAGACATCAAAAGCAAAAATAGATAAGTGGGGCTACATCAAGTTAAATGGCTTCTGCACAGCAATGTAAACAGTAGAGTGAAAAGCAACTTATGGAAATGGAGAGAGTATTTGCAACTATATATTTTATAAGAGATTAATACTCAAAATATACAAGGAATTCTCGGAATTCAACAGCAAAAACACAAATAACTTGATTTTAAAATGGCAAAGGACTTGAATGGACATTTCTCCAGAGAAGACATACAAATAGCCAACAGACGCATGAAAAGATGTTCAACATCACTAATAATCAGGGAAATGCAAATCAAAATCACAGTAATATGTCACCTCACACCTGTTAGGATGCCTATTAAAAAAAAAAAGACCAAAAAGAAGAGATAACGAGTGTTGGCAAGGATGTGAAGAAATTGGAACCCTACACATTGTTAGTGGGCCTGTAAAATGGTGCACTTGCTATGCAAAACAGTAGGGAGGTACCTCAAAAAACTAAAACTTCCATATGATCCAGCAATCCTAGTGGGTATATACCCTAAATAATTGAAATCAGGATATTGAAGAAATCTTCATTCCTATGTTTATTGCAGTATTCACAATAGCCAAGATGTGGAAACAACCTAAATGTCCTTCAACAGATGAATGGATAATGTAAATATAGCATATACTTACAATAAAATATTATTCATCTTTAAAAAAAGAAGTAAATCCTTCCATATGTTACAATATGGATGACCCTGGAGGACAGTATGCTAAGTAAACTAAGCCAGTTATGGAATGACAAATATTATACAATTCCCCTTATATGAGATAACTAAAATAGTAACACATAGAATCAGAAAGTAGGATGGTGGTTGTCAGGTTCTGGGGGAAGGAGAAAATGAGTTTCATTTCAATGGGCATAAAGTGTCAGTTATATAAGATGATTAAGTGCTAGAGATATTTTGAAATCTGGTAGCTATAAATAATACTGTATTGTGTACTTAAAAATGTATTAAGAGGATAGATCTCATATTAAGTGTTCTTACCACAAATAAAAAAAAGAGGTAGCCAAAAATACATAGTAAAAAAGTATTATAGTATAGAAGTGTGTTGGACTGTTAATTTATTATATATATATATATACATATATATGTATATATATATACATATATAATGTATATGTTATATATATACTGTTATATATATGTATATAACATATAATGTATATGTTATATATATACAGTTATATATAACTGTTTATTATATATATACATATTATATATGTGTATATATATATACATATATAATATGTATACATATAGGGGCACCTGGGTGGCTCAGTTGGTTAAGCATCTGACTCTTGATTTAGACTCAGGTCATGATCTCACCCTATGTCGGGATCCACATGCAGCAGGGAGTCTGCTTGAGATTCTCTCCCTCTCCCTCCCCCTCCCCTGCTCACACTTTCTCTAAAATAAGTAAGTCTTTGAAAAAAAGATTACTCTTAAAAATGTATATAAATGCATATGGATATACATATATATACATTGCATACATACACACACACTTATACACATGTATACATATGTACATATATATGTATGGGTGTATATACATATATGTAATGTATATGGGTATATATGTATTGTATATATGTGTATATGTACACATAAAGTACATTTTATGTATATTTGCTACAGATTTTGTGATGTTTTGGTGTTTGTAATTTTTGT
This sequence comes from Ursus maritimus, assembly GCF_017311325.1. NCBI lineage: Eukaryota > Metazoa > Chordata > Mammalia > Carnivora > Ursidae > Ursus > Ursus maritimus. Next base: position 71,999,032 of record NW_024423319.1, read on the forward strand.
CATTTCTCATTCTAAACAAATACTCACTTTTGTACCAAAAAATGTAAATGTAAACAAATAATTTAATAAATATTTTACAGATGCTAAGATAGAAGTGTGTATAGGGAGTAGTGGAGACAGAGATGACAGAGGAGTGGTCAGGAAAACTTAATCTTGGAAACAGTACTTGCTCAGAGCCTTTATGTGGTACGATGGCAAGCGGGGAAGGGCATTCCAATTTACAAAGAGCATAATGTGAAAGCCATGTATGCATGAAACAGCATGTTTCATCCAGGAAACTCTAATTCAGTGTGGCTACAGAATACAAATGCAACTGTCCTTAGATGAGTCTGGAAGGTTAGGAAGGGACCAGATTACTGAAGGCTGTGGGTACCATCCTAAAGACTAGATTTTATCATTTCAGCAGTGAGTCATGGAAGCATTTTAAGCAGGAATAACATGATTCCCCCACAAGACAGTGTGTAAGATATATTAGAGAGGCAGATGAAGAGTGTAGGCAGGGAAAAAGTGAATCCCGGTGAAACAGGAAATTCTGAAACAAGGCAAAAGCAGTAAGAATGGGAGTACAGCATGGACTCAAGATATATGATAAGGCTAGAATATATAGGACTTGGTTTCTGATTGGATTAAATGAATCAGAGAAAGGAAATAGTTAAGGGTGACTCTTAGGTTTGTAAGTTGGATAAGTAGCCTCTGAACCAAAGAGAATTTCAGAAGATGACAGGGACTCAAGGCTTTTCTACTCCTGTGAACCTTGTAAAAGGGCAACAAGTCCAGTATCCCAGGTACCCTCTGAAGCAGAACAACTCTACTAACAAGCCATAGCAGTGCTGTTTACTTTTATCCTGACCTTTGAAATATAAGGCCACATCCATGTATATGGAACCAACAGACCAAGGCACTGGCCATCTGTTTTCTAGGATTGTCTTAACAACCAGTGGGACTCATCATATGATGGATTCAGCCACAGTAATTAACATTGATTATAAAGATGGCAAAAATGAGTAGTTTAGGCATGCTTCTCACAGATCAGTATGCAGGTCAAGTATAGATATGGCCTCAATCATATCCTTACATCATTAGTCATTATCCACTGCAAATTATGAAAACATTTATAAGCAAGGAATGAAAAATACACACTAAAGTTGTGTGTCATGTCCAAGTAGATCTGCTTATATATAATTATTTTTGCACTGGTTTCCTCCTTAAGAAACTAGCTTTGCGGCATTCTCTACCAGTTTTCACCAACAGTTGTGCTTACAAAGCTCAATGTATTGTTACAACTTCTTAATCCTCCATTCATTCATTTCTTCAATGCTAGAGAAGTATGAAAATAAAGGTCCCTAATCAAAAGACCCTTTCTAGCTCACAAAACAAGACACTCACCCGTGGAAAGCCAAACAATGTGAGTTACACAGCAAAACAACAGTGTGCTACCAGGCAATCTATATGTTAAGTGTCAAATGAGAGCTATAGACAGGAAGTACTAAGAGTTCACAGGAGGGAGAAATTCTCATGGGCTTGAGTGGTAACACTCAGTATGTTTTGGAGGAGGTGGAAATTGCTGTGGGACTTGAATAATGGGAAAGATTTGGGTAGGAAGGGAAGATAGCATACAAAATGTAGATGGTGTAAATAAAGTGCTGGGGAGCAAGTAGAAAAAACATGGTATATTTCAGGGACAATCATGCTTGCCTAGTCAACACACTACAAATGCAATGAGACATTGCTACCCCTTCATATAAAAAATATTTAAGATATTTGAAAGTGTCAATACGATGTTCAAAGGATTAAATCAACTTAGCACTATGAGTAGACAATATCTCAAATCAAAGGTGAGATTCCCAAAGCTTTACATCATCGTTCACAGAGTATGCCTTTGAAAAAATGATTAGAAACAATTGTTGATCTCTTTCAATCTCAGAACTCCACTACAGAAAGAATAGAAATGATGTGTCCAAATTTAGATGTCTATAAGGGAAGGTTAGTGTATCTTCATATTTCATCAAGTTCCTAATACATCTAAAGTACTTAGATGTAAGACAACATGTGTGGCCCCCTTTCCCAGAAGGACGTACTAGTTTCATTTACTGTACATAATAAAATGACCTTTTCTAGCTACTGTGTATATACATATGACTTGTGCTTATTTTCTCAAGGGACCAAGAGGTCCCAGAAAAAAAGGCAAATTCAAGAATGAGTAATGGAAGAGGAAAAAGAATACATAAGATTTCATTATACAAATAGGAAATTTGTGTGTTTGCGTGTAAACATGCTTGTGCTTTGTTTTCTCTTTCACTGCCTTTTTCTCCATTTCACATTCTTTTACTTTTTTAAGCTCAATTCGGGAAATAAATACATTAAGACTTTGTGCATTATATCATGCTATATTATGCCACAGGTTAAAAAGGGCACGAAAATAATCCCTATCCTTCAGTGCATTATAAGATGAAACATACTTAATGTTAAAATCACAAAATAACATAACAGAAGAAATGCCCAAATGAGTGCTACTGACAAATTGAAATAAGAAGGGAGTTCAACAGTCCTTCAAAAGAAGGTGAAATCACTGTGGACTTGGAGTCACACAGCATACCTTTACTGATGTAGGACCTCAGCAACTAGTTTCTAAATCTAGATTCGGGTGTTCTCATACTTAGTTGTGACTAAGGATCATATATGGAACATTTGTTAAAATGTAGACTCCTGGGGTCCATTACCAGAAAGTTTAATTCAGTAAGGCCAGAGCAGGACCCCAAAGTCTACATGTTAAGAGCAATTCCAGATTATCCCAATGCAGATGTTACTCAGAATACACATTGTGACACACTGAGTAAAAGGTAAAACCTCATAGGAATAGTAGAAAATCCCTGTGGAAAGCCATTGGTATAGTGGCTGGCATTGGGTGATACAGATTCTGATAAAAACATAAATTTATTCTATCTCCATGTAGTAAGACATATACAGTGTTTCATACTTGTATTTCATGATATAAAAACACTGAAGTTAAAAAAAAGCCCAAGGAATAAATAGGATTTGAATAAGCTTTTTGGGCTTTCATTGAAGGATGAAATTGTGATTCCATGGGAGACAGGTAAGTAAGGCTGCTGGAAGCAAAGTAGTAGAGGGAATGGTAGAAGATAAAGATAAAAGATAAAAGATAAAAGAATAAAAATTATGAATATGTCAACTGTCATGCCAGTTACATGTGACCATGCCATTTACTTGTGACTCTGTAAATGGTATAGAGCCAGTGAAGATTTATCTAGTCGGACTTTTCAGTAAGGGAAATTGACTACAATGGATCCTTGCATTCTTACAATAATGCCAATGCCAAAAATAACAAGTCTTGGACTATAGGGCTCCCAAATGCTTGCCAGTAGACCAATGCATAATCACACTCACACCTCAACTGACCTGAGGTAAAATGAAAAGTACTGAAACAATGTAATGAGCCTTTGTGAAGTTACACTTATTTACTTTTCATATGTTAAAATATTCTTTTATATTTATTAAATGTCCTTTGCAAAACAGAAAGTAGTCAATTGAGCATATGAGAAGATGTTCAACATCATTAGCCATTAGGGAAATGTAAAATTAAAGTCACTATGAATATACAATTACATACCTATTAGAATGGCTAAAATTTTTTAAAAAGTACCAAGTGGTGGCAAGGATGTGGACAAAGTAGTACCCTCCTACATTACTGGGGGATGCAAAATAGCATGGCCAAAGTGGAAAACAGTTTGGCAGTTTTGTATAAATGAAAACATAAACTTACTACACGACCCAACAATTGAACTCCTAGGCATTTACCCCAGAGAAATGAAAACTTACGTTCACATAAAAACTTGTACATGTATGTTTGTTAGATCTAGTCATAATCATCAAAATCTGGAAATAGCTGAAATGTCCTTCAGTGTGTGAATAGATAAACAAACTCGCACACCAGACCAAGGAATACTACTCAGCAAAAATGGAATGAATTCTTGTTACAAGCAAAATGTTAGACGGATCTCAAAGGCATTATGCTGAATGAAAGAAGCCAGTCTCAAAAGGCTACATGCCATATTTATGGATTTATATATATTTATGTAATATTCTTGAAAAGACAAAAGTATGGTGATAGAACAGATCAGTAATTGCAAGGGATAAGTGGAGAGAGGAGGTTATGACTGCAAATAGGTAATAACAAAAGTTTTTTTGATTGATGGAACTTTTGTGTACCCTGATTGTGGTGGTAGTTAAGTGAACCTATACATGTATTAAAACTCATTGAATTGTAAAACTCCCCCCCAAACAAGTAAATTTAACTGTATGTTATTTAAAAAACTAAATAGTAAGCATTCATTTGTCAGTTCCCTTAATATTTTGGAAATCATACTTGTCCAAATGCCTGGTATGTCTAGCCAAGGCCACTGAGGGCCAGATGTACTTAGGAAACTTGCTCACTGGTACTAGAAAGGCACTTAGATTATTTCCATCTTGTATCTGTCAGTAAGCAACAACAATTCATATTACATCCCTGGGTTCCACTTTATTCTTCCAAATTCCGTGCACATAAATTATTCCACAGGGCAATCTGCTGCAGTCATCTGAAGACGTAACTGGGACTGGAGGGGTCTTCTAAGATGGTGCACTCACATGACTATTGGTAGAAGGCCTTAGCACCTCAGCTGGTGCTGGCTATTCATAGGAGACCTCAATTCTAGGCCTCCATCGAATGCTTGAGTACTCCCATGACGTGGTATTAGCTTCTTCCAGAACAAGTGTCCAAGAAGGAACAAGGTGGAAGACTCAATTTTTTTCTGACCTAGCATTGAAAGTCAGACTCCATCACTTCCACAATGACCTACACATATCAACCCTACTCACTGTGGGAAGGAGCAACAACAAAGGCATTAGAATGCCAGGATATAGTGATAAATAGGGAACTTGTTGGAGACCGGCTATCACTACTCCAGATCAAGGAAAGAGTTTCATAACTTCTCAAGCTAATAGATTTGATCAAGGCCAAAGGCTAACCAATTATCCCTGGCAAAAGAAGGCTAACACAGAAATGATACCTAAGGTTGATAATTGTTCATACTCATTAGGATGTCAAGTATTTGACAGATAGAGTCTTGTACAGGTAAGGCTGAAGCTATAATTAGGCAATAGAAGACAAAAGCACATCAAAGAGAAAAAGGAAGAATAAGTATCCTTAAAATCCACAAATGAACAGAGACCAATTTTACTGCTTTTCAGTTAGCCAAATGCATGAAAAATATATCGAAGAATCAGATCACTGTATTAAAAGGATAACCATGAAAACCAACTCTAACAAAAATGTACGTAAAAACTTATCCACAGTTAAACTACCATACAAGCAAAGTCTCTGTTTCAAATTAAAGATGTAAACTGAAAATGTTTTTTCCTGTTCATCTGTCTGACCTAGAGCTACCCTACTATATGAACATGCTTGAATATGTCTAGAGTTTGTAGGAGAATAACTATGGTTGAATACACTCTGCATGTTATTTTATGAGTCCCATGAAAAGCCAATTTATGAGGTTACCAACTGGTGATAATTACTTATTTTCCTTTCCCTCATTTCCTTCTTCTCAACTCATCAAGACTTTAATTACACATTCCATGAGAATCAAATTTAAGCCTGAAGAGGAGAAATGTACTTATGCTGAGGTCACTGCTGGGAAACAATGAGCAGAACTAGACTGTAGATGATGCCAATTATGTCAGGAAAGAGTGTGAAAGAACTCAATGGTCATCATTACAGCAGGTTCCATCATCCTCATTTTATGCCATTTTCATATAGGATTGAATGTATTGTGCTTGTGGGACTATGGAGGCAAAAGCAGATGTTGAGTATTCTAAACAAATGTCTGCAGAAGGAAAACATATGCAGGTGTTGGCCAAAGTTTACACATATCCAACCTATAATCCTGAGAAATAGAGACCCGCATTACAAAATTGATTCTGTTATCTAAGACGACAAATGCTTATGATAATTTGGTAGACAGATACATTTTTTCCAATGCATCTCAAAACAGAAGTATAAGGGATGGGCACACAACACTTAAGTGTACAAGGTGGCTCTGCCAAAAGAAGGAAAACTCAGCATGCTTGGAAGCATAATTCTGCATCAGAAATTTAAACACTGTGTTTTCTACGATAGATAACTACAACAGCAGCCTTAGAAAAAGCTCCTCTATTTTCTACCACTTTTATAAAGGGTTAATCAAAACTCATTTGGGGAAGGTGGGAAGATGGCAGAGTAAGAGGACCCTAGGCTCACCTCATCCCACAAATACAACTAGATAACACTCAAATCAGCGTGAATAACCCAGAAAATGACCCAAAGACTGGCAAAGCAAATTCCAACTAATGATGAAGAAGCCACATCGAAGAGGGTAGGAAGAGGGGAGATGCAGTGGGCAGCAAAATGGACCACGTTGTTCGAGGTGGGGGAGGGAGCTGGGGGCATGGAGAAAGGGTGAGAAACAGTCTATCACACTGGACAGACAAATCTGTGTAACATTTGGCTTTAAAAGCAGGAGGGGCCGAATTACATGAGCTGTTACAACCAGAGGGACTTAAAGCCTAGGATTTAATTTTTTAAACTTTTTTCTTTTCAAATTTTTATTTAAATTCTAGTTAGCTAACATACAGTGCAATATTGGTTTCAGGAGTAGAATTCAGTGATTTGTCACTTATACAAAGCCTAGCATTTTAAAACTCAGCAAGCTCTGCTCTGGGAAAGCCTGGAAGAGGGCATTAGGAAATGGAGTGTGCCCCCCCCGCCCCCTACCTTAAGGACACACCACAATAAACAGCCCCCAGAGATACAGCATGGAAAAGCGATTTGAAAAATGCCTGCGGCACACAGGAGGGAGAGTTATTTCCTCATCTCAGAGAGGTGTCCCAGAGGGGCAGGATCGCAGGAAGACACCCCTAGGAACAAAGGACTGGTGGGGGCCATTTCCTTCCCCTATCCTTCAGCATAAACACATGGCCACCTGTGGGAACCAGCTCCACCCTACCATGCGCTACCTAACTGGCTTACACCAAGCCGCCCCCCCCACTCCATGCTTCAGCGGACCCACCCTTTCCAGTCATACTTGCCTCAATCCCAGTGCTGTGGGTTCCCTCCCCCAGAAGACCAGCGCAAAGCTTGCCAACACTGCATCTCCTGACCAGAGTGCTCTGTGGGGCCTTGGTCCCGTTGGTTGTGGTGGTGGTGGTGATGGTGGCAACAGCAGGCCCTGTGGAAGCCCGAGGGGCACCTTGTTAAAATTACACACCCCGCCCACACAGCTCTGGTCCCCATGACAGCAGCCACAGGTCTTGTTTTACAAGTAGACTGGCATGCACCTTGTTAAAACTGCATGCCCTGCGCTGGCCAGGGACCAAACACTGCCCACGAGGGGCAAAAAGAGCCTCTGTGGATGACTGGACTGAAGGAAAAGACAGCCAGGACACAACAGCAGGGCATGTGCAACACACACAGGAGACACCCCCTGAAACGCCAGGTTCTGGGGAACAGGAGACACTGACTGCAGTGCACTACAGGACCTCTTCTTCATGAGGCCATTACCTGCAAGAGCAGGAGACATAGCTGACTTCCCTAACACAGAGAAACAGACACAGAGAGTTAGACAAAACGAGGAGACAGAGGAATATGTCCCAAATGAAAGACCAGGACAAAACCATAGCAAGAGACCTAAGCAAAACAGACAGAAATAATATGCCTGATAGAGAATTTTAAATAATGATCATAGGGGTGCCTGGGTGGCTCAGTCATTAAGCGTCTGCCTTCAGCTCAGGGCGTGATCCCAGAGTTCTGGGATCAAGCCCCGCATCGGGCTCCCTGCTCCGCTGGGAAGCCTGCTTCTTCCTCTCCCACACTGCCTGCTTGTGCTCCCTCTCTCACTGGCTGTCTCTCTCCCTCTGTCAAATAAATAAATAAAATCTTTAAAAAAAATAAATAATGATCATAAAGATACTCACTGGACTTGAGAAAAAGGTGAGACCTTTAACAAAGAGATTTTTTTAAAAAAGATCCAGAGATGAAGAACACAGTAACCTACCAAAACTGAAGCAGGAAGAAATAGAAAATTTGAACAGACTGATTACCAGCAAGAAAACTGAATCAGGGGGCGCCTGGGTAGCGCAGTAGTTAAGCGTCTGCCTTCGGCTCAGGGCGTGATCCCGGCGTTCCGGGATCGAGTCCCACATCGGGCTCCTCCGCTATGAGCCTGCTTCTTCCTCTCCCACTCCCCCTGCTTGTGTTCCCTCTCTCTCTGGCTGTCTCTGTCAAATAAATAAATAAAATCTTTAAAAAAAAAAAAAAGAAAACTGAATCAGTACTCAATAAATTCCCAACAAACAGAAGTCCAGGAACATACAGCTTCACGGGTGAATTCTACCAATCATTTAAAGAAGAGTTAGTAGCTATTCTTCTCAAACTATTCCAAAAACTAGAAGAGGAAGGAAAACTTCCAAATTCATCCTATGAGGCCAGCATCACCCTGATACCAAAACCAGATGCAGACCCAGCACAGAGAGGGAGAGAACTACAGGCTAATATCTCTGATGGACATAGCTGCAAAAAACCTCAATAAAATATTAGCAAACTAAGTCCAAGAATACATTTAAAAAAACCATTCACCATGATCCAGTGGGATTTATTCCTGGGATGCAAGGGTGGTTCAGTATTTGCAAATCAATCAATGTGGTACATCACATCAATAAGAGAAAGGATAAGCACCATGTGATCATTTCAATAGATGCGGGAAAAGCATTTGACCAAGTACAACATCCATTCATGATAAAAGCTCTCAACAAAGTAGGTTTAGAAGTAGCATAGCTCAACATAATGAAGGTCATACATGAAAAACCCACAGCTAATTTCATACTCAAAAAAACTGAGAGCTTTCCCCCTAAGGTCAGGAGATCTTGGATACCAGTCTTTTATCTGTAGTGTCATTTGCAAATATATTCTCCCATTCCGTGGGCTGCCTCTTAGTTTTTCTGACTGTTTCCTTGGCTGTGCAGAAGCTTTTTATCTTGATGAAGTCCTATAAGTTCATTTTATCTTTTGTTTCTCTTGCCTTTGGGGAAGTGTCATGAAAAAGGTTGCTTTGGCAACCTTTATAGAGCAATTCAGTGAAGTGGCGGGATACAAAATCAATGTGTAGAAATCTATTGCATTTCTATACACCAATAATGAAGCAGCAAAAAGAGAAATTAAGAAAACAATCCCATTTACATTTGCGTGCAAGATAATAAGATACTTAGGAATAAACTTTCCAATGAGATGAAAGTCGTGTACTCTGGGGGGCCTGGGAGGCTCACTCAGTTAAGTGTCTGCCTTTAGCTCAGGTCATGATCCCATGGTCCTGGGATCAAGTCCCGCATCAGGCTCTCTGCTCAGTGGGTAGTCTGCTTTTCCCTCTACCCCTGGAGTCTGCTTGAGATTCTCTCCCTCTCCCTCTGCCCCTCCCCATGCTCACACTCACTTTCCCTCTCTCTCTCAAATAAATGAATAAAATCTTAAAAAAACAAAGACTTATGTCTGTCCTAGGCTCTGTTTTTTTAAAAAAAAAGACGTATACTCTGAAAACTATAAAACGTTGATCAAAGAAATGGAAAACCACACAAAAAAATGGAAAGACATTCCATCCTCATGATTTGGAAGAACAAATATTGTTAAAATGTTTGTACTACCCAAGCAATGTACAGAGTTAATGCAATCCATATCAAAATACAATAGCATTTTTTAAAGATCTAGAAGAGAAAAACCCTGAAATTTGTTTGGAACCCCAAAAGACCCCTTATATCCAAAGCAATTTTGAAAAAGAAAAACACAACTGGAGGTATTGCAATTCCAGACTTCAAGGTATACTATGAAGCTGTAGTGATCAAAACAGTAGGGAATTTGGGGCGCCTGGGTGGCTCAGTTGCTAAGCATCTGCCTTCAGCTCAGGGCATGATCCCAGGGTCCTGGGATCGAGCCCCACGTCGGGCTCCCTGCTCTGCTGGGTGCCTGCTTCTTCCTCTCCCACTCCCCCTGCTTGTGTTCCCTCTCTCTCTCTCTCTGGCTGTCTCTCTCTCTCTGTCATATAAATAAATAAAATCTTTTTAAAAAAACCAAAACAGTAGGTAATTGGTACAAAAATAGACACGTAGATCAATGGAGCAGAGTAAAAAACCCAGAAATAAACAAAGAATTTTATGGTCAATTAATCTTCAACAAAGCAGGAAAGAATATCCAAGGTCCTCAACAAATGGTATTGGGAAAACTGGTCAGCTAAATGCAGAATGAATCTGGAGTAATGTCTTACACCATGCACAAAAATAAACTCAAAATAGATTAAGAACCTAAATGTGGGTCCTGAAACCATAAATCTCGTAGGAGAGAGCATAGGCAGTAATTTCTCTGACATTGGTCGGAACAACATCTAGATATGTTTTCTGAAGCAAGAGAAACAGAAGCAACATTGGTACTACGTCAAAATAAAAAGTTGCTGCACAGCAAAGGAAACAACAAAACTAAGACAAGCTACTGAATGAGAGAAGGTATTTGCAAATGACATATCTAATAAAGGGTTAGTATCCAAAATATATAAAGAACTTATACAACTCAACACCAAAAAGAAAATAACCACATGAAATAATCCAATGTAAAACTGGGGGCAGAGGACATGAACAGACATTTCTCCAAAGAAGACATACCAAAAAAAAAAAAACCCAAAGAAGACATACAGATGGCCAACAGATACATGAAAAGGTGCTCAACATTACTCATTATTAGGAAAATGCAAATCAAAACTACAGTGAGGTATCTCACACCTGTCAGAATGACAAAAATAAAAAATTCAAGAAATAGCAAGTGTTGATAAGGATGTGGTGAAATAGGAACCTTTGTGCATTGTTGGGAGTTGGATCTGGTACAGTCACTGTAGCAGACAGACAGTATGGAGTTTCCTGACAATCCTAAAAATAAAACTACCATACATTCCAAGAATTACAGCACTGGGTATTTACACAAAGAATATGAAAACACTATTTCAAAAGGGTGTATACACCCCTATGTTTATAGAATCATTATTTACAATACCAAAATATGGAAGCAGTCTATATGTCTATTGATAGATGAATGGAGAAAGAAGAAGTGGTATATGTAGGCAATGGAATATTATTCAGCCATTAAAATGAATGAAATCTTTACACTTGCAACAACATGAGTTGATCTAGAGAGTACAATGCTAAGGAAAATAAGCCAGTCAGAGAAAGGTAAGTACCATATGATTTGATTCATCTGTGGAATTTAATAAACAAATTAACAAAGGGAAAAAAAATAGAGAGAAACCTAAAAGCTGACTGTTAAGGATAGAGATCAAACAGATGGTTACCAGAGGGGAGGAGGGTGGGGTGATAGGTGAAATAGGTGAATGTGGTTATGAGTACACTTATTTTTGGGGCGCCTGGGTGGCACAGCAGTTAAGCGTCTGCCTTCGGCTCAGGGCGTGATCCCGGCGTTGCGGGATCGAGCCCCACATCGGGCTCCTCAGCTATGAGCCTGCTTCTTCCTCTCCCACTCCCCCTGCTTGTGTTCCCTCTCTCGCTGCCTGTCTCTATCTCTGTCAAATAAATAAATAAAATCTTAAAAAAAAAGTACACTTATTTTGATGAGCACTGAATAATATATAAAACTGTTGAATCACTGTAGTATACACTTGAAACTAATATAAAATTATATGTTAACTACACTGAAACTAAAATTAAGATTATATTTGTAAGCCCAAATTAATAGCCCATTAAAAGAATCATAGTCTATCTTCAAGTAATATTTATCATTTGAATGACAAGATGATTCGATATACCTACATCAATTAATAAGACACCTCGCACTAACAGAACAAGGGATAAAAATCAATGATCATCTTAATAGATGCAGAAAAAGCATTCGACCAAATTCAACACTTTCCTGATAAAAACTCTCAACAGAGTGGTTTTAGAAGGAATTTATCTCGGGGCGCCTGGGTGGCTCAGTCATTAATCCTCTGCCTTCAGCTCAGGGCCTGATCCCAGGGTCCTGGGATGGAGCCCCGCATCCGGCTCCCTACTCCGCTGGGAGCCTGCTTCTTCCTCTCCCACTCCCCCTGCTTGTGTTCCCTCTATTGCTGGCTGTCTCTCTCCCTGTCAAATAAATAAATAAAATCTTTTAAAAAAAGAAGGAATTTACCTCAACACAATAAAGGCCATATATTACTGTATTTTTTAACAGCATATTCATTTTATTCTTTGTTATAGTTTCCATCTCTTTGCCAAAATTACCCATGTGTCTTTGCATGCTATCTTTTCTAGTAAAGTCTTTAACTTATTAATCATAGTTGTTTTAAGTTCTCTATAATTTCCCACATCTGAGCTTGATGCTTCTATTTGATTTGTCACTTGACAATGAATTTTCTTCCATGTGTGTACCTCATAATGTTTGATTGCAGATATCTCTCCCCCCAACTGTGTGTGTGTGTGTGTGTGTGTGTGTGTGTGTGTGTGTGTGTAATTTTTTTTTCGGTGTCTGGACCAGTGCCTTTTATTCATTTATTTGTTTTTAGTTTCAGTTATCTCATGTGTAGAACAGTAGAGATTGACATAAACAATCATCTTAAAAGGGGACAATTATCTCTTTGTTCACTGTTGCACTTAGAATCAATGATTTAGATTTTTGTACAAGTATTGTTAACTTATACAGAACTACTTCTATTGAAGTGTGGTATTTCTGTGCTCTGCTTGGTTAATCTTAAAGAATTATGACGTTTTCATATTCATTTTATTTCAATGTAAGTTGACCACAACTTGCAGCATCATATTAAATCTTTTAGATATGATGGTAAAGATAACGGTAGCTATAGTGAAGAGTAACTAAATGCAAAGTGACATTTTTGCTGTGATAATTGCTTGGCCTTAACTGTTTTACTTAATATGTGAATCAAAACAAGTAAGAAAATACTAAGTTGAGAGACACATACGTGAAACATTTCTACTTTCTCTTCTTTGCTCTTTTAGAATTGTGAAATAATTCACTTATCATGTAATTTAAAGTGTTCAGTTCATTGGGTTTTAGTATATTTGCTCAGTTACACAACCATCACCACAATTTAATTTAAAAGATTTTCCTCTCCCCAACAAGAAACTCCATGTCTATTAGCCCTCATTCCACATTCCCTCATCTCCTTCCCTCCAGCCCTAGGCAACTGTTAATCTACTTTTTATCTTTATAAATTTGTCTATTCTGGATATTTTATAAAAATGGAATCATATAAAATGATGTCTTTTGTGGTTGGCTTCTTTCACTTAGCATATTTTCAAAGTTTCTCCAGGTCATATCATGTATCCGTATTTCATTCATTCATTTAGCTATTCGAATAGTGCTGCTATGACCATTTGTGCACAAGTTTTTGTTTGAATACCTGTTTTCATTTCTCTTGGGTATATAACTAGCAGTGGAATTTCTGTGTTATATGGTTACTCTATGTGTAACTTTTTGGGGAACTCCCAACTGTTTTCCAAAGTGGCTGCAACATTTTCTTTCCCACCAGCAATGTCTGAGGATTCCAATTGCTCCATCATCACCAAGATATTTTTTAAAAGATTTTATTTATTAATTAGAGAGAGAGAGAAGAGAGAGATTGCATGAGTAGGGGTGGGGGTGGAGGGGCAGAGGGAGATGGAGAAACAGACTCCCCCCTGTGCAGAGAGCCTGATGTGGGGCTGGATCCCAGGACCCTGAAATCATGACCTGAGCTGAAGGCACACTCTTAAACGACTGAAATCCCCAGGCACCCCCATCATCACCAAGATTTATTATTGTCCATCTTTTCTATTACAGCTATTCTAGTGTGTGTGAAGTGGTATCTCTTTGTGGTTTTGACTCACATTTTCCTAATGACTAATGATGTTACCACCTTTTCATGTGTTTATTGATCACTTTTATATCTTCTTTGGAGAAATATCTGTTTAAATCCTTTGCCCACGAGCCCCACATCGGGCTCCTCTGCTGAGAGCCTGCTTCTTCCTCTCCCACTCCCCCTGCTTGTGTTCCCTCTCTCGCTGGCTGCCTCTATCTCTGTCGAATAAAATAAAAATAAAAATAAAAATAAATCTTTTTTAAAAAGGGGGGGGCGCCTGGGTGGCACAGCGGTTAAGCGTCTGCCTTTGGCTCAGGGCGTGATTCCGGCGTTATGGGATCGAGCCCCACATCAGGCTCCTCCGCTATGAGCCTGCTTCTTCCTCTCCCACTCCCCCTGCTTGTGTTCCCTCTCTCGCTGGCTGTCTCTATCTCTGTCGAATAAAATAAAAATAAAAAAATCTTTAAAAAAATAAATAAATCCTTTGCCCAATTTTTAATTGGTTTACTTGTCCTTTTTATCGTGGTGAAATACGTATTAGAAAATTTACCATTTTAACCATTTTATAGTATACAGTTCTGTGGCATTAAGTACAGTAAGTACCTTCACATTGTTGTGCAACCATCACCATTATACATCTCCAGAAATTTTCCACCTTCCCAAACTAACTCTGTACTCAGTAAACACTAACTCCCTTTCCCCTTTCCCCTCAGCCCTTGGTGATCACCGTTCCACTTTACATATAATTGGCTCTCTTAGTTTCTCATGTAAATAGAATCCTACAATATTTGTGCTTTTGTGACTGGTTTATTTTACTTAGCATAATGTCTTTAAGGTTCATCAACATAGCATGTACCAGAATATCCTTCCATCTTAAGGCTGAATAATATTCCATTGTATGTGCATGTCACATTTTGTTTAACATCTACTTGGGTTGCTTTTACCTTCTGGCTATTATGAATAATATTGACATAAACACAAGTGAAGTAATATCTAATCAAGTTTCTGCTTTCGATACTTTTGGACTTATACCCAGAAGTTGGGATTGCAGGATCATATAATTCTATACATACCATTTTCTACAGAAGCTGCACTATTTTACATCCCCACCAGTAATACGCAAGGGTTCCAATTTCTCCACATCTTCATCAACATTTTTTTTGTCTTACCTTGTTTTAATAATAGTCATCCTAATGGGTGTAAAGTAGAATCTCATTGTAGTTTTGTTTTGCATTTATCTAGTGATTCGTGATGTTCAGCATCTTTTCATGTGCTTTAATTGGCTGTTTAAATATATTCCTTAGAGAAACATCTACTCAAATCCTTTGTACAGTTTTTAATTTTTTGTATTTTTATTATTGATTAGTAGGAGTTATTTATGTAATTTGGAAACAAGTCTCTTTTCAAATATATGACTAATTTTTTTCCCATTCTGTGGGTATTCATTTTACTTTCTTATGGTGATTTTAAAGACAAAAATTTCCTTCTGATGAAGTTGAATTTATTTATCTTTGTCGTTGTTGCCTTTGCTTTTGGTATTGTATCTAAAAATCCATTGCCTAGCCCAAGGGTATGAAGATTTATTTCTGTTTTCTGCTAGCAGTTTTATAATTTAGCTTTTTCATTTAGGTCTCTATGATCTTCTTTGAGTTAATTTTTGTTTATGGTATGACATAGCAGTCCAACTTCATTCTTTTCCATGTGGATATTCGTTTGTCCCAGTACCTTTTGTTGAAAAGACTATCATTTTCTCATTGACTTGTCTTGGCATCCTCTTCATTTTTTTTTTAATTCAAAGTGAGTGCAAAAGGTGTATGGGTTGTTAGAAAAGAACAGGGGAGAAAAATTCTTATGTGGTGGTCTTTAGAAGCTCAGCTTTAAGCTTGTATAATATGTATAATATGTATAATATGTATAATATGATAATGAACTTCGTAAGATACTGTTTCACTACAAAGTATTAGAGAGTACATACAACACTTTCAGAAAATGTTTAACTTCACCACTTGCAAATATAAGCCACATATATGTTTCTTGGATAAATATTTGCAAATAATAATAAGAAGAAAGTTAACTGAATTTTTTAATGCCTTTTCTGCTAAACAGGATAGGTTCAAGTGTAAATGTCTTTTGCCAGTTGTGAACTAATAGTACATGGTCTTTCAGATTCATTTCCACACCCAGTAAATGGAAATGATGAAGATAGAGACCACACTTCCTGGGATTTATTTTAATAGGAAAAGTTTCTGACTTCTCAATTTTAAATAATCCTAGAAAAGAAGTGTTTGCCATGCTTCTTCTTTAGACGTGAACTAAAAAAAAATGTCACACATATGCTGTGACCACACAATGCTAAGGACCAAAAAAAATAATCTTCCAGTTCTAATAACATATTACAATGCTAGGATGAACCAATTGAAACATAGACAACCAGAGCAGTAGGAACATTAGAGATTATCTAATATTTAGTTCTCAAACTTAGGGTTTTTTTGACACGTAGTATTTTAAAAATAAAATTATTTTTCCTCAATTTTTTAAAGATTTTTATTTATTTATTTATTTAACAGAGAGAGACAGCCAGTGAGAGAGGGAACACAAGCAGGGGGAGTGGGAGAGGAAGAAGCAGGCTCCCAGCGGAGGAGCCCGATGTGGGGCTCAATCCCGGAATGCCAGGATCACTCCCTGAGCCGAAGGCAGACGCTCAACGACTGCACTACCCAGGCGCCCCAATTTTTCCTCATTTTTAAATGGAGAGATTTCAAAGAAAAGATTGAACTTCAAACTTCTCTTGAAATCCAGAACCTCTGGCAATACTGGGCCTACATTCCCATAAGGTGATGATAGGCTGGAACTGAAGAGTCATTCACTTTTTCTCTCTGACACCAATATACTTGTTTCATTTTTATTAATAATTGCCCTTTCACTTGTGTTTCATGTAGCAACCTATTTCTTTCATTTATGTTACCTGTCTGGACCATCATACCTGATCCCATACTCACTCACTGTGTTAGTTTCTTGAGACTGTTATTACAAATTACCACAATTTTGGTTATTTAGAACAACAAAAGTTTGTTCTCTCATACTTTAGGAGGCCAGAAGTCTGAAATCAAGATGTTGGAAGATTTAGTTCCTTCTGGAAGCTCTGAGTTCCATGCCTTTCTCCTAGCTTCTAGTTGATGTAGGCAATTCTTGACATTCTGGTTTATAGATCCATGAATCCAGTTGTTGCCTCTGCCTTCGTGTCACCTTCTTATTTGTGTCAAATCTCTCTCCACCTTTTTCTTGAAGGATGTCTGTCATTAGATTTGAGGCCCACCCTAAATCCAAGGTGATCTGTAAAGACCCTTTTTCCAAATAAGGCCACATTCACTTGTTCCAGGGGTTAGGACTTGGGCATACCTTTTTTTTTTAAGATTTTATTTATTTATTTGACAGAGAGAGACAGCCAGCGAGAGAGGGAACACAAGCAGGGGGAGTGGGAGAGGAAGAAGCAGGCTCCTAGCGGAGGAGCCTGATGTGGGGCTCGATCCCAGAACGCCAGGATCACGCCCTGAGCTGCAGGCGCTTAACGACTGAGCCACCCAGGCGCCCCTGAGCATACCTTTTTGATGGCCGCTATTCAAACCACCACAGTCTTGTTTTATAGGTAGGAAAACTGAATCCAAGATGGGTTACTTGTCGAAAATCATACAATTAGTTTGTGACACAGAATCAATTCAAAAACCTAGTCTTCTGACCTCCAAATGAGTCTCCTTTCAAAGCACCATCTTAGGTAGCTTTTTTCACTTCTGATCAGTTTATGTTCCAAACAAAATAGAGAATAAACAAATAATAAGTTGCCTCCAGCTCTGTTGCTTTGCAATTTTGTATGTTATTTTGGCTAATGGAGACTTTTAAAAGTCATAGTCCCTTTGGAAGTTTCTGTTACTTTATATAAAAACAGTAAAAATTAGTAAAGAAAAAGAAGAAGGAGAAAAGAAGAAAACCATTTACATGTTAATTTAAAGCTGTCTGTCTGAAGAAAATATTTTTTTAGGTTCAGATTCCAGCTCTGCTACTAACTTGTTATATGACCTTGGGCTGTTCTCTTCTACCTAGGCTTCAATTTGCCATTGTAAAATAAGGAAAATGAACCAGATGACTTCTAAGGTCCCCTTTAGCTTCAACTTTGTGGGATTCTGTTTTTGCAGAATTATTCTGAATGTGGTTAGTCAACCACTTTGAGATCCAATTGTCCAGATAAGTAGTCAGTAAAAATTTTTGTCAGTAAAAATAGCTTCCAGCAGAGAACCCCTATTCCATTATCACCCCTATTTTGTTGGGGTTACTTTAACATTTAGTTTTCAGTGGTGAAGATGGATTTGTACTGAATTATGCATAGCCATCCTCCCCCACCCTTTCTTTGTAGCATTCCCTGACCTAAATAATACACACTGATTCACACACCCTATTATCATCCTCTTGTTCCAGTCTATAGCCATTGAAGAACAAGCCAACTGACAGATCAGGATATCAAACCCTGATTTTGGACACATTAACACCATCCTGAAACCAAAAAATAAGCCATTTTGATTATAAATTAGGTAAAAGTAAAAATAAAAAATCTTGTCTTATATAAATTTTGTTCTGATAAACTCTTCACACCCTGGTTTCTCTTTATGGTGTTCTAAGGTTTCAACTCCCTTGACACTTAACTTTGCAGGCTACAACTTTTCACAATGGCAATTATCATTTGTTCTGTAGCTAGTCTGGGAAGTCTACAAGTTCTGAAATTAGGAGCCAGGAAATTTGAATCTTCAGCAAAATCACCCTAAGTACAATTTATTAGCTTAGATGTAAAAACTTATACCCTTTGGAATAAATTACTTGAGTTTTCATTCAAATGATGCACTGTATTAGTTTGCTATGGCTGCCTACAAGATACAACAAACTGGATTGCTAAAACAACAGAGATTTCTTTTCTCATAGTTTCAGAGGCTAGAAGTCTGAGATCAACGTATTGGTTGGGTTGACTTTGTTTGAGATTTCTTGCCTTGGCTTAGAGATGGCCTCTTCTTGCTGCCATTTCACACAATCTTTTCTCTGAATACATGCATTCCAGGTATCTCTCTCTGTGTTTTAATCTCCTCTTTTTATAAGGACAGCAGTCATATTGAATTATGACCTCATTTTGACTTTATTACCTCTTGAAAGGCTCTATCTCCAAATAGAGTCACATTCCAGGGTACTGGGTATTAGGACTTCAACATATGAATTCAGGGTGGGGGGAGGACACAACATAACATGTACCATATGATTTCACACATTTTGAAATATTAGAGTTAGAAGGAACTTTAGAAACTAGTACAATCCCCTCACTTTGCAGAGGATAGAGACAGGCACAGGGAGGTTAGGACACTTGCCTAAGGCAAGCCACGTGGAGTTAGTGGCAGAAACAAGATTAGAAATCAGGTCTCCTGGCTCCAAGTTCCATGCCCTTTCTACCATACCATGTTGCTACTTTTGTTCATTTGATTTATTCATATCTTTAATGTCTCTCTCCCTCTCTCCCCCACTCCTCCTCTCTTCCTCTCTCCCTCTCTCCCTCCGACTATTCAGGATAGATTTGGCAGGAAAAAAGCTATGTTTAAAACTATATTTGTTTTTATTTTCCTATATCTACTCCTCTCTACAGTTCACAATTTAAAAAAAAATTAAGGGACTTTTTGCTTAATTTTTTTTTTTTTGCTTTTCTGTTTTCAGTTTTCTTTTTTTAATGTTTTTTATTATATTATGTTAGTCAACAACAGTACATCCCTGGTTTTTGATGTAAAGTTCGATGATTCATTAGTTGCGTATAACACCCAGTGCACCGTGCAATACGTGCCCTCCTCACTACCCATCACCGGCCTATCCCATTCCCCCTCCCCTCTGAAGCCCTCGGTTTGTTTCTCAGAGTCCATAGTCTCTCATGCTTCATTCCCCCTTCTGATTACCCCCCCTTTCTTTATCCCTTTCTTCCCCTACCGATCTTCCTAGTTCTTATGTTCCATAGATGAGAGAAATCATATGATAATTTGTCTTTCTCTGCTTGACTTATTTCACTTAGCATTATCTCCTCCAGTGCCGTCCATGTTGCAGCAAATGTTGAGAATTCGTTCTTTCTGATAGCTGAGTAATATTCCATTGTATATGGACCACATCTTCTTAATCCATTTGTCTGTTGAAGGGCATCTCGACTCCTTCCACAATTTAGCTATTGTGGACAATGCTGCTATGAACAGTGGGGTGCCTACGGCCCTTCTCTTCACTATGTCTGTATCTTTGGGGTAAATACCCAGTAGTGCAATGGCTGGATCATAGGGTAGCTCTATTTTTGACTTTTTAAGGGACCTCCACACTGTTTTCCAGAGTGGCTGTACCAACTTGCATTCCCACCAACAATGGAAGAGGGTTCCCCTTTCTCCACATCCTCTCCAACATTTGTTGTTTTTTGCCTTGTCCATTTTTGCCATTCTAACTGGCGTAAGGTGGTATCTCAGTGTGGTTTTGATTTGATTTTCCTTGTTGGCTGATGATCTTGAAAATTTTTTCATGTGTCTTTTAGCCATTTGTATGTCTTCATTGGAAAAGTGTCTGTTCATATCTTCTGCGCATGTTTGATTTGATTATTTGTTTCTCGTGTATTGAGTTTGAGAAGTTCTTTGTAGATCTCGGATACCAGTTTTTTATCTGTAGTGTCATTTGCAAATATATTCTCCCATTCCGTGGGCTGCCTCTTAGTTTTTTTTACTGTTTCCTTGGCCGTGCAGAAGTTTTTATCTTGATGTAGTCCCACAAGTTCATTTTTTCTTTTGTTTCTCTTGCATTTGGAGATGTGTCATGAAAAAGGTTGCTTTGGCCGATGTCGTAGAGGTTGCTGCCTATGTTCTCCTCTAGAATTTTGATGTATTCTTGTCTCACATTGAGGTCTTGCATCCAATTGGAGTTTATCTTTGTGTATGGTGTGAGAGAGTGGTCAAGTTTCATTCTTTTGCATGTAGCTGTCCAATTTTCCCAGCACCATTTATTGAAGAGACTGTCTTTTTTCCACTGGATGTTTTTTCCTGCTTCGTCAAAGATTAGTTGCCCAAAGAGCCGAGGGTCCATTTTTGGATTCTCTATTCTGTTCCATTGGACTATGTGTCTTTTTTTGTGCCAGTACCATGCTCTCTTTGTGATCACAGCTTTGTAGTACAGCTTGAAATCCGGCATTGTGATGCCCCCAGCTTTGTTTTTCCTTTTCAACAGTTCCTTGGCGATTCGGGGCCTTTTCTGTTTCCATACAAATTTAAAGACTATTTGTTCCAGTTCTTTGAAAAATGTCATGGGTATTTTGATTGGGATAGCATTAAAAGTGTAGATTGCTCTGGGTAGCATGGACATTTTAACTATGTTAATTCTTCCGATGCATGAGCATGGAATTTTTTCCCATCTTTTTGTGTCTTCTTCAATGTCTTTCAAGAGTGATTTGTAGTTTCTAGAATATAGGTCCTTTACGTCTCTGGTTAAGTTAATTCCAAGGTAACGTATGATTTTGGTGCTATTGTAAATGGGATGGATTTCCTAATTTCTCTGTCTTCAGTCTCATTGTTCGTGTATAGTAATGCAACTGATTTCTGAGCACTGATTTTGTATCCCGCCACATTACTGAATTGCTCTATAACTTCTAATAGTTTGGGAGTGGATTCTTTTGGGTTTTCCGTATAGAGTATCATGTCGTCTGTGAAGAGAGACAGTTTGACTTCTTCTTTGCTGATCTGGATTCCTTTTGCTTAATTTCTTATCACTTTCCATTTTACACATACATTTTTAATTCTTGCTTTAAAATAACAGGATTTTTTTCTAAGGTAAATGAACTTGTCCTTGCCTGGATAGGTAAAGGACTAAAATCAAAGGAACCTCAGCCTTTTTTTTTTTTTTTACCTTCTTGTGATCTGATGTGGAGAATGAAACTTAGCACAAACCTGTGCTTCTCCCCTTCCTTTTGCCCATCTTCTTTCCTTACAGTAGGAAGTCAAGCCTCCTAGAAACCTTGATATACACCCATCCTCTCCATCCACTCTCCCATCCACTCATCCCAAGACCGTAAATACCAATATTGAACCGGTGTTGTAAAAACTGCCTGATTGTTCTTCTTTAGCCAGAGGTATTTAAGCGCAAAGCTTGGAACCTGAAAGGAAAGAAAATTCTGAAAGCAAATGTACCTTTTCTTTACTTGTAAATCATCACTCTGCCTTTTTAGAGTGAAATATCACAAGAATAAAAGGAGAAATTTTGAGTTATAAAGTACAGGAACTGAACATTTAAAAGATTTATTAAAACTAAGTCTACTCCTCCATTTAATCCTTGAGGGTTTTGCTTAAACTACTGGCAGAAGCTATTTGTTCTCAACAGTCAGCTAGTTACCTCAGTAGACCAGGGAACACTTTCTCTAACTCTCCAGTCATTTGCTTCTTGAGAGATAGGTGTTTAATGACAATAAGCCATTCTTCAAATGAGCCTATTTGGGTAATGTAGACCCCATGCTGCCCCTCTATTACCATCCTGATCAATAAGGGATCCACATAGTTAAGTCATCCTCTGTGGAGACATGTGAGGGACAGGGATTCTTTCCATACTGCCTCTAGTGCAATGTGTCAGAGGTTCATCCTGTTGCCCACTTAATTAAGTACAGACCAAAACACTGAGAATAACTAAAATATTATACGTGCCTTTGCCAATGAAGTATAAAAGGCAATTAAATCCATCTTTGTCAAGCAGATCTGTACGGTACCACAGTCTTAATGATGTTGACTCTCCAGGAGATAGGGACATAGATTGAATTTGACTGGCATTATCTCAGACTAGTTGTGAATATGAAGGTGAACAAAAGTACAGAATCATATTATTTAATAAACAATATGGACAACATGAGATAATAAAGCAGTGATTTCTTTTTCAAACTGTATTCTAGAAATTCCTAATTCGGTAGGTGGGGTTTGGCTACATGGCTCTAGTTCTCCCCCTACTCAAGTCGTTTCAGCTGGAAGTTCCAATATATTATTGTAGTTCATACACATGCACACACACACACACACACACACACACACACATATACACACACATATATATAATTTTAAAATGTGAGCACTGGGTGTTATATGCAACTAATGAATCATTGAACACTACAAAACTAATGATGAACTATATGTTGGCTAGTTGAATTTAAATTTAAAAAAAAACAAAAACAGACAAAAAACGTGTAACATAAAGTTCTACTTTTTATATTTTAAAAATTTCGGTTCTGTTTAATATTTTTTTTAAGATTTATTTGTTTATTTATTTATTTATTTATTTGAGAGAGAGCATGAAGAGAGGCAGGCTCTCCACTGTGCAGGGAGCCCAATGTGGGGCTTGAACCCGGGACTCTGGGATCATGACCTGAACTGAAGGCAGACACTTAACTGACTGAGCCATCCAGGCACCCTGTTTAATATTTCATTTGAACAAAAATTTCCCACCTTCTAAAAAATGTTCTAACTTACTATGAAAGAATTTCTTCCTGATTTATGAATATATTTATATAAAAATTCTTGAATATATAAAATATAAACAAGTATTGTTATATCCTTAAATACTTTTTATGGAAAAAAATAAAATTAGAACTGCTCTGGTTGCTGTACCTACTGAATAATTGTCCTTCACATAGTGATGATTAGTGGGAGCCATCAGCTTTTTCCCATTCCTGTTCTCAGCGGTCAGAATAGCAAGTGCCACTATGTTGTGTGATGTATCTGGAGCCAAGCTCTAGTAGAGACAGAGTTCTACTGATTTCTTCTTTTGCAGTTACTTAGGCTTTCAGCAGACATTTGCACCCCTGTAATTTGGTGGCTGCCACTCTTACTGTGATTTTTAAGTGTTTTCCTCTATTATAAAGTACAGTCCTGAAGAAGAGCTACAGTGTGGGGATAGAACTGTTTAGTTCTAGTGGATGGCTCATTTATGAGATCATGCCATCCAATAAGACACAGAAGAATGTATTGAAGGGAGATATTTGAGAACCACTTGTATCCATTTCCAGCACTACTGCTCATCACAAGCGATTGAACTAGTTCTGTGAGAGACACACAATGCAAGTACATATAGTGGGCTAGAATTGCTGCAATGTCTTATCCAATGGTCCATGTTAATCACAGCAACCAGTAATTGCTTTACCATTGCTACAGGTTGCCATTTGCAGCAGTCTTTGATGGTTTAATAACAAACTGTACTTAGCCTAACTGCAGACCTCAGGTCTGCCTGAGACATTATCAGAAATACACTATTCCTAGTAGCATAATCTAAATTCTAAAAGACCATGTTGCAAATGGGAGGGAGGTCATAATTCCTGAGTACTGTATATTCCAATTATTACACATAAAATTTCTTAACTGTTTTTATCCACTCTCTTTTAATTCCTTGTAATTACACAGCACTTTACATTCTCCAAAGTACTTTCACATACACTCCTATTCAATCCTTAGGCTTATCCCTATGAGTTTAAAATTGTTATCTATTTTATAGATAAAGTGAGTCTAAGAGAGATAACATATCATTGGTGGGAATGTAAATTGGTGCAGCCACTGTGGAAAACAGTATGGAGGTTCCTCAAAAAATTAAAAATAGAATACAAATCCCAATAATTCCACTACTAGGTATTTACCCAAAGAAAATGAAAACACTAATTTGAAAGGATATATGCACCCTTATGTTTATTGCAGCTTTATTTACAGTGGCCAGGGTATGGAAGCAACCTAAGTTTCCATCAATAGAGGCATGGATAAGGAAAATGTGGTGTATGTATATGTGTGTGTGTATGTGTATGTATATATATATATATATATATATATATATATAATATGGAATATTACACAGCCATAAAAAGGATGAGATCATGCCATTTGAGACAACATGGAGGGACCTAGAAGGAATTATGCTAAATGAAATGTCAGACTGAGAAAGACAAATACCATAGAATCTACTCCTAAGTGGAATCTTTAAAAAAAAAAAATGAATAAACAAAAAGCAAAATCAGGCCTATAAATACAGAAAACAAACTGATAGTTGCCAGAGGGGAGAAGGGTAAGGGGTTGAGCAAAATGGGTGAAGGAGCTTCCAGTTATGAAATGAATAAGTCTTCGGAATCAAAGGCACAGCGTAAGAACTGCAGTGAATGATTTTGTAATAGTGATGTAATGGGACAAATGCTATGTTGTGGTAAACAGCATAATGTATAAATTTGTCAAATCACTAAGTTGTACACCTGAAACTAATGTAAAATATGTCAACTATACTCAAATTTAAAAATAAAAAAAAAATAACTATGAAGAAAAAAAGAGAGAGGTAACACGTCTTGCAAGATTTCAGAGCTAAGAAATAGTTGGGCCTGAATTGTTTTTCTGAACTCCTAGCCTACTGCTTTTGCCTGTTACACCCCACCTATCTTTGTTACAGAGGCAGTGTGTTATAATGGAGCCAGACTACCTGGATTTGAATCACAGATCATTTCATTCTTAGTGGTGTGACCGCAAGTTATTAAGACTCTCTGTGTCAAAATTTCCACATCTGAAAAATGGGAATAATGATATCTACCTCATAGGGTTGTTGTGAGGATTAAATGGGTTGTCATATGGAAGGTACTTGGAGCAGTGCCTCGAATATTCAATGATATATTAGTGTTTGTTGCCATTATTACTTTTATTATTATCCTTGTCATCATCAGCAACAGCATTATCACATAACATGGTGCTTAAGATCTCCATTGAATGCAGACTGCCTGGATTCAAATCCAGACTCCAGCACTGACTAACTGTGTGACCTTGGGCAAGTTACCTTGGTACTCTGTGCTTCCGTTTCCTCATATATAAAATGCTAGTCACACAAGAAAAGTCGCTATGACTGTTAAATGAGTTAATCCATTTAACATGCTTAGCCCAATGCTCGATGCATAGAACTCCCACTTGCCTCATTCCTAACATATTGGCTGCAAACGCAAACCCATGAACTGTGGCAGTTGTGTATTGTATATGGCATATGTAATTCATCAGTCCTCTATAGTCTAATCACACAAGCCAGTGGTTTGGTTGTCATGGTAGTTCTTCAGTAGGAATGTATTTGTCATATAAAAGCTATTTTTGGTCAATCAGTGTGGTGTGGTAAAATAAGCATTCACTGGAGATCTGGTTCTATTGCTGAGTAGTTCCAAGTGAAATTATGAAACCTAGAAAAACTATTTTAACAAGAGTAAGAAATAATAATTTTCCAGGCATCCTCTTTTCTCTCTGCTGCTTATGCTGTGATGCTATAGTTTCCAGCCTATACTGTGTGATATCATTATATTTAGGGACCAAAAAAAAATGCTTCTAGTTTGAAATTTTTTCTAGTCTTATACTATAAGTCAATTGGAAAATGAGATTTACTTAACAGTTACTTTAGAAGTAACTTTTAGATCTCATTCATCAGGCACTAAAGGGAATTCTATGCACAGTTTCACAGGCAAACCCTCAGTTTATGAGATGATTTCATTCCAAAAGATCATGTTTGGCAAGTCAGTTGTTTGGCATTTGTATGTTTTCTTGTAGAAACAATGTTACTATGGTGGGGAAGATCCCAGGCTAGCCCACAAAATTGGATTTAACCTGTGATAGGACTGAAATACCATACATGCAGTTCATAAATCATGTGCAAGAATGCTGTCTCAGTACCAGTAATTAAAGCAAAAAATATAATTGAATAAGAAGTAGCACTTTGAATGCTAAAGCATGAGAATAGCAGATTTAATTACAGGTTGACATAGATGGAAGCTTTGGGAGATTGTTTCTGAAGAGCACTTCTGGTTACTTTCAGTGGACATTAGAGGTTGATGGCACAGGTTTTATGTCTAATTTCACTTCCAAAGGGACAGCTTTCCTTTTCCTTGATATACAGGTATCTCACTAACAGTGCTCTTGTAACTGCCAGCCATAATTATGGTTATTTGGAGTTCACAAATAGAACAAAGAGACTGAGAGAATAGTTATCTTGAAGTAACTGGGTGAGAGAAAGGGGAAGAAAGAATGACTTAAAGGGGAAATATGAATCCATGTGAGACTATATGATTGCTTAAGTGGAGTAAACTAACCATAGTGAATGATAAAAGAAGGGAATGGGGGCTGAGGTTGTGTACATGATCCCAGCAGAAAGAAAAAAAAAAGTGAGAAGTTTTCTGATACTACAGCATCTTTTTAACTTGTATTCACACATTCTCCCTATACTGCAGTTCTTTGTATGTGTCTTCTCTCTCCTTCTGGACTACCTTTTGTAGGGCAGAAGTGCTTCCATCAATACCTAGCACATAGTAGGTATAGAACACTGTGTATATTGAAATAAAATCAGATATGCTTTTTATTTGATCAGGGAGTTAAAAAGCTCTAAAACCGTGCACTCCACCACCATGTGGTACATAATACTGGTATTTGCCAGAGTTGAATTCAGAATTGGGAAATCACAAATAAAGAATTGAGAATCCATGCATGGTGTTGTCTGGTTATAGACATATTCTCTTTTCCCCATTCATGGTTGACATGTTTTACTCAGTTCTTCTTTCTCTATCTCCCTACCTTGGAACAGGGTCTGGCCAAATGAGAGTTAGCAAATACTCTGTAGTCGGAGTTTTGGAGGTTCCCTGATTGGCAAAGCTCTCTGCTGATACAGGCTTTATGGCTTCCCTCAGGAACATACAACATGTGTGTTCTGAAGAGGTAGTATGGAGTTTCACTGTTGAGTCTTTGTCTTCCTCTTTGCTTTTGTTCTGTTTGACCCTTTCCTTGATTCATTCCTGCTGGAGACAAAGCCACATGCTGAACCACAGGGGAACAGTCTGTAATGAAACAACAAGCTGCTCTCAATTTTAAATATTACATGTTGGGGCAAAGACAGAGTTCCTTTTCCTCTAAAGCTATAACATTAAAAAAATTCTGTTTGATATTCAGAGTTATTTGATCTGGCAGTTTAACAACTGTTGATGTTTTAATTGCTTCTTTAAAGGATTTCATCTACATTTCTAGGTTTATTTTTATTTTACACTGAAGGAATGTCAATATTAGCCATCACTTTGCCCAGTAAGTTACCATTGTAGGAACTTGGAGTAAAATCCAGTAATTACTGGAGCTGGTAACTTAAGACCCTGCTGAGAAACTTGGCAATTTCCCTTTTCCTGAGGAGGCATCTCTTCCCTGGGAGCTAGCAATCATTTGTTGTTCTGAATCAGTTTTAAGCAGGTGTTATACCTTCAAGATCAGCTTTCTATGTTCTTTTGGAAGAGACTGAGGTCATTATATTCTGGGTGAAAGAATAATTTTAAGTCACTCTTAACTCAGACAAATGTACAATTGTAGGATGAGCTACCAAGAACGACTTAGTGAGCTTCTAATATCTTAGGGTCTTACTTCATTTCTATTTGCCTGTTTGTATTCTTCCAGGACCAAATAGAGTAATTTGTTGGCATACTACTTACATGTGTGGAACTAGCCATTTAAATTCTCTGAACAAAGCTACTTACATTCAAAGCTCTTTAGAGATAAGAAGGTCTTCTGAGATCATCTAGTCTAGTCCCCTATAAATGCTCTAACTTGTACTTATTAATAAAAGGAGTGCTGGTTGAGCTTACATGTTTGCTCTTTTATTATATATCCTTTGAGTTATTCCCATTAAAAAATGTTTAAGTGCTTACACACTGAACCCAGTCTAAAGCAATGCTAAAACCAACAGCACCAACATACTACATATTGACTTTCACATATTCTCTTCTGAAATTTCTTTACACTCCCTTCCTCAGCACTGCCACCTCTAACACACATACATTTTGTGGTGATGAAAACAAATCTAAACATTTATTTTTCTGCTTTGAAGCAGAACTGCCAGAAGAAGCTTCCTTTTGCAGGACATTCTTTAGCATTGTTAAGGATAATCAAAGGTTAAATGAAAGGACCAGCCAACTGATTGATGAGGGGGGCACTGGCTAGGATGGTTGGGGAGAAATGGGCTTAGGCACGAGGTATATTCTTCAGCTATCCATTATCTTTTCCTGCTTTTACCCTCTCTCCCAAATACTCAAAATATAAGACTTGAGACTATATTTACAGGGGGTGCCTGGGTGGCTCAGTTGGTTAAGCGCCCAACTCTTGATTTCAGCTCAGGTCATCATCTCAGGGTCGAGAGATCGAGCTCCATGCTGGGAGTAGAGCCTGGTTAACATTCTTTCTCTCTCTCCCCCTCAGTGCCTCCCCTTCTCTAAAAAAAAAAAAAGACTATACTTACACAATACCATGAACAACCTTTTTTGGGAAATGGAACCAATTACAAGTTCAGCTGTCTGGTTCCTCCTCTGAAATACATTTTTTAAAGTCCTTAGAAACTTTCATATGAAGCTCCCAACTTTTTCTATTTGTCATTTCTTATGCCATTTCACTAGGCTTAACGTCATCCCCTTTTTGGGGCTAAGACTTTATGATTGTAATTCTGGACCATTTTTTTCTTGGAGTCCCTTTTCAATAAATAGCACTTAGTCATTGAAAATTTAAGAGACTGCTACCATGTAAGGAATTCCAGAATATAAACTATGGTAGTTAAAAAATTATATATACAAATGTTAAAACTTGTTTTTGCCTTGATCAGTTTTACTGAGTCTCTACGCCTTTCTGTCAGTGTTAACCCATTCTAACTCTCCTCAGCCCAAGTGTTTTTTTTTCCCCTAGACTTCACTAGACTATAAACTTCATGAGGGAAAAGACTACCCTGTCTGTTTTATTCACTGCTATAAATCTGTATATCTCATAGCCTAACACAATCCTTTGTACATAGAAGGTACTCAATAAGTATTTATCAGCTGAATTAAGCAGGCAATAGTCTATCCTAGCCCCAGTATTTCCCTCTATCACAAGCCTAGATAGAGTCGTCTGGCTGAACTCTACCTGGTTATTGGTGAAGGACCTCTGTTGCTCTCTGTTTATCTTTGAGTATAGACTACACTCCAGCAACTGCCTACTACCTTCCTATTTCTAATGGCAATGTTTTTTTCTAATCACCCACTCTTGAAACTTTCAAGTGACCTCTTCTCACACCAGATTTCTCTCCTAACCATCCTCTTTCATTTCTGACTCATTCTTTCCTTTATTTATCGTACACTGTTTCTTTTTTTCAAGATTACCTGGTTTCAAAACATTTCATGCAGTAAACATCCTTGCAGTCAGTCTCTCCTGCTTGATCTTCTACAGAGCACAAATTTATATTTATCCTTTTATTTGCATAAGGGCCAACTTATTTCTAGCCCCCCCCCAAAAGGGCTACCCCAAGTCGCAAACAGTGGGAGGATCTTTTGAGCACAAGGACACAAAAAAGCAGGGTAACTCCATTTTTTAAAGCAATTTTTAAAATATCACATTGAGGTGATGGTGTGAAAGTACTTCCTAAAGTTAAATTTGCAAGTGTCTGCCTTCTTCTTCTCTCCTCTGGATATCACACTGACACATCTGCCATTCGAATTGGATTTTGTGAAGCTTTTGAATTGGGAGTGGTGACACAGAATACTGTGGCTTTTGGAATGTCTTTCTATTGTTCCCTCCTGAGAGCCAGGATGATGGGATATATTACAGTTATGCTGTCTGTATTCCCAATCACCAATGTAAATTGACAGCAGCACCATAAAATCAGGCTTATTGGCAAAAAAAAAAAAACACAGATTGTTAGAGTATGAGTTCTACACTATTTATGTAAAGGGAAAAGAAATACTTTTAGCTGGAGATAATGTCTTGTCTTCCCTGTATTCCTGTATTGCCACACAGAGCTTGGAACATAGAAGGCATTCAGTGAGTATATGACAAAGATTAAATTGTTGCCTTGATGACACTTTCATTTCTCAGGCTGCAGAAAAATTCAAGCAAAGAATTGCTACTTTGGTCATAATTCTGAACAGGAAAGAAGAGCTGGTTGGTGAGATAGTGGTGATAGGAACCTTGGGAGAAGGTGAGTGTGTCATCGTAGAGTTTGTAGTAATGAAGGAAGGAAGTGCTGTTTATGGTCCACATCCATTACAGGGTTTAGAAAAGCATATTTCAAAAATTAGGGAAGTGAAAGGTAAGTATGACCCACTTGTCCTGACATAGTACATTTTTTAAAGGATGGGAGATATTCATAATCAAATACTCCTAATTTCTGAGTGATAGAAAAGGGAAGAAAATATCCAAAACAGATACTCAACATTTCTTATGCCCCAACATACCAGAAGGGACATGAGAGATAATAGTGCTCACTTCAAAACTAGAAAAACACGTATCACAATTTCTAGGGAAGAATGTGTAGTTTGAAACCCCACCCAAAATAGCATTCTTCCTTCCCTAGCCCAAACAGTATCATTGATCTGAGACTTCACAGGAAGTTCTTTTATAAGTCAGATTTGACATGATAATTGGAAGAGCATAGAATCAAACACACATTGTAGAGAAGGACATAATTTTTAAAATCATGTCATGAAGGCCAGAGCCTTGTAAAAACAGTGCTAAGGACCATTAAATGTGTGCATATATTTAGTTTCATTTAGAGCCAAGAACAAGGAAGAGCTAAGCCTGCTTGGTCATGCTGTTAAAAGTGACAGCTGACAGAACAATTTGCCCAGGATTTTTCATCAGTGGAAATAACGTTCAAATGGAAAAGGGTGGATGAAACATGGTTAAGAAGGAATTTGAAGCTCAAGGGAGATGAAAAAATTAGAGGAGATATATCTATTCCCTTTGGGTAGCCTAAATCTACAGGCCCAAGAGAATTGGATCTAAAAGCACTGAGAAAAAGCTGCAGAAGTAATCACAAAACTACTGTTACCGGTTTTTGAGACATCATAAAGCAGAGGTTCCATAAAACTGAAAATGAACAAATGCCCTGATTTTCTTAAAAATGTGTGTGTCAGGGAGGATGATTTACTAAGACTATGGATCTGTAAATTTAACAATTACTCCCAGCATAATTCTAAAATAAATTTTCAATCAAATAGTTTATAAGTATTCATTTAAAGAAAATAAGGCACTGGGTGTTGTACACAACTAATGAATCATTGAACACTACATCAAAAACTAATGATGTACTATATGTTGGCTAACTGAACATAATAAAGAAAATAAAGAAAAAAGAAAAAAAGAAAATCATGGTCATCAAGACCTCCAAGGTTCTCTAAGAATGAGTCACTAAGAAAAGAATATTTATGTGTCATTTTTATAGAATTACTAAATTAGACATTAAGGGAAAGAAATCATAAAGTTTGGATCTAGTAGACAATTAACACTGTATCTTGTGTTACCCTTGTGGAAAAGAAGAAATAAGAGAAGTTTGATAGCAATTAGGGGGATTTATAGTTAAATGAACTCTGTATATTTATTTCGACCTTGAGCAAGTTATGTAATGATTTACCATGGAGCTCTACCCTATTCAATATTTTTATCAATAACTTGGAAAAGATATTGAAGGTGTATATATTAAATTTTTTGATCATACAAAGCTAGAAACAATAGCTAATATATGCATGACAAAATCAAAACTCAGAAGATTAAGAAAAGCTTGAATTATAGCCAACAAGATTAAAATCAAAGTTGCCATATTTTTTTCACTGGCTTGTTTGGTACTAACCAAGGCTCGGTACCATACTTCAAAAATATAGCCAAACTGTGGAAGAAGCCAAGATGTCCTTCAACAAATGAATGAATAAAGGGGTACCTGGTTGGCTCAGTTGTTTAAGTCTCTGCCTTCGGCTCAGGTCGTGATCCCAGGGTCCTGGGATTGAGCCCCACATCAGGCTCCCTACTTCTCCCTCTCCCACTCCCCCTGCTTGTGCTTACTCTCTCCTTTCTCTCTCTCTCTGTCAAATAAATAAATAAAAATCTTTTTAAAAAGATGAATGGATAAAGAAGATGTGGTTCATATATACTATGGAATATTACTCAGGCATCAGAAAGGGTGAATACCTGCCATTTACATCTTGTATTATGCTAAGTGAAATAAGACAGAGAAAGACAATTATCATATGGTTTCACTTGTATGTGGAATATAAGGAATAGTACAAAGGATCATAGGGACGGGGAGGGAAAAATTGAATAGGAAGAAATCAAGAGGGAGACAAACCATAAGAGATTCTTAACTCCAGGAAATAAACAGGGTTGCAGAAAGGGAGGTGCATGGGGGGATGGGGTAACTGGGTGATGGGCACTAAGGAGGGCACGTGATGTGCTGAGCAGTGGGTGTTATATGCAATTAATGAATCGTTGAACATCACATCAAAAACTAATGATGGCTAATTGAATTTAAATTTAAAATTAAAATTTAAAATTAAATTTAAATTAAATTTAAACTTAAATTTATTTTAAATTTAAAAATAAAATTTTAAAAATGTACTTTAGGGCATAATCACTGTACAGTAGAACATTAACATAAATCATTAAAATAGAACTGTGCCTTGTCAAGATAAAGAAATATATGTATTACATCTGGAGAAAGGTTTATTTAGAGGCTGGAAACCATGTTCAATGACAGAAGGGAATTTTTAGCCTGGAGAATAAGAGACTTTAGTGGGACATGATAGTGGTCTTTAAATATTTGAAAAACTGGCATACATAGGAGAAATGAGAAGGATGAGGGAAGAATTGAGGCCAGGTGGAGGAAATATAGGAAGGAAGATTTTAGCTTTGTTCAAGACAAATTTTCTAACAACTTTAGCTGTTTAACATTGCAGTGGTCTGTGTACTAAGGTAGTGAATTCCCTATCAGTAGAGGAATTCAAGCAGGAACTAGATGACCATCTTTTGAACTATTCAGATAATTCTTTAGTTGGAAGAAAATTTAGACAAGATGAGTTCTAAAGTCCCTTCAACTCTGAGATTCTATGATACTGTCTGTCCATACTGGCAGTTCTTTTTGTCATCAATAGTTTCTTTTTTTTATTATTGTAATTTTTTTAAAATATTTTTTTAATATATTATGTTAGTCACCATACAGTACATCCCTGGTTTTTTATGTAAAGTTCGACGATTCATTAGTTGCCTATAACACCCTGTGCACCATGCAATACGTGCCCTCCTTACCATCACCAGCCTATCCCATTCCCCCACCCCCCTCCCCTCTGAAGTCCTCAGTTTGTTTCTCAGAGTCCATAGTCTCTCATGCTTCATTCCCCCTTCTGATTACCCCCTTTTCTTTATCCCTTTCTTCTCCTACCGATCTTCCTAGTTCTTATGTTCCATAGATGAGAGAAACCATGTGATAATTGTCTTTCTCTGCTTGACTTATTTCACTTAGCATTATCTCCTCCAGTGCCCATCCATGTTGCAGCAAATGTTG
The DNA here is from genome assembly GCF_017311325.1 of Ursus maritimus. NCBI lineage: Eukaryota > Metazoa > Chordata > Mammalia > Carnivora > Ursidae > Ursus > Ursus maritimus. Next base: position 72,033,339 of record NW_024423319.1, read on the forward strand.
AGAAATCGTTCTTTTTGAAAGCTGAGTAATATTCCATTGTATATATGGACCACAACTTCTTAATCCAGTCATCTGTTGAAGGGCATCTCGGTTCCTTCCACGATTTAGCTATTGTGGACACAATGCTGCTATGAACATTGGGGTGCATATGTCCCTTCTCTTCACTAAGTCTGTCATCAATAGTTTCTATCATAATTTTCAAAGGGAAACTTGTAATTCCAAAAGCCTCATCACAGATACCTATAAAGCTTTAATCCCCAAATGTTTATTTTCCCTTTTCTTATACCATTCCTCCTTTCTTTCCTTCCCATGTACCCATTTAAAGATATACTATATTATTAATGTACCCATAGTGATAATCGAGCCCTACTTGTTTATACTTTGTACAAAAGACTATTTGTGCCATCAGAATAAACTATAGATATTTTTGTTCCTTTATATGTACAGGCATACCTTTTCTTATTGCACTTCACTTAATTGTGCTCCACAGATACTGCATTTTTTTTACGAATTGAAGTTTTGTGGCAACCCTGCATCAGCATGTCTTTTGGTGCCATTTTCCAATAGCATTTGCTCACTTCATGTCTTTGTGTCACATTTTGATAATTCTCACAATATTCCAAACTTTATTATTATTATTATCATCTTAGTTGTGATGATTTGTGATCAGTGATTACAACTTGTAAAAAGCCTAAATGATGGTTAGCATTTTTTAGCAATTAAGTATTTTTAAATTATGGTATGTACATTTTTTAGATGTAATGCTATTGCACACTTAATAGACTACAGTGTAGTATAAACATAACTTTTATACACACTGAGAAACCAAAAATTCATTTGACTCACTTTATTGTGGTATTTGCCTTATTGCAGTGGTCTGGAACCAAACCCACAATATTTCCAAGGTGTGCCTGTATGTGCCTGAGGAAAAAAGAAACTCTCACAAACACATTTTTAAAGAACTAAATCAATAATTATTTTGTAGAAGTAGTATATTGCTGTTTCCACTATTTATTCAGTGAAATATTCTGTTTTATATATGTATCAAGCACTGTTTTCTAAGTTAGGGTGTCGCCTGAAAAGATTAAGGCTATAGTCCAAGCATTTCTATCTCCAGTCTACATAATTTCTTAGAATAATGATAATGAATTCGCAAACCTTGGGTAAAGTAGTATGTCTTTTTTCTGGCACAGATGTTTAGTATTGTTCTACGTCTCTTTTAAGTGAATAACAATTATTGAGCTGTATTCTAGTAATTACCTATGTGGTAAGCAGTTTTATACCCATTATATTTGTTCCTTTTAAAAAATGCTTGTCGAAATAAGTCAGAGAAAGACAAATATATGATTTCACTCATGTGGAATTTAAGAAACAAAGCTGATGAACAAAGGGGAAGGGAAGGAAAAATAAAGTAAGATAGAAACAGAGAGGGAGACAAACCATAAGAGACTCTTAACTATAGGAAACAAACTGAAGGGAGGTGGGTGGGGGGGTGGGATAATTGGGTGATGGGCATTAAGGAGGGCACTTGATGGAATGAGTACTGCATGTTATATGCAACTGATGAATCACTAAATTCTACCCATGAAGCTAATAATATACTATATGTTAATTAAATTGCATTTAAGTAAAAAGTTTTTAAAAATAAGAAATAACAAGTGAAGTAGATGGCATTACTCACAGGCTTTAATTTGGTTTTCAGCCCATCGTCTGTGAAGTGCCTAGGTAGGTAGTGTGTGTGTGTGTGTGTGTGTGTGTGTGTGTGTGTGTGTGTGTGT
>NW_024423319.1:72035126-72105046 GCF_017311325.1 Ursus maritimus
GTGTGTGTGTGTGTGTGTGTGTGTGTGTGTGTGTGTGTGTGTGTGTTAATGAATCCTGCTAGGAGTTTACTGTACTTCCTTAATATCTGAATCTATAAATTTGTATCTTTGACCAAATTTGGGGAAAGTTTAACCATTTCTTCAAATATTTTTCTGCCTCATTTTCTCTCTCCCTTCCTTCTAGGATTCTAATTACATATATATTAGACCATTTGATGTCTCACAGGTCTCTGAGGTTCTGCTTATTTTCTCCAATCTTTTTTTCTCTGCATTATTCAATTTAGACCATTTCTATGAGTCTATTATCAAGTTCCCCAACTATTTTGTCATTTCCATGGACTGCTACTGTTAAGTCCAGAGAGTGAATTTTTATTTCAGATATTGTCTATTTCTGTTTTGAAATTTTCATTTGGTTCTTTTTTATAGTTACTATTTCTTTGTTGAGATTTCTTATATTTTCATTCATAACAATTATATTTTCCTTTGTATCCCAGAGCATAGTTACAATAGCTGCTTTAAAATCTTATCTGATTTCCATTTTTCTAAAAAAGACATACAGATGGCTAACAAGCACATGAAAAGTTGTGCAACATCACTCAGCACCAGGGAAACACAAATCAAAACCACAACGAGATACCACCTCACACCTGTCAGAATGACTAAAATTAACAACCCAGGAAACAACAGATGTTGGTGAGGATGTGGAGAAAAGGGAAACCTCTTACACCATTGGTGGGAATGCAAAGTGGTGCAACCATTCTGGAAAACAGTATGGAAGTTCCTCAAAAAGTTAAAAATAGAACTACCCTTTGACCCAGCAATTGCACTACTAGGTATTTACCCAAAAGATACAGAAATACAGATTTGAAGGTATACATGTGCCCCCAACGTTTATAACAGCATTATCAACAATAGCCAAACTATGGAAAGAGCCCAAACACCCACCAACTGATGAATGGATAAAGAAACTGTGGTATGTATTCAATGAAATATTACTCAGCCATCAAAAAGAATGGAATCTCACCATTTGCAACCATGTGGATGGAACTAGAGTGTATTATGCTAAGTAAAATAGTCAGAGAAAGACAAATGCCATATGATTTCACTCATATGTGGAATTTAAGACAGAAAACAAGTGAACAGGGATGCCTTGGTGGCTCAGTCGGTTAAGTGTCTGCCTTTGGCTCAGGTCGTGATCTCAGGGTCCGGGGATCAAGTCTGTCATCGGGCTCCTTGCTCGGCAGAGAGCCTGCTTCTCTGTCTGACTGCCACTCTCCCTGCTTGTGCCCTCTCTCTCTCTCTCTCTCTGACAAATAAAATCTGAAAGAAAGAAAAGAAAAAAGAAAAGAAAAGAAAAGAAAGAAAGAAGAAGGAAGGAGGGAAGGAAGGAAGAAAACAGATAAGCATAAGGGAACAGGGGAAAAAAGAGAGAGTTAGGAAAGCAAACCATAAGAGACTCTTAACAATAGAGAACAAACTGAGGGTTGATAGAGTGAGTTGGGTGGGGGATGGGTTAAATGGGTAATGGGTATTAAGGAGGGCACTTGTTATCATGAGCACTGGGTGTTATATATAAGTGATGAATCACTAAAAAAATCTTGTCTGATTTCAAATGCATGTATTATTTCAGAGTTGGTCTCTGTTGATTGTCTTTTCTCTTGAGAATGGATCATGTTTTCCAGTTTTTTTAACATTAAATAATTTTAGATTGTATATTGGATATTATAGAACTTTATGTTATAGATGCTCTGGGTTCTGTTATTTTCCCCCAAAGAGTATTATTTTTTTAAGTAAGCATTTAACTCTGGTAAACTTAAACTGTAAAGTCTATCTTCTCTGCAGTAGGAGGCAGTTCAATTCTAACTTCAGTACTTTAAGGTTTAGCTGGGCTTCGTGTAGCCTACCCTGCACATGTACAACTCAGGGGTCAGCCAGAGATTCAGAAATAAATAATATAATTTGAGATACTCCTCTGGCTTTCTCCATTCCAGGATTTCCTCTCACTTTCCCCATGCCTGTGGTTGCCCTTGAGCTCTGTCCTCTAGTTCTTCAAGAGAGTGAGATTACAGATCTCTATCTGAGTTTAAGGCATCCCATGAGGTGCTTAAAGCCATTTTTTAAACTGGGAAATTCACTCAGTTTCACTCCTTTTAAATATCAGGTCTCTCCATAAATGCCATCTGCCTGCTTTTGTTTATTTTCCAGTACCTTCAGGTAGTTTTTTTTCTCCCTATTTTATCCATAGTGTATAGTTACTATCTGCAAGAGGGTTTGGTTTGATGGGAGTTTAGTTGGCCATTACTAGAAGTGGAACCATCTTGCAATGTATCTACTCAAACATTTTAGAAGAGGAGACTGAGACTCAGAAAGCTACAGCTTAAATGCAGATTTTCTGGATCCAAATCCAGAGCATGTCTATATGTTACTTTTAAATATTGGTAATACTCTTCCTCAAGCATTATTCTCCCAGATGGGTGAGTCCTGACTCTGTTGTCTCTCCTCATGTAATACCTATTCCTCCCATCACCTTAATTCATTTTTCTTGTAGATGTCCATTAAACATTTCCAACTTCCTGCTAATCTCCTGTAGGTTCCCACCATATTCCTGCAGTGGGTTTCACTGCATAAGAGGAAGAAGCTTGCTTTTGCCTTTCTTTCTAATGATCTTTCTGAATGATGCCCCAGCAATGTTTTCACAGAATAGTTTGTGGTACTCTTAGACATAACTTCCGCTTTAAAAGTAGAAGCTCAGAGATTACAGTCTTACATAACTCAAATTATTCTCTTTCTTCCTAAATATGTTACCCTACTCACCCTCATGGGAAATTTTACCTTTTTACCTTCTCATGGGTCTCGTTACACCTTTCTTGTTGTAATGTTTCCCTGTTGCTATATCATCTTATATAGAGAGAACTTTGTTTCACCTACAATCTTAAACCCAGACTCTTCCAGAGCATAAACAAAAATCTTAAAATCAACTCTGGTATAAACAATAAAAAGAGCATCACAACAGGTATACATTCATGCAAAAACTATTTTGAGTGCCTACTCTGTACGCATCACTTTGCCGAATGCTGGAGATCCAATAATGAGCAAAGCAGACATAGTGCTTGCTCTCCTAGTCCTTTTATAGTCCCATAGAGAACTCAGACAGCTAAATAAACAATAATAGAAAGAACTAAGCATAGACAAGAGGGGGAGTGCAGGGTACTACTTTCATAGAAAAATTTGAGAAGCACTGTGTGAAAATACCTAGTATGGTGTCTGGTACATAACAGGAGCTCAATAAATGATAGTCATATCAACACAGATCTGGTGAGCATTCATCATTTACATTTTTTCATCTAAAGCAATCTCCTTTGTTTATTATCTTTAAAATTGTTCTCTTGGTCTTACAACTCCTGTGTTAACTCATTTTTATTTTTAAGTAATCTTTGGTGTGTGATCGAAAAAAAAAAACTTACTTAAAAACCAAGTAAATTGTATCCATTCATTTTTTGTTGGCCATATCCTTATTTACCTCCCCAAAGAACTCATAAATGAGTTAAGCCATGATTTCTTTTTTTAAAAAAAGATTAACTAATTTATTTATGAGAGAGATAGCAGGGGTGGGGAGGGAGAGAGAATCTCCAGCAGACTCCCTGCTGAGCACAGAGCCTGATGTGGGGCTCAATCCCATGTCCCTGAGATCATGACCTGAGCCAAATCAACCAACTAAGCCACCCAATTGCCCCCAGACATGATTTTTATTTATAGAAAATGTGTTGCCTTTCCCCCAATAGGTTATATTTCCATTTGTACATTTGATCAAATATAGATTAAGGTGTTTGAACTCAAAACTAAGAGAACATTTCAGAACCCAACTCTTAGTGTCTGTGATAATAGGCAAAAGAATATAATAGCATGGATAAATATGATCCACAGATAATCCTCAAACTTTCCTTCTAGCTATTGTCTGAACACATTTTCTCATCAGAAACTACATGCCAGAGAAGGAAAATTGACTAATTTCACTTTTTTTTCCACCAAGTCATCCCAGAGTAACTCTTGTCTTATGCTAATCACTCCTTTACACCTAATTCCCCTGCCACTTAAGTTTTCTATTTTTTAATAATAGCATTTTTAATGTAATACGTTTTAAGTCAGTGTCAGGTTTTTATATGCCTGGTATTTTACTACCCTGAAAAGATCACCAGCCCTTATGTAAACATGAAATGTATTTTGGGGTAGCCTATTCTGTAATGTCTGGTAATTAACAAACTTTGCACAATGTTAACTAACTGCATACCTTCTTGTGGGTGTAACTACCCTGAAAAAGGCAAGGGAATATCAGGAGGAAGGAAATAAAAGGGAATTAATGATGTTAAGTAATTGTGGGGATGAATTACCCCCAAACTGAATTGTTTCCCAAAATCAAGAGTAGACTAACCAATCATTTCTGCTAAAGGAGCCTGAATACCTATTGAAAGTGAAAGGTAAGTTGAACTCTCTGGAAAGAAATCAGTATTCTGAAATAATCTGCCTTACCATGAAGTGACAGTTCTCTAAAAATGTATTATCTTTTTTCCTACAAAAAGCACCTTCTCTCCTTTAGCAGTCAAGTGAGTTAATTTCCTTTCAGTTTTTTCAAAACCATTTCTAAACTTCATCTTCATTTCTCCAATGAAGGCAGTCAACTTTGGTGGTATTGGTATACACAGACTGGTTTTAAAAAATGTCTGTGAGAATTAAACATAGGGTTCTTTTAAAAGTAACTGGTTGGATTCAATCTAAATAGATTTATTTTTGACAGATACTTAAAGTATTTGCGACTGGTTAACAGCAGGAACTGTAATAGATCCTATAATTAGCAAGAGTCGAAACTTGAGAAATGGCCATTGATAATGAAAACCCATGGTTGAAGGATAATTAAGCATTTGGAGTACCATAAAATGGGGCAGAAAAGCCACTCTTAATTTATTACATTTTTTGTCCCCATTACAAAAGACCTTTTGGTACATTTACAAACACATAGACACCAAACGCAACTAGGATCACACCTGGACTATTCAGCTTCTCCAAACTCATTAACTGAAAAGATATAGATTAATTGGAGAGAGTTCAGAGAGGAGTAACAAAAATTATTATGGGGCCAGAGGGATTGATTTATGAGCAAAGATTAAAAGAATTTTGTCTATACAATTTAGCTAAGTGATGACTAAGGGGGAAGAGGGTGGGGATACAACTGTCTGAAGGGTGTAAACACCAAGGAGAGAGGAGAATAATTTACTATGCAACATGAGAATATAACTAGGGCTAATAAGCTATAATTACCCGAAGGAATAACAGAATAAATATTTCAGGGAAACTCAGAACCATAAGACCGCCAACTTGTTTCTCAAGGAGACAGTTACAGACATTTATAACCCTAGTCTCATCCAGATCAACAAGTATATGTAGTGTGAAATAATCATCTGATGCCACTGATCTCCCTACTCCCCCCACCCTCTCCAAAGGTCTTGCCTTTTCCATTACTGTGGCATATTTCAAGTCCAGCCTAGCATACAATTTTGTCTTTATTGGTGCTGGTGAGTCTTTCAAAGTTTAATTCCGATAATGGCCATAGAAGAGCCCTTTCTTTTGGATTTACTGTGAATTCCATTGTAGAGCATGAAAATAGAGAATTAAAAACTGGAGGTGAAAAAATCTTGGATTCTACTTTGGATTGTAAACAAATCAAAAGTCATAGTGTTTGTCTTTGGAATCTTCACTAATGAAGTTTCAAATTGTATTCCATGTCCTAAAAAGTTCAATTTTAGCATTAGCCAAAGAAAAAAATAGGCACTAAAAAAATCTTTGTAGGCTTCGTGATTTGTGTAAACTTTGGAATGTGGTTCTTCAGAAAACAAATTAGTCTGTGGGTAACTGCAGGCTAAGTTATTTGGCTAATTCCTATTGTGCTATCATGACATTCCAGAGCATTGCTATTTAACCTTGCCAGATAAGATTTTGCATGTCACTGCAGTGAAAGCTGCTTCTTTTGTATGCATACTTTTCTCCTTTTCCTTTGTGTTGAGAATCTTCTTAGGGTGATCCCACTCAAGAAATATCTTTTTCTACACCATTGCTTTGACAAGTTCTTCTGGTTTTTATCTTAGATTATATACTTCTGAAATTTTTTTCTAGGTAAATAATATCTCAATGCAATATTTTAAATAAACTTTTTATTTTAGAGTAGTTTTAGATTTACAGAAATGTTGCAAAACTAGTACAAAGTTTTCATATGCTCCATCCCTAGTATCCCAGTATCACTTATTATTTTAGCATGGTACATTTGTCACAGCAAATGAACTAATACTGATATATTATTAACTAAAATTCATACTTTATTCACATTTCCTTAGTTTTTACCTAATGTCTTTTTCTCTTACAGGGTCCAATGTACGATGCCATTGTACATTTAGTCATCATGTCTCCTCAGTCTCTTCTTAATAACTATGGCAATTTCTCAGACTTTCCTTGTTTTCAATGACCTTAACAGTTTTTGAGGAGTACTAGTCAGCTATTTTGTAGAATGTCCATTGAATGGCATCTGGGTGATGTTTTTCTCATGATTAGACTAGGGTTATTTATAGGTTTTGGGGAGGAAGACCAAAAAGGTAAAGCATCGTTTTCAACACATTATATCAAGGGTAAATGCCATTAACATGACTTACCACTCTTGATGCTAACCTTCATCACCTGGCTGAAGTAGTGTTTTCTGTGAAATTATTAATTTCCCCCTTTTCATGCTGTTTTCTTTGTAAGTCATGATGTGCAGCCTATGCTTAAGGAGTGGAGAGTTAATGTCCACCTTCCTGAGGGTGAAGTATCCCACATAAATTATTTGGGATTCTTTTGCCTTGTTGGTTTGTCTATTCTTGTTTGTTTTTTTGTTTGTTTGTTTGTTTGTTTGCCTAATCATTTATTTATATGATCTAGTATAGACATAAAGATATTTATTTTATACTTTGAGTTATAATACAATACTACTTTACCTTGTTCAAACTGTTCCAGCCTTGGCCATTGGAAGCTCCTTCATTTAGTTCCTGTGTCCCTTTGACATACAACTGCCCATGTGGATATTTACTGAATACTTATTTACTTTATGGCACTATAAGACGGTACTACAAGATGCTACAGGCTCCTATGTATATTTCTTGCCCTATTCAGTCCTATCATTAACCAATTCTCTGTCGATTCCACTTTCTGTTGAGGAATGGTATTAGAAAGCAAGATCTGAGTGTTAGATGTGCTTGTTGCTGCTACGGCGTTATTACTTCCAGGCCTTCTCAGCTGACAGAAGAAGAAACTATATGAGTGTATCCTAGCCTGCAATTATACACATATCTATAAACATTTCCAAATGTAGCTATTTGTATCTATATTAAGCTAAATATGAGTTCATACTGTCTCCAATTCTAATCCTTTACCATGTAGATCATTCTAGAATGAAGAATCCCACTCTCATCCACCACGCATTTACTTAATCATCCAATTCCAATGCACATGTATAATAGTTTCAGAATTGTCACCCACACCTGTGTGGGGACAACTTTATCAAGTAGAAGACACGCTTATTTACAGCGTCTTTTGTCTTCAGTCTGAGAAAGTCCACTCATTTCTGAAGTTACTTAAGTCAGCCCTTTTTCTCCCCACCTCCAGTTAGATTTTTTCATACACGTGTATTATAATTAGATTCTTCTGTCACATTCTGCAACTCCATCCTGAAATCAATCCCCTGGCTTTTAAATTTTTGCCTTTGTTGAGATTCACTCTTTGTACTATAAGGTTCTATGGGTTTTGAAAAATGTAGGGTCATATATCTACCATTACAGTATCATACAAAATAGTTTTACCATCCTAAAAATCCCCTGTGCTTTACCTATTCAATCTTCTCTCCTCCTCCTCAAACCTCTGGCAACCACCAATCATCTGTTTAATCTCTATAGTTTTGTCTTTTCCAAATGTTATATAAATGGAATCATGCAATATGTAGCCTTTCTGATTGGCTTTTTTCACTTAGCCACATATATAATAGATTTATCCACATCTTTGTATGGCTTGATAGCATATTCTTTTTTTCACTAAATAGCAGGTCATTATATGTATGTGCATGCTTTGTTTACCCATTTACCTATTGAAGTACGTCTTGGCTGCTTCTAGTATTTAATGACTATGAATAGAGCTGCTATAAACACTCACATGCTACTTTTTGTGTGGAAATAAGTTTCAAATCAGTTACATAAATATTTAGGAGAGAAGTTGCTGGGTTGTACGCTAAGACTATGTTTTTTTTTTTTTTTAAAAAAAGACTATGTTTAGCTCTGTAAGAAACTGCTGAACTGTCTCCCAAAGTGGCCGTACCATTTTTGCCTTCTCACTGGCAATGAATGAGGGTCCCTGTTGCTCTGCATCTTTGCCAGTAATTGATATTATCAGTTTTTTGGATTTTAAACTTCCTGGTGGGCGTTTAGTAGTATCTTATTGTTGTTTTAATTTGCATTTCACTAATGAAAACCTTGCTCGCTTTTGATTGGCAAGCTACAGGTGTTTTAAAGAATAGTTTTGGTTTTACTTACCAATTCTTCCTTTATTGGAATTGAAGGAGCATACATTATAAAGTGTTAGACTTTATTTACATGGAAACAATTTTTTAAAAATTCAGGCTACTACCTTTTTGTAAGCGTGTATTAATTAGCTACAACATAGGCAAAGGAAGTATCTGCTAAAGTAAATGCTAAGTCACTGATGGCCCAGAGTCAATTCAATATGATTGTTGTCCAGAAAGTAGAGGGAATTTTATTGGTAAGCAGGATGCCTATAATTATTTTTCTGAATATTTCCAAAGCTTCCCTTTATTCTTCCCTCCCTCACTACCATCACCATACACATACTCACCCTAATTTCTATCCTTACCACCTAATATATACAGCATGATTTCTTCTTGCTTTAGGAACAGATAACCAGAGTGACTTAAATTCCTTTTCCCATCAGAATGTGACTTGCAGATATATAATTTCTTCTAAAACTATTGGTTACATCTGATTTTTATTGCCCTGTACCCCTAACTTATGTCCTCACTTTCTGACTATACCCATGTTGCCCCTATCTCTTCCAGACTGCAAACTTGTCTTTCCCCCTTTAATCCCGATTGTACCTTATCCATTCTATGTTCCATTCCTTCAGTGTCATACTAGCTGAAAAAAAGCTAATTGGTTAAATCAACTTTATTTTAAATGTTAGAGCAAAGAATGCCACTAACATTGAACATTTACAATGCACCAAGTACTTTCATACGTGTTCTCATTTCATTCTCACAATGACCCCATGAGGTGACTGTTTTTCCCATTTTATAGGTAAGAATATTTAGAGTTAAGTAGCATGCTGTAATACTTTTGCACATGCTTCCCTCTGCCTAGGACAGCCCTTCAGTTCTATCCCTATCAAACTACCAAACCTTCAGAAGCCACTTCAGATATTACTTCCTCAGGTGGTGGTCTTAATACTGCATAAGTCAATTTTGAAAAGACCCTGTATGTAATTCTTTTGTTAGTTTACGCCACTGCCTTTTTTATTGATATAACATTATGTAAGTTTAAGGTGTACAAGGTGATGATTTGATACATGTATGTATTGCAAAATTATTAACCACAACAAGCTTAGTTAACACCTCCATCACCTCACATAATTACCATTTTGTTTGTAGTAAGAACATTTAAAATCTTCTCTCTTAGCAACTTTCAAGTAGTCTGTAATACAGTATTGCTAACTATAGTCACCACACTGTACATTAGGTCCCCAGAACTTATTCATTTAATAGCAATTAGCATATCTTTTTTTAATTTGAGTACAGTCGACACACAATGTTACATTAATTTCAGGTACACAACTTAGTGAATTGACAACTTTACATTTTATGCTGTGTTCACCGTAAGTATAGCTATGATCTGTCCCCTTACATCACTATTGCAATATCATTGACCATATTTCTTATGCTCTGCTTTTTATTCCCATGACTTACTCATTCCATAACTGGAGGCCTGTATCTCCCTCTCCCCTTCACCCATTTTGCCCAAACTCCACCTCCCTACCTTCTGGCGACCATCAGTTTGTTCTCTGTATTTATAGTTCTGATTCTGCTTTTTGTTTGTTTTTTCATTTTTTTAGATTCCATTTATGAGCAGAATCATACGGTATTTGTCTTTCTCAGTCCAGCTTATTTCAGTTAGCATAACACCCCCTAGGTCCATCCGTGTTGTCTCACATGGCATGATCTCATCCTTTTTATGGCTGTGTATTATTCCATTGCATATATACGACATTTTCCTTACCCATTCATCTATTGATGGACACTTAGATTGCCTCCATGTCTTAGCTATTATAAATAATGCTGCGATAAACAGAGGGATGCAAATATCTTTTTGTATTAGTGTTTTTGTTTTCCCTGGGTAAAAACCCAACAGTGGAATTACTGGATCATATGATATTTTCTAAGCAATTCTGATACTTGCCCCTGGTTAAGAGCCATCATGCTAAACAATGATCATGTTGACCAGGACCATATTTACTGATATTTGTATTCCAATTAAATTGCATAGTATCTTTTGCATTCCACAGCATTTTATCAGTCAGTATTCATTAAATGAATGATTTGGGGTTTTATGGAAATGTAGATATTGTGTGAGTGTGTTGCACTGGGTTGGTAGTAAATTTATTCACATAACTGCTAGATCTTTAAGGAGAATAGAAAGAAATGAACAAAGAAAATAAGAGACAAACAAAAAAGACTCTTAAATACATAGAACAAATGTGGCTGCCAGAGGGGAGGTGGGTGGGGGGATGGGAGAAATAGATAAAGGGAATTAAGAGTCCACTTATCTTGATGAGCATTGAGAAATGTATAGAATTGAATCATTACTTTGTACACGTGAAGCTAATATAACACTGTATGTTAATTAACTTGAATAAAAAAAGGAAGGTGGTGATAACTATGAATGGAACCCATATAGACACTGAGGTGATTATTTTTAGAATGAAGAGAATACTTACCATATTTTTATTCTATTTTAGGAGCAAACTATCTACTGTCCTCATAATGCAAGCTACAAAAAGTAAAGTCACAAGAGACTCTTAACTATAGAGAACAAACTGAAGTTTGCTGGAAGGGAGTTGGGGGGATGGGCTAAATGGGTGATGGGCATTAAAGAGGGCACTTGTTGGGATGAGCACTGGGTGTTGTATCACTGGATTCTGCTCCCGAAACTAGTGCTGCACTATAGGTTAACTAATTTGAATTGAAAGAACGAAAGAACAAAAGAAAGAAAGAAAGAAAGAAAGAAAGGAAAGAAAATGAACGGGGTGGGGCGGGGGGGCGGAGAGACAAACCAAAAAAAAAAAAAAACCCAGACTCAACTATAGAGAACAAACCGATGGTTACCAGAGAGGGGTTGGGGCAGGTTGGGTGAAATAGGTGAAGGGGATTTAAGAGGACACTGATCTTAATGAGCATTGAGCAACATATAGAATTGTTGAATCACTGTATTGTACACCTGAAACTAATATAACACTGTATGTTAACTATTCTGGAATTTAAAAACTTCTTGATTGAAAAAAAATAAAGTCTGATAAAAATCTATTTAGCTGGTGCCAATACACAGCAGATAATTTTAAACTGTTCCTTGGTAAATGAGTTGCCATCAGAAAGAGGGATTGCACATTGTCACAAATGGCATGATCTCATCCTTTCTTATGGCTGACTTGCTAATATTCCATTGTGTATATATATGCCACATCTTCTTTATCTATTCATCTACTGATGAATGCTTGGGTTGTTTCCATATTTTGGCTATTGTAATAATGTTGCAATAAATATAGGAGTACATATATCTTTTTGAATTAGTGTTTTGGTTTTCCTGGGTAAATACCCAGTAGCGGAATTATTGGATTATATGGTATTTCTATTTTTAATTTTTTTGAGGAAACTCCATACTATTTTCCACAGCAGCTATACCATGAACAGCGCACAAGGGTTCCTATTTCTCCACATTCTCACCAACACTTGTTATTTATCTTCTTGATTCTAGCCATTCTGACAGGTTTAAGATGATATCTCATTAAGAGTAGAGGAAACTTTATCAAAAACCCTATAGCATTTCCCTGGTGACTAGTGATGAGAATATTTTCATGTGCTGTTTGGCCATCTGTATGTTTTCTTCAGAAAAATGTCTATTCAGGTCCTCTGCCCATTTTTTTAATTGATTTTTTGGTTTTTTTGGGGGGTCTAGAGGGTATTATTGTAAGTGAAATAAATCAGACAGAGAAAGACAAATACCATGCAATTTTACTTATTGGTATCTAAAACAAAACAAATGAATACACAGAAGGAGACCTATAAATACAGAGAACATACTGATGATTGCCAGAGGGGAGAGGGGTTGGGGGATGGGCGAAATAGGTGAAGTAGAGTGTGAGATACAGGCTTCCAGTTATGGAATGAATGAGTCATGGAAATATAGTCAATGATATTGTAATACCATTGTATGAAGACAGATGGTATTTACACTTGTGGTGAGCATAGCATAACATATAGACTTGTCAAATCACTGTGTTACACACCTGAAACTAATGTAACATTGTGTGTTAACCATACTCAAATTTTTAAAAAGAGGGACTGCATAAAGTGTTAAGCATTTATTAAAGTGCATAGATTAGGGGCATCTGAGTGGCTCAGTTAGTTAAGTGTTATGACTCTTGATTTCGGCTCAGGTCATGATCTCAGGGCTGTGAGATGGAGCCCTGAATTGGGCCCTGTGCTCATTGCAGAGTCTGCTTATCCCTCTCCCTCTGCTCCTCCCCTGGCTTGCTCTCTCTCTCTAATAAATAAATGAATAAAATCTTAAAAAAAATAAAGTGCATAGATTAAATTTTTAAATATTCCAAAAACACTACAGTAGGAACTCATAAAAGTTTTAGTAGCCTAATATCCTTTACAAAAAACAAAATCCTTGTGATTCATATCCTTTGGTTGCCTTGAGCCCTATTGCACTGAATGTTGCTAGAAATAAATGTGCCACCAACTTACACCTGGAAGTTTCTTCATTCTACAAAAGCTCCCATTATATGTTAAAGGTATTTGTTTTAACAGTATTTTACCTTTATTGGCAAGAAATAATGCAAAGCATTTCTAATCAATTCTCAAGCAGGATATGGCAGCACTTTTCACACAAGTAGGTATCAGCTGATGAGAGATGAGGTCTCTTGATAATGATTTCAACAGTTACCATTAGTACAAGTCAAAATGAAATTTGTGACTGGCAAGTGATCAAGGATCTCAGTACTAACATAATTCCTCATGTTACATATTGCTTAAAACTGGACTCTACATGGCCCCAGTTCAATGTCAATTGAAGACCCCAGCAAGATACTGTACAGTTGCCTTGATTTGCCAAAGAAATTTGAAAACTTGTTTAAAACTATTAAAAACATTCTTGCTGGGGTTTTTTGGCAGTGCTAAGTAGAACTTGGCTCATCATGGGGCTGGGGTAATCAGAGAGTGAGCAAATGATAATTTAGGTCCTTGGGCAAACATACAAGCTTTGAAGCTAGAGTATTTCTAATTGCATACCTAATGCTTGATTGACATAATTCTGAGATTTGACAACTACCCCAAGAAGCTGTTCCTAGTTTCTGATTGTTTACCAGTGACCCTTAGGTCCTTCACATAGAACTGTGCTTCACAAACTGGAAATGGTCTGCCAGCGTCCAGAATTTGTCTTTCTGGAGCATAAACTCTACTCTGGGTTAAAGAAAATCATTATATTTAAACAAATATATATTGTAATAGAATGTAAAATTATTTTTGAATGAGTAGGGAGGGCATTGGGAAGTGTGGAAGAACTTCTAAAGCAATGGCCTCTTTTCTGAAATGTGCTTCTCTCTCACCTCTGCTTAGAAGTCTCCTGCTTACTTTTTAAATGCCAACTCAGAAATCATTTTTCCCAATTTCCCCACCCTGAGCAGAATATCTCCATCTTCTGTGATTTCATTGATGTTCCTCGATGACCTTACTATGGCATCCATCCCACTAATGTGATAAGCTGTTTATCTACTCACTAGATAGAGTGTGAGCCTCAAAAACACAAGGTTTACAAGGCTGTTTATATCCCCAGTTCCTTTCACAGGATTTGACCGGAGCAAGTGCCTAGTAGACGGATGGATGGATGATAGAAAAGACAGACAAAAATCTATTTGTCAAGGTCTACTAACTTGAACAAGATTTTGAACTCTCCTAACATTCTGGTTGAGGCCTCTGAATATAGAACTAGATTAGATGCCCACTGGGTTGTTTCAACTTGTGTGTCAGTTATGCCTTAATTTTTTTTTTTAATGGGGGGAAATCAATATGATTCTCCCTACTACAAGGCTCAGGGGAAAAAAATCATATGATCATATCAATCAATTCAGACAAAACATTTAACAAAATATAACACCAATTCATGATTTAGAAAAAAAACTCGGAAAACTAGGAGTAGAGGGAACTTTATCAAAAACCCTATAGCTAACAACATACTTTATGGTGAAAGACTGAAGGCTTTCCTTCTAAGATTAGAAACAAGGTATGGATGTCTGCTCTCATCACTTCTAGTCAACATTGTGCTGGGGATTCTAGCTAGTGCAATAGGAAAGAAAAATAATAAAAGACAACAAGTTTTGAAAGAAAAATGAGACTGTTTTTATATGCAGACAATGTGATCATCTTTGTAGAAAATCATACAAAAAATCTACAAAACTACTAGAACTAATAAGTGAATAAGTTCACGGGACACAAAATCACTTTCAAATAATTATATTCCTATATACTAACAATAAACAGAAATTGACATTTTTAAAAATATCTTTTATGATGACATCTCAAATATGAAATACTGTTAATATGTCAGTTTTCCCCAATTTGATCTTCCCTAATTTTTCTTGTAGAAATTGACAATCCAATTCTAAAATTTATGTGGAAAGGCAAAGGACCTAAAATATCCAAAACAAGTTTGAAAAAGAACAAACTTGGAGGACTTATGCTACCAGATCTCAAGGCTTATTAGAAAGCAACAGTAATCAAGATTAGTCTTCTTAATTTAAAAAATAGTATATCATTTCAAATTAGTGTTTTCATTTTCTTTGAGTAAATACCGCATAGTAGAATTACTGGATCATATGTTTATTATATGTTTATTGCAGCGTTGTTTACAATAGCCAAGATATGGAAGCAACTCAGATGTTCATTGATAGATGAATGGATAAAACAATGATATGGTTTCTTTCAATCAGCATAATTATTTGAGATTCATTCCTGTTATAACATATAATCAGCAGTTCATTCCTTTTTATTAATAAGCACTATTCTGTTGTATGAATGTAACAGAGTTCACCCATTCACCTGTTGATGGACATAATGGGTTTCCAATTTTTAGTTACTACAAATAAAACTACTACAGACATTGATGTACAAATGTTTGTGTGGACGTATGCTTTCATTTCTCTTAGAACACACTTAGGAGTGTTAACTGTTGAGTTGTATGGTAAGTATATGTTATAAGAAACTGCCAAACTTTTCTAAAGTGAATGTATCATTTTACATTCCCACCAATGTTCTTTGAGAGTTAACAATTTCTTACATCCTCACCAAAAGTTGGTATGGTCAGACTGTTTAAGTTAGGCTGTTCTAGTAGGTGTGTAGTGGTTTTTATTGTGGTTTTAATTTGCTTTTTCTTAGTGACTAATGGTATTGAGCATCTTTTCACATATCTTCTTTGGTGAAGTATCTATTCAAATCTTACACTCATTTCTAAAAATTGAGCTCTTTTTAAAAATTTTATTTTATTTAAATCCATATAACATATATTGTATCATTAGTTTCAGAGGTAGAGTTCAGTTATTCATCAGCTGCATATAACACTACTAGGTATTTACCCAAAGGATACAAATGTAGTGATCCAAAGGGGCACCCCAATGTTTATAGCAGAAATGTCTACAGTAGCCAAACTATGGAAAGAGCCCAGATGTTCATCAACAGATGAATGAATAAAGATGTAGTGTATATATATGTGTATACACACACACACACACAATGGAATATTACCCACCAAAAAAATGAAATCTTACCATTTGCAATGACATGGATGGAACTAGAGGGTATTATGCTAAGCGAAATAAGTCAATCAGTGAAAGACGATTATCATATGATTTCACTCATATGTGGAATTTAAGAAACAAAACAGAGGATCATAGAGGAAGGGAGGGAAAAATAAAATGAGATGAAATCAGAGAGGGAGACAAACCATAAGAAACTCTTAACTATAGGAAACAAACAGGGTTGCTGAAGGGCAGGTGGGTGGACGAATGGGGTAACTGGGCGATGGGCATTAAGGAGGGCATGTGATGTAACGAGCACTGGGTGTTCCTTATTATTGAATGTTCAGAGTTCATTATACATTCTGGATACAAATTCTTTATAGAATATGTGACTTGCAAATATTTTTCTTCTAATCTATATCTTTTAATTGTCTTAACAAGAACAGAGATCTTAATTTTGATGAAGTTCATTTTTATCACTTTTTCTTTTATGGATCCTCTTTTTCATGTCATATCTAAAGAATCTTTGCCTCATAGTTTTAGAATTTACATTTAGGTCTATGATCCAACTTGAGTTATATTTTATAGAGTATGAGGTATTAATCAAGGGTTTAAAATTTTTTAAGCTTTTATTTTAATTCTAGTTAGTTAACATACAGTATTACATTAATTTCAGATGTATAATGTAGTGATTCATCAGTTCCATACATCACTTTACAAGTGCACTCCTTAATCCCCGTCACTTATTTAACACATCTCCCACCCACCTCCCCTCTGGTAACTACCAGTTTGTTCTCTATAATTCAGAGTCTGTTTCTTGGTTTATCTCTCTGTTTAACTTTGCTCATTTGTATCTTAAATGCCACATATGAGTGAAATCATATGGTATTCTCTGATTTCTTTTTCTTAGCATTATACTCTAGCTCCATCCACGTCATTAAAAATGGCAAGATCTTCTTTATCCATTCATCAATCAATGGACACTTGGGCTGCTTTCATATCTTGGCTATTTAAATAATGCTACTATAAACATACAGCTGCATGTATCCCTTGGAATTCATGTTTTTTGTATCCTTTGGGCAAATACCCACTAGTGTGATTGCTGGATCATAGGGTAGTTTTATTTTTAACTTCCTGAGGAACCTCAATACTGTTTTCCAGAGTGGCCGCACCAGTTTGCATTCCCACCAACAGTGCAACAGGTTTCCTTTTTCTCCACATCCTTGCCAACACCTGTTGTTTCTTGTGTTGCTGAGTTTAACCATCCTGACAGGTGTGAGGTGATATCTCATTGTAGTTTTGATTTGCATTTCCCTGATGGTAAGTGATGATGAACATCTTTTCATGTGTCTGTTAGCCACCTGGATGTCTTCTTTGGAGAAATGTGTGTTAATGTCTTTTGCTCCTTTTTTAATTGGATTATTTGTTTTTTGGTGTTGAGTTGTAGAACTTCTTTATGTATTTTGGATATTAATCTTTTATCAGATACATCATTTGCAAATACCTCCTCCAATTCCATCGTTGCCATTTAGTTTTGTTGATTGTTTCCTTTGCTGTGTAGAAGCTTTTTATTTTGGTGCAGTCCCAATAGTTTGTTTTTGCTTTTTTTCCCCCTTGCCTCGGGAGACATATCTACAAAAAAGTTGCTATGGCCAATGTCAAAGAGGTTATTGCTTGTGTTCTCTTCTAGGATTTTTATGGTTTCAGGTCTCACATTTAAATCTTTCATCCATTTTGAATTTATTTTGGCATATGGTGTAAGAAAGTGGTCCTGTTTCATTCTTCTGCATGTTGCTGTCCAGTTTTCCCAACACCATTTGCTGTCCTTTTTCCATTGGATGTTCTTTCCTGCTTTTTTGAAGATTAATTGACTATATAGTTGTGGGTTACTCAGTCTCTTTAAAGAAGAACCTTCTGAATTTTTTTTTCTGTCTTGGGAATAAATGCCTGAATACTAGAGGTTCTATGCAAAGGAGCAGGAGATAATTCAGTACACAGGGTTTCGATGAATTTTTCATGTTTTATTCTCACTGACTCCCTTACTTGGCATTTCCAAGTGTCAAACTTCTCTAGGGTCCTAGAGAGCAGACCAGCATCATCCCAGGCTGTAAGCCCCCTCTGCAGTTTCTCTGACCTTCTTTATTAGTCAACATCGTATCTACTTTCTGTCTTCCAGAAACATTGAAATCTCTGCTAATTCCTTCTATTATTCTCTTCATTATTTTTTTATTTGTTTAATGGGATCTTGATAGAGAGAGGAAATAAAATTGTTTGGCTAGTCAGCCACCTTGATCCACAAGTCTATATACTTGTCAAATTTTAAAGTTCCTAAGTGTTTTCTGAATTTGGGGGCTGTCTATTTGTAATTAGGAGCAATTAGCTATAAACTGGACAAACCTTACATTGTTTACCCATTAGTAGAAATTAGAGGATTCATTAGGGTTAAAGCTCTGTGAAAGAGATTAGTACACAGCAATGAAATCTAATTCTCCATTGCTCCATGGAAAGATGGCTTTAGTCCCTAAACTAACAATCAAATAATGGGTATGCATAAAATTGACTCTAATGAGTAGAGTATTTTGCTATACTTCATTTCATTTGTTTATATTTTATCCTAATTTCTTTTTGAATGGGTAGCTCTCTTGAGATGCTATGGAAAAGATTTATGAGACAATACTCAGCATGAGGCTTTCTTCACTCACTGTCATGGTCATAAGCAAGAGTCGGGAATTTTCCTCTGAGAAAAGATTTCCATAGAAACACTCTAATGCTGGATTCTAATCAACAGCCATATTGAAAAAAAATTTTTCTCTCAGTTTTATAGCTACTGAAACAGTATTGGTCTGCCATTATGTCACACAACCAGTTGCTTTGTATTTCCCTCAAGGGAGGGCCTAGCCACACTCGGATACAAGAGGCACTAAAATGCCAAGTTATCTAAGGACAACATTTCAACTCTAGATTTATCTAATCCCACAGTGAAATGGTTTTCCTGGCCTCTCAGTTTTCTTGCCAGTCCTTTTCTTCCCCTTGGTGATTCTAGTTTTACAGTGTTTAAAGTTCTGAACTTGTGTCCCAGGCCCTTTACTGTTCCTCCCAACAGTGGTTTGTGTTTCACCACTAATTAACCTCCCTGCCTCTAAGATACTTGTATCTTAGACTCTCCTTTGAATTAAATTTACTGACCTTTCCCTCTGGACTGATCTCTGAGATTCACTTTCTATACTCACATTCCTGTGAGCCAATCCTTGATTAATAGTCCATTAGCCATGTACCTATGTTCATATTCTTATCCACAAACCCTATGGGAATGTTTGGACCATTGTTTCTAGACTTTCTTCTATCATGTGAGTCCTAGTGA
The DNA here is from genome assembly GCF_017311325.1 of Ursus maritimus. NCBI lineage: Eukaryota > Metazoa > Chordata > Mammalia > Carnivora > Ursidae > Ursus > Ursus maritimus. Next base: position 72,054,634 of record NW_024423319.1, read on the forward strand.
TAATAGTTGAACTTTCATCCACAACATATTTCAACATCAACTTAAACGGATAATGTATCTTTCCCTAAAATCCTTCCCACTGCTTAATTTTTCTACAATGTTTAAAATATTTTCATCCTCTTGCAACCAATAATCATCTGTTTCTTATTTTGCTTCTTATCTGTGTCCTTTTCCCCTCCTCCTCAAGGTCTGACTGTTGCAACTTTCTTTTCACTAGCTACTTCTCTTTTACCTTCCTCCATACTTGCTCTTGAATATTGTTCAAATATGGTTTAGGGGTAGTTTATGTGATTTAGGTCTCCATTGGGAACCAGAATGGATTTTGTAGAATGCTAATGATAGTGAAATTTTGGACAAGGGAAAAATCCTAGTTTAAATTAAGTGAATACCACAGGCAATCTCATTTTGGTCATAATCCTACTCTAACCTGCATTGGTCCAGCTTTGTAAAGGTAAACTGCAACATTGTTATAAAATTGTCAAAAAGCCATTTAAGAATTCATAATTAAGAGGATGTATTTGAGCTGTTTTCTGAATCCAGAGTTTAGGATTACTAGAATGGTTTTATCCTGGTGCTTCTATAAATTCTATGGGTAAATTCTAATTTATAAACTGACTCTATTCATCAGTGATAGTCTTTAGTAATTTCCAGGTATTGCAAGTGGAAGGTTTTTTTTTCTCCTTATGTGTCAAAGTGTCTTAAACTTCAGAAGTATGTGGAATTACAAATTAAGCAGACACTCCCAAGGGAAGGCAGTGACATCCAGCATATATTGCTGCCCTTCTTATTCAAAGATTTCACTGATTTTACCCACACTTGTAGGGAGCAAAGACTAAACCTTCAACCAGAAGTCTTTTCTATATGACATACATACAAACTGCTTTTTGATTTGTGACTGCAGCTGCTACTTGTAGAGCCTGTCACCATTGGTATTTCTGTGTTCAAATTGTGGTCAGCTAAAAAGCCTTTGCTCAAAAAGTTTCCAAATTCCATATTGTTGCTTTCCAAGCTTGTCTCTGCTGCTGTTTTCCCAAGCATCCCACAAATATGCCATGTTATTTGAGGCTATGCTCTAGTGCATCCTTTAGAGTATTTCTTATGCCACCCTTGCTTATGGTTATGCCAAAAAGCTCACCCTACCAAAGATGCTTGGGTAGCCTTCTGTCATTGCATCTCTGCAAATGTCAGCAGTGAACATTGTTTTAATGCTCACAGACCAACTGACATCCAGAATCTCAGTAGTGGTAGTCCTCTCTTGCTATTTCACATTAAACATGATTCTGACTCTGACAATGGAACAATGAGGTAGATGTGACTTCTGTGGTGGTTATGGATTTCAAAGTCATACAAAAGCTGGACACAACTTACATTGTCCATTGATGAGAATCAGTTCAGTAAGCTTCTATGCTTCCAGCTTTGTTCTGGATGTTTGGAATAGAACTGAACCCAAAGGAGCCCATTTTCCTCCTTTGCATTAGTAGTTGTGTGTTTGAAATAACTCATCTTTCCCCTTGATGTGCATCTTACACAGATTTCACCTTGTTCAGAGGACAAGTTCACACAGGTTCTGAACCTACAAATATAGCTAACTTTAAGGAGCTTATTACCAATGGAGGGGGGAAAATAATATTAAAGATATGTAAGGCATTATTTGGCAAATGTTAGGTGATCCATACAGCCCAAACCTGGGAAGTAAAAAAAGCCAGAAATTGAACTGGTTTGTAGTATAATTTCTTGCTGACACCACACTATGGTAATTTCCTCAAACAAAAATACTGTTCTTTTTTATTCTTTCTACTTTGCAGTCACTTTGCATTGATGACAGTGATTTTTAAGTCAAACTACCTAGGAAGTAGAATTCAGTGACTGCTCTTAGCTCTGTTGAAAACTGTTGGTTATGTTTAGGCTCCATGTTTAGCTTTACTACATCATTTCAGACATCATCAGACGTAATTACAACAGGGGATGGTAATCTCTGGCACTCACACCAGAAATGTCCAAGGTGCCAATTTCCTTTGGCATCTGGGCTGATTGCTGCCATCTCTAGCCCCACCCCACTGGGGGCAGCTCCCGTGAAATGCTGTGATCAATGTTGAGTGTTCTTGTTTGCTTGTTCTCAGGAGCTGGCACGCTGCATTCGGCAATCAGAACATATTGTGCTTCCCTTCTTGTCACACTGCTTTTAAAACTTTACTACCTCCTGTTATGTAGTGCTATCGTTCCACTACAAAGCAACTTGGGATTGTGTGTTGTTTGTCTGTATATGTTAAAGATAGTATCTAATTCACTGCCCTCCATATGGTAAGACTCAGTGCTTGTTCAGCAAACACCACCACCCTGAGTGACCCTCTCCAGACCTTTTGTTGAAAATCAGAGCATGTTTAGGGTTCTTATAAGATTGGAAGTGTCTTCAGTGCCAGCGTCTGTATTCATTTTATATCCTTGACATACTCATCAAACTAGTTTGGGCGATCCTACTTCACTCATTGGTACTGGGAGTACCGGTACCACAACTTGCCATGGTAGAATCACCTGGAGATTTTGCTAAATACCTCAGGGTATAAATGCTTTGATTTTATTTATTTGAAGATCCCTGGTGATTGCCGATGGGTGATGGTAGTGATGGCAGTGGTTGCAATAAGCAAAATAGACTTATTTAAGAACATTGAAAGAAAAATCTTTTTAAAAAATCAATGGTTTGCCAATTTTAGAAATCCTGGTAGGTACCCACCTCCTCTTGAGAGAGATGAAGTACCAGTTTCTATAAACAGATTAAGTCTAGGAATGACAGAATAAAAGGTGAAAACCATGATCTGTGTGAAAGCCCTAAGCAAAAAAAGACAGACTTTTCGGTCTCCAGATAACGAACCAGTTAAGGAATGAACAATATAGCAGTTTCTCTAAATGTGGTTCAGGGGTCTCCTGCGTCAAAATCCCATAGTGAGCAAGTTGAAAAATCAGACTGTAGGGTCTCACCTCAGCCTACTCAATCTAAATTTGGGGGAGGGAAAGGCCCAGGATTCTACATTTTAACACTCATGCCTAGTGATTCTGATGCACAACAAAGTTTGAGAGCCACTGACCTACCAAGTCTCTCACTCTCAAGATCCCTTTGATTTGATTACTGCCAACAGTAGTTATGAGTTTTTAGTCTACCTTGCCATGGTTAATCCTAAGTAGTGAGGGCCAATTAGGGTTCAATAAAATTCTGGCTTTAAGGAATGGTTTATTGATAGTCCTATTATTCTTCCAACAGATAGATATTTATTAGGGGCCTTCTGTGTGCCTCTACTCCCAAGAAGTTTCTTAATAATTTTCTATGAATTATATATGCAATCAAATACATTAACTGTAAAATATAAAATGAATTAAATTTATTCTATGTCATGGTAAAAAGAGAAAAAAGTACCCAACAATTTTGTGGTTTAGATATTAGGAAAAAAAAGTATGTAGCAATATCTGGAGAGTCACTAGCAGTAATGGGTATATCCCTCATGTCTCACTGCTAACGAATTATTTCCAGCTGAGATCCCTATAATCTGCAGGTGCTGTTTACCATGTAATTTTACCATAGGAAACAAGGGTGTAATCAGTTAATAAAGTGTAAAGAATTAGATTTTTTTCCCCTGAGCAAAATGTCTGGCTGTGGCCAACATTCCTGATGCCTCCTCCCTTGTGCAATAGGAAAGCAATATTCAAAGAGAGAAGGCTGTTTTGTTCATATTCTGCAACTTGCCTCTGGAGGCCTTGCTACTGAATGCAAAACTCCAGCTAGAATTGTAGACTTTTTCTATGAGCAGCCACTGATTTTTGTCTTTGCCGTTATACTAAACAGGATAGTTTCTCATCCTACCTCTAATTGAGACTCAAATAAGAGCATTATGAATAGGGATCTTCTTTCAGTCTAAGTAGTGTTTCATATTGTTTTCATCTGTTTTTTGTTGAGAAAATAGAAACTATATTTAAAGCATTTTCATATACAGGCAGTGGCTTCTAATAAACACTTGATTTGTGGATGTTCCATACTAATCAGTAGTCTCTCTTAAGGGACTTTAAGCTACTCCTACTACCCGTGGGATCTACGGTTGTTTCTGCTATCTGAAGGACTTTGTTTCTCCCTTAGCCCTCCTCCTCTGGGAACTTGAATTCTCACAAACTCCCATCAGATCCTTTGGAACAATTATTATATGAGCACGTTCTCCTACTATGGCCACCAGGGCACAAGAACGTGCTAGAGGCCCTATCACAACACCCATAGAAACTGAGACCATGAGGGAACACAGAATATGTAACTGTAGTTGGTGATGGCAAGGAGGGTGTCCATTTGGACTTCAAAATACATTTCCCCTAAAAATAGCATTATACTCTAATAACATACTTGTGTAAAACTCAGTTACCTGGACAAGTTCACTTATCCAGAATACAACCAGGAATCAAGCAGTAAACAAATGGCCTCGAAACTGCCGGAGAATATACATCTTACTTATTGGAAAAACCATTCAAAAATGCACTGACCACCTGTTTATTCTGTTTGTACATGATTCTAATTAGTTTTAACAAAATGTCAAGCCTATAGCAGACTATAAGCAGTAATTTAAAGGGACTGGAAAAGATGTTATAGGTAGGTGAAGTGAAATCTGATAATTGACTACAAGAGGGGAAAAAAGCACTTTTAAAAAGTTAATAATTCATAAACCAACCACAATGAAACACTACATCCACAAGAATGGTTAAAATTTAGAATATTGACAATGTCAAGTATAGTAAAGATGCATAGAACTTGAACTCTCATACATTGCTGATGGGAGTATAAAATGGTACAGTTATTCTGGTAAACAGTTTAGCAGTTCCTCACAACAAATATATACCGTATAACCCAGAAGTTCTACCCTGAGGTGTTTACCCAAGAAAAATGAAAACATATGTCCCCAGAAAGACTCATACGTTAATGCTCATATCAACTTTATTCATAATAGCCCCAAACTGGAATTAACACAAATGTCCCTCAACAGGTGAATGCATTAAAAATTATGGTGCATCAATATTATAAAATATTATTCAGCAATAAAAAGGAAGGAACTACTGATACCCAAAAGAACATGGATGAGTTTCATTGACATTATGTTAAAAGGAAGAAACAACACACAAAAATAATTCAATCACATTCTATGATTCCATATACTTGAAGTTCTAGAATGAGAAAAACTAAGTTATGGTGGTAGAAATCAAAACAGTGGTTTCCTGGATTAGGGGACAGAGCTGAAGAATGACTGGAAGGGTCACAAGGGAAAATTCTGGGGTGATAGAAATATACTATATCTTGATTTTGGTGGTGGTTACAAAAGTGTGTGTTTTTCAAAACCCCTCAAACTGTATGCTTAAAATGTGTGCATTTTGCTTTCTATAAATTATGGCTCAAATTTTCATAAGGTAGAAAAATTTACAAAGGAAAAACCTTCAGAGGATACCGCCTCCTGCAGGATAAAGCCTAAATTTCTTAACATCTGGCCCTTATTTAATGTCTCTTGGCTCATTTTTTGCCATCCCTCCCCACCTCCTACCATTTATTCTAAGGTACTTGTGTTTTCAAAAACTGCCATTCTCTTTCCTCTGAACCTCTAAACGCAATGTTCTCTTTGCCTAGAATTCCTTTTTGGATTCCCATTCACCACTGAATCCTCAACATCCTTCAGGACTCAGAGGTAGCACCTCCTCCAAGAAGCCTTGTCCACTCCCAGTCTGTATTAGATGCTTTTCTCTTGCTTTCAGAGAACTGTACAATTCTAACAAAGTATGTATTGCACTATAATACAATTGTACTTTTTAGAAACCATAGTGGATTAGGGCGATTTACTGTACAAGCAAATAGTCTTCTACATATTCAGTAAACCCTCAGTTAAATCATAGATTGTAGACAAGTTTCTATCCAAATAGCCAAAGTTTCAGCAAATTTATCAGGAAAACTCTTCTATCCAGAATGACTTGTTCTTGTAGAGTTGCAAATGATTGAGATTTTATTGTAAATAGCTGTTTGGGTTTATATTATTAGTAATATGGTAGCTTATTTATATTGTAGATTAAGTAACTGTTTATGGGCTTTATTTGGAAACCCAGCCAGACTTTATTAAGTTGATTCTATGGGAAAATCCATTTTAAATTCCAATCAAGTGATTTAAAAATACTGTGTAGTTGAACTGTGTGAAATTATTGATATTCAAGCATTTTGGACACAAAACAATAATTTCATATAGTTTGGGGCGCCTGGGTGGCTCAGTTGTTAAGCATCTGCCTTCAGCTCAGGTCATGATCCCAGGGTCCTGGGATCGAGCCCTGCATCGGGCTCTCTGCTCCGCTGGGAGCCTGCTTCTTCCTCTCCCACTCCCACTGCTTGTGTTCCCTCTCTCACTGGCTGTCTCTCTCTCTCTCTGTCAAATAAATGAATAAAATCTTTAAAAAATAATAATAATTTCATATAGTTCAATCTAAATGTTTTTAAATACAACCCTATGGCACGTTGGAGATGATACATTCATTTGTTAATTTTATATCTAATACATGAATGTATTCTGCAAGACACTAATCATGTACAGTAAGGCTATTGGGTGTAATTGTTCTATGTAAACAATAAATCACAGGATTTTGAAGAAAGTTTGTTTGGAATGGTAAGGCCTTCTTATGTCCCATCCATTTTTTCCCAATTAGAGATGCAGCAGACATGAGGATTCTGGAATTGTTTTTTGAACTAACACTAGGATGAAAATGCAGATTTACTTCTTCTTTTTTAAACCTCAAACAATCTAACCAGTATAATTGGAGATTAATTTTAATAATAGTAATACTAGCAATTATTGAATGCATATTAAATGCTGGATATTGTACTAATCCTACAACTACTTTATGAGCATTGTACTATTATTATCCCTATTTACAGATGAGAAAATTAAGATTTAAATAACTTGTCCAAGGTAACACAGCTATAAGTGTCAGAGTCAGGATAAGAATCACTCTCAATCCTACTATTCAGTCCACAGTTTACCTCAAGCATATTTTTTTAACCACAAAGAAGTGGGGTGGCTCTGTCAGTTAAGCGTCTGCCTTCAGCTTGGGTCGTGATCCCAGGGTTCTGGGATCAAGCCCCACATTGGCCTCCCTGCTCAGCAGGGAGCCTGCTTCTCCCTCTCCCTCTGCCTGCCACTCCCCCTGCTTATGCTCTCCCTCTTTCTCTGTCAAATAAATAAATAAAATATTTTTAAAAAGAAGCACTCATACTGCAAGATTATGATTGACTTAAACAAGTATGTATTTAAGCTATGAATATCATTAGTGAAACCAGGCCCATTCACATATGAAACATTGTATTATTATGAGAGATCATCACAAGACAGTAGGGGACTAAGTACCAACATGAGTCTTATATACTACGAGTGCTGTAGGAGTTCTGTGGAGTCTAGGAAAGGAAGAAAATACTTGTGTGCTTTGTCATGGCTAACTCCCAGAAGAATGTTGACATAACTAGTACTATCCAATCATAATTGGATGCATAGCATTCTGGGAACAAACCAAAAGTTCAGCACAAATAAGAATGTGGAAAAGTTGTGGATGTGTAATAATGAAGTCCCAGAGGGAGGAACAACCTGAAGTCTAATTCTGGGCAGACATCAGTACCGTATGTGAGGGAAGTTAGAAATTTGTTTTTTTTTTTAAGATTTTATTTATTTATTCGACAGAGATAGAGACAGCCAGCGAGAGAGGGAACACAAGCAGGGGGAGTGGGAGAGGAAGAAGCAGGCTCATAGCGGAGGAGCCTGATGTGGGGTTCGATCCCATAACGCCGGGATCACGCCCTGAGCTGAAGGCAGACGCTTAACCGCTGTGCCACCCAGGCGCCCCGGAAGTTAGAAATTTGTGACTGAGCTCTCTGAACCCCAGAACTGTGTGGAAAAATGGGACTTGAAGGATTACTTATTAGATATTTGGAGCAGAAGAGAAGGGATTCAGAGATTAACCACAGTTTCATGGTGGGAATGATTGGAATAATGCATCAAAAGTAAAAGGATTTGGGGTAGAGGAGGAGTTAAGATGGTGAAGTAGTAGGGGGACCCTGGGCCTGCCTTATCCCTCAAAAATAGCTAGATCAACAGCAAATCATTTTGAACAACTAGGAAATCGATCTGATAAGAAAACAATTTGCACAATTAGAGGGAGAGAACATGGCAGACACGGGGTTTGGAGATATGAATTGGAGAAAAGAAGCCATGGTGCTGTGGAGGGGAGGGAGCCCTTCTCATGGAGAGAAGTTGGGGAGAGAGCAAGAGAGCAGGAGAGAGAATAGCACATAATGTTCATGCGAGATACCATGGTAGGGGGATCTGCTGGGTCACATTAGGAGAGAATATTCCCCTTCCTGGAGTACATTTGGAAGAGGGTATATTGCCTCTCCAAGGACAAAAGGCCCACCGGGTGGGTGCCATTGAGCAGCCATTCAACTGCAGGGGACAGAGGCACACTGAGGGTAGGTAACCTGGTTGTAGCTTTTTGCTGTGCTTCACCATAGACTTCAGGCACTGGTGCGACCACATGACTGCTTTTCTGGGACAGAACAGTGTCTGGCACAGTACTATGAGTCTCTTCTCTGGGGGAGGGGAGCATATCTGCATCTTGCCCAGTCCCTTAAGAGTTGGAGTTTTGAATACCAGCTGCTGGCCAAAGATAAAACATAGAACTGTGGCCAGACATGCCAATGGCCCAGGCACAGACAGGTTGAGTGCAGGGATCTGACAAAAGCCTGGGACACTGGAGGGGAGATTGTTCACTTTTCTGTGAGGGCCTCCTGAATAGCAATGGCTGGGAGCTCCCCTACCTGGGGCGAGAAGGTGGGGTGATGAGATATTCCACCCCCCCAACCCCCTTCCCCCACCCACTGGCACAATCAGACTTCAGAGAGCAACACAGCGCCTCCAGTGGAGGCTGGACTCACACCAGACCCTGACCCCTGCACCCTACAGGAACATCTTTACTAGGGCAGGTCTGACTATGAGGCAGCACAGCAGGCCTCTCTCTCAGAAGACCAACACAGGCCCCCCACACATGTACAAGCCTACTGATCATAGAGTGCTCCAAAGTGTCAGTTTTACTTCTGGTGGAAAAAGGACCAGGCTTTCTTTCTTTTTTTTTTTCCTTTTTTAATTTTTATTTTCTTTTTTCTTTTTTTTTTTAAGATTTTATTTATTTATTTGACAGAGATAGAGACAGCCAGCGAGAGAGGGAACACAAGCAGGGGGAGTGGGAGAGGAAGAAGCAGGCTCATAGCGGAAGAGCCTGATATGGGGCTCGATCCCATAATGCCAGGATCATGCCCTGAGCTGAAGGCAGGCGCTTAACCGCTGTGCCACCCAGGCGCCCCTTCTTTTTTCTTTGGAATCAGGCTTCTAGTTTTTTGTTCTTGGTTTGTTTCCTTTTCTCTTTTTTTGGATCATGCTTCTTTTTTTTTCTTTTTTCCTTATTTCTTTTTCTTTGGAATCAGGCTTATAGTTTTTTGTTTGTCTGTTTGCTGTTTTGTTTCTTTTCTTTTTTTCTTGGATCAGGCTTTTTTTTTTGTCAGACTTATCTTAACAAACAAATCAGAGGACACCAAGTTAAAAGTCCAAACACCCACTGCAAGGACAAACTCTGCACATGACTGAACTGTAGAAAAGAGCAGCCAAACACAACAGCAGAGTGCACACAGCATACACAGAAACACTTCCTGAAGCACCAGTCCCTGGACAGTGTATGACACCTTCTTAATATAGTATTACTCTCAGGAGTAGGAAACATAACAAACCTTCATAACACATAGAAGACAGAAACCTAGATAAAATGACAAGATCAGGAATTCTCAAAAGATTGAGAAAAAATCACAGCCAGGGATTTGCTCAAAACAGATATAAGCAATATATCTGAACAAGAATTTAGAACAACCATCATAAGGCAACTAGCTGGGCTTGAAAGAAGCGTAAAAGACACCAGAGAAACTCTGGGTGCAGAGATAAAAGACCTAAAAACTAGTCAGGCCAAAATAAAAAATGCTATAACTAAGATGCAAAACCAACTTGTAATCACAATGAGGGTAGAAAAAGTAGAGGAACAAATAGGTGATATAGAAGATAAAATTATGGAAAATAATGAAGCTGAAAATAAGAGGAAAAGAAAACTATTAGATCATGAATATAGACTTAGGGAACACAGTGATTCCACAAAGCACAATAATATCCATATCATAGGAGTCCCAGAAGAAGAAGGGTGGGAAAGAAGGGCAGAAGGTTTATTTGAATAAATTATAGCTGAAGTCTACAGCCATACCACCCTGAATGTGCCCGATCTTGTCTGAATAAATTATAGCTGAAAACTTCCCTAAACTAGAGAAGGAAACAGCCATTCAAGTCCAAGAGTCACAGGGAACTCCCCTCAAAAATCAACAAAAACACGTCGACACCAAGATATATCATACTGAAACTTACAAAATACAAAAAGAGAGAGAGAGAATTCTGAAAGCAGCTAAGGACAAAAAATCATTAGGCTACAAGGATAGACACATAAGATTAGCAGAAGATCTCTCCACAGAAACGTGACAGGCCAGAAGAAAGTGGCATGATATATTCAACGTGCTAAATGGGAAAAATATGCAGCCAAGAATACTATATCCAGCAAGACTGTCATTCAGAATAGAAGGAGAGAGAAAGAGTTTCCAGGACAAGCAAACACTAAGGGAGTTTATGGACACTAAACCAACTCTGCAAGAAACATTAAAGGGGACCCTTTGAGTGGGAAAGAGAGACCAAAAGCAACAAAGACTAGAAAGAAACAAGGATAATCTACAGAAACAGTGGCTTCACAGGTAATACAATAGCAGTAAATTCGTATCTATCAGTAATTACTCTGTAAATTGTCTAAATGCTCCAATCAAAAGAAGTAAAGTATCAGAATGAATAAAAAAAAAGACCCATCAATATGCTGTTTACAAGAGACTGATTTTAGACCCAAAGACATCTCCAGGTTGAAAGTGAGGGTGTGAAGAATCAACTATCATGGTAATGGACATCAAAAGAAAGCTGGAGTAGCCATACATAATCAGACAAACTAGATTTTAAACCAAAAACTGTAATAAGAGATGAAGAAGATCTAACGATTCTAAATATTTATGCCCTCAACTTGGGAGCACCCAAATATTTAAATCAATTAATAACAAACTTAAGGAAACACATTGATAATAATACAATGACAGTGGTGGACTTTGACACCCCGCTTATATCAATGGGAGATCATCTAAGCAGAAAATCAACAAGGAAACAATGGCTTGGAATGGCACACTAGACCAAATGGACTTAACAGCTATATGCAGAACAATCCATCCTGAAGCAGCATAATACACATTCTTTCCAAGTGCACATAAGACATTCTCCAGAAGAGATCACATACTAAGTCACAAATCAGGCCTCACCCAGTAGAAAAATATTGAGATCATACCATGCATATTTTTAGATCACATCACTATGAAATTTGAAGTCAACCATAAGAAAAAATTTGGAAAGACCATAAACACATGGAGGTTAAAGAACACTCTACTAAAGAACGAATGGGTTAACCAGGAAATTGAAGAAGAAATAAAACAATGTATGGAAGCAAATGAATATGAAAACACAACACTCCCAAGCCTTTGGGATACAGCACAGGTGGTCATAACAGGGAAGTATATAACAATACAGGCCTTACTCAAGAAGCAAGAAAAGTCTCAGATACACAGTCTAACCTCTTAACTAAAGGAGCTGGAAAAAGAACAGCAAATAAAGCCCAAAACCGGAAGAAGAAGGGAAATAACTAAAATTAGAGAAGAAATAAATGATATAGAAATTTAAAAAAAAAAACAAATGGTAGAACAGATCAGTGAAACTATGAACTGGTTCTTTGAAAGAATTAGCAAAATTGATAACCCCCTAGGCCAGATTATCAAAAAGAAAAGAGAAAACACCCAAATGAATAAAATCACAAATGAAAGAAGAGAGATCAGAACAAACACCATAGAAATACCAAAAATTAGAATATTATGAGCAAATATATGTCAACAAATTGGACAATCTGGAAAAAAATGGATAAATTCCTAGAAACATATAAACTACCAAAACTGAAACAGGAAGAAATAGAAAATTTGAACAGACCCATAACCAGCGAAGAAATTAAATCAGTAATCAAAAATCTCCCAACAAACAAGAGTCCCGATGGCTTCCTAGGGGAATTTTACCAAATACTTAAAGAAGAATTGATACCTATTTTTCTGAAGCTGTTCCAAAAAATAGAAATGGAAGGAAAACTTCCAAACTCACTCTAGGAGGCCAGCATTACCTTGATCCGAAAACCAAAGACCCCACTGAGAAGGAGAATTACAGACCAATAGCCCTGTTGAACATGGATGCAAAAATTCTCAACATGATACTACTCAATAGGATCCAACAGTACATTAAAAGGATTATTCCACACAACCAAATGGGATTTATCCTTGGGCTGCAATGGTGGTTCAATATCCACAAATCAATCAATGTGATACACTGCATAAATAAAAGAAAGGACAAGAACCATATGATCCTCTCAATAGATGCAGATAAAGCATTTGACAAAGTGATAAAAATCCCTCAAGAAAGTAGGTATAGAAGGAACATAGCTCAACATAATAAAGGCCATATACGAAAGACCCACAGCTACTGTCAACCTCAATGGGGAGAAACAGAGCTTTTCCCCCAAGGTGAGGAATACAACAGGGATGTCCACTCTCATCATTGTAGTTCAACATAGTACTGGAACTCCTAGCGTCATCAATCAGACAACAAAAAGAAATAAAAGGCATCCAAATGGGCAAGGAAGAAGTCAAACTTTCACTCTTACCAGAAGACATGATACTCTATGTAGAAAACCCAAAAGACTCCACCAAAAAATCAATAGAAAGGATTCATGCATTCAGCAAAGTGTCAGGCTATAAAATCAGCATACCAAAATCTGTTGCATTTCTATACACCAATAATGAAGCACCAGAAAGAGAAATCAAGGAGTAGGTCCCATTTACCACTGCATCTAAAATCATAAGACACCTTGGAATAAACCTCACCAAATGGTAAAAGATCTGTACTCTGAAAACTATAAAACACTGATGAAAGAAACTGAAGATGACACAAAGAAGTGGAAAAACTTTACATGCTCATGGATTGGAAGAACAAATATTGTTAAAATGTCTATACTACCCAAAGCAATCTACACATTCAGTGCCATCCCTATCAAAATACCACTAGCATTTTTCACAGAGCTAGAACAAACAATCCTAAAATTTGTATGGAACCACAAAAGATCCCAAATAGCCAAAGTAATGTTGAAAAAGAAAACCAAAGCTGGAGGCATCACAGTCCCAGACTTCAAGCTATATTACAAAGCTGTAATCATCAACAAAGTATGGTACTGGCACAAAAACGGACACACAGATCAATGGAACAAAACAGAGAACCCACAACTGTATGGTCAGCTAATCTTCAACAAAGCAGGAAAGAATATCCAGTGGAAAAAAGACAGTCTTTTCACCAAAGGGTGTTGGAAAAACTGGACAGCAACACACAGAAGAATGAAACTGGACCACTTTCTTATACCTATATACAAAAATAAATTCAAAATGGATGAAAGACCTAAATGTAAGACAGGGAACCATCAAATTACTAGAGGAGAAAACAGGCAGCAACCTCTTTGACCTTGGCCACAGCAAATTCTTACTAGGCATGTCTCCGGAGGCAAGAGAAACAAAAGCAAAAATGAACTTTTGGGACCTCATAAAGATAAAAAGTTTCTGCACAGCAAAGGAAACAATCAATAAAACTAAACAGCAACCAATGGAATGGGAGAAGATATTTGCAAATGACATATCTGATAAAGGGCTAGTATCAAAAAACCTATAAAGAACTTAATCAAACTCAATACCCAAAAAATAAAGTCCAGTTAAGAAATGGGCAGAAGACATGAACGGACATGGGTAGTAAGGAGGGCACGTATTACATGGTGCACTGGGTGTTATACGCAACTAATGAATCATTGAACTTTACATCAGAAACCAGGGATGTACTGTATGGTGACTAACATAATATAATAAAAAAACATTTTAAAAAAATGGGCAGAAGACATGAACGGACATTTCTCCAAAGAAGGCATCCAGATAGCTAACAGACACATGAAAAGATGCTCAACATCACTCATCATCAGGGAAATACAAATCAAAACCACAAGGAGATACCACCTCACAGCTGTTCTGAATGGCTGAAATTAACAGTATAGGAAAACAACAGATGTTGGCAAGGATGCAGAGAAAGGGGAACACTTTTGCATAGTTTGTGGGAATGCAAACTGGTGCAGCCACTCTGGAAAACAGTATGGAGGTTCCTCAAAAGCTAAAAAATAGAACTACCCTACCACCTAGCAAATGTACTACTAGTTATTTATCCAAAGGATCCAAAGTGCTGATTCAAAGGGGCACATGCACCCCATTGTTTATAGTGGCACCATCAACAATAGCCAAATTATGGAAAAAGCCCAAATGTCCATTGACTGATGAATGGATAAAGAAGATGTGGTATATATATTCAATAAAAGATTACTCAGCAATCAAAAAGAATGAAATCTAGCCATTTGCAACAATGTGGATAGAACTACAGTGTATTATGCTGAGTGAAATAAGAGTCAGTCAGAGAAAGACAAATACATGATTGCACTCATATGTGGAATTTAAGAATCAAGACAGATGAACATAGGGGAAGGGAAGGAAAAATAAAATAAGATAAAAACAGAGAGAGAGGCAAACCATAAGGGACTCTTAACTATAGAGAACAGACTGATTGTTGCTGGAGCAGAGGTCAGTGGGGGGGATGGGCTAAATGGGTGATGGGCATTAAAGAGGCAACTTGTTGGGATAAGCACTGGGTGTTATATGTAAGTGATGAATCACTAAATTCGTCTGAGACCAATACTACACTATATGCTAAAAAAATAATAATAACTGATGGCAGTGATGGCACATCCATATCATGAAATACAATGTGGCCATTAAACATAAAGACATAGAGCTATTTGGACCATAGAATATATATTTTTGAATGAAGAAAACAGGCTATAAGCAGTATAAAACCAAATGAAAATAATCTCACTTATATAAAAAATATATGTACAGAAATATAATGGTGGTTATCTAGGAGAGATGAGATTTTTTATTTTTACTTTATTCTTTATATTTTTATATTGTTTAAAGTTTTGCAATAAAAATAGGGGTGCCTGGGTGGCACAGCGGTTGGGCGTCTGCCTTCGGCTCGGGGCGTGATCCTGGAGTTCTGGGATCGAGCCCCACGTCAGGCTCCTCCACTGGGAGCCTGCTTCTTCCTCTCCCACTCCCCCTGCTTGTGTTCCCTCTCTCGCTGGCTGTCTCTATCTCTGTCGAATAAATAAATAAAATCTTTAAAAAAAAGTTTTGCAATAAAAATAAAGCTAAGTTATCCCCCCCCAAAAAAAAATTAAATATATTTGTAGAGTGGAGGAGAAGATGGGCTCAGGTTTTAGACACACTGATCTAAGGTAATGTTAGACTGTCTACAGAAAGCCAGTTTTTTTATGTTGGCTGTGGTTGACTGGGGTCAACCTTTGACTCATCTGCTTTTTATTTTTGTAGATGGCCCTTCTGAATTTCTTCTTCCCTGAAGAAAAATCATACTCTGAAGAGGAAAGTAGGCATGTTCGCCGCAATAAAAGAAGCAAAAGCAATGAAGGTGCGGATGGTAAGTCTGTTTGGGTGATCTTTTATCACATGTTGTGATAAATGACAAGTACCCTTCTGAGAACTACCTTCTCAAGTGTTCTTCACTGTCTCACATATTGTCCATAGACCAAAGGTCACAGAAGTGTTTTCCCAGCCTAATCTACAAATCAGTCCATAAAGCTTGACATAAAGCTGGCTATACAAGGATCCTCTCTTCTCCAACCCCAGATATTTTCAGTCCTTTCACAGTATATCTGAGAGCCATGGTAACATTTATATCTCTCAAGATCACACTCCATAAGGACCTCATTTCTCCTGGGGACACCCCATATCTAAGTCCACCAAGAGGATTCAGTCCTATTCTTGGAAGTGTCGTGGTAGCACTTGCACGATGTGTTAATCCCAATGGTAATCATGTCAATGTTGGTATCAGCCACCATGCTCAAACATGAATTAGAGCTTTTAGAATTCATCTATAAGCTCCTTGAGGGTAGGGGTTCATTTATCTTTGTATAACTCTAGAATCTAGCCTAGTACCTGGCAAATTGTTGGTGTTTGATGATGTTGATGATGTTGATTTCCTTTTCAGCAAGATTATGATGTGCCATTAAAACCTTTCTTACTGAGGGTGAAACAGTTTTGAGTTAACTAGCTATGCATTTTGTGGGGCATAACAAAATGTTGCACTAGCTCCTGGGCAGGGTCTTTGAATGTTGTTTCAATGTCACTCTGTCAAATGACAAAATGTACCTCCTTGGCACAGGAATTTGTAGAATGCAGAGCTCTGGACTGCTGCAAAGCCATCTGGATTTAAAGACAGCATGTGTCTGGCTACATCTGCCAAAGATATATGTCAGGTGGGGGTTAGAAAACAGTATGACTATCTAAAGATGAAAATGAGATTTTTAAGCTGATATTTGTCAATATGAGTAAGGGCCAATGACGGAAGCAGTTCCAGAAGGTAGGAGCTATTGAAGGAATGGGGCCAGGAATTTGTCAGTAGGAGCAAGAAGGTGTAGAATTAAATGAAATCTGAAAAGGGCTCACAACAAGAACTCTGTAATAAAAAAGGACAGCCAGAGAAATATGACAAGTGGAATGTTCTAGTCTCTGGAGGTGGCAGCATTATTGAGCACTTGAATGGAGAACT
This sequence comes from Ursus maritimus, assembly GCF_017311325.1. Classification (NCBI taxonomy): domain Eukaryota; kingdom Metazoa; phylum Chordata; class Mammalia; order Carnivora; family Ursidae; genus Ursus; species Ursus maritimus. The sequence goes on from NW_024423319.1 coordinate 72,071,592, forward strand.
GGACCAGTGGGGCCATTCTTTAGAGCAGACACTTTACATATAATTGGTGGCCAAGTTCAAGCCTAGGAAATGTGGTCCATGAAGTAAAAGGCACCCATTATTCATATATGCAGCCAGTTTCCTGGAAGTCTTCAGAAGGCTATGGTAAAGCTGAGAACTGAGAATCATTGTCCTTTTCCTCTCCTAATCATCTCACCCTTTGATACATGTAGGTTTTTCTCTCTTCAACTCGTCCCCTGAGGCTATTTCTAGAACCACCAAATCTTTCATATTCCCTGGTTGCTAAGGAGGAGAGGGGAGGGTGCTAAGAGCAATATTACCTTCTGCAGGGGGCATGGTCTGCAGTGGGAAGTCTTATATATTCTAAAGTATACCTCTTCATCTGGTCTCCCAAGTTTTCTCTTAAAGAAGGAAGATTCTTCCTCTCTCCCAAACCACTTTATCTGGATCTCTGCTACTGATCTCCTTTATAGTGTTTATTCTGTTTTGATATGAAGTATTTCTTTCTCTCTGGACAAGGCAGAAGCTTCTCTTATTAATTTGTAGCACTCCTTATCTCATTTTCTCCTGGTCTGATAGTCACTAGATTTTAGTCACTATGTGTTCATGCCCAATTTCTAATGCAATACCAGACATTTTTCTTCTTTTTTTAATTTAAATTCAAGTTAGTTAACATATAGTGTAGTATTGGTCTCAGGAGAAGAATTTAGTGATTCATCACTTACATATCCCAGTGCTCATCCCAACAAGTTCCCTCTTTAATGCCCATCACCCATTTAGCCCATCCCCCCCACTGACCTCCCCTCCAGCAACCGTCAGTCTGTTCTCCATAGTTAAGAGTCCCTTATGGTTTGCCTCCCTCTCTGTTTTTATGTCATTTTATTTTTCCTTCCCTTCCCCTATGTTCATGGACAATAAATAAAACTGGTGGTGGTAAATGTTGTGGAAAGAAATATAGCAGAGGAAAAGGGAGAGAAAGTCACATTATTTGCTGCAAAGTTATCAGGGAGGGTCCCTTTAATAAGGAAACATTTGAGAAGAGTTCGGAGGGAAATGAAGGTATGGGCCCTGCATATATTTTGAGGAGGAGGAGAGAGGGAAGAAATAGTAAATGCAAATGCTCTCTAGCAGAAAATTTCTTGGTATGTTCTAGAAAGATCAGTATGGCTAGGAGCAGAGTGGGCAAGAAAGAGAGGGAAGGAAATGAGATCAGTGGGCAAAGTCAAATATAGACCCTTGTAAGACAAGATAAGGACTCTGCCATTTATACTGTGTAAGATGGGGACCAATTAGAGGATTTTGAGCAGAGATTCAACAAGATCTGGCCTCTGTTTTAACAGAATCCCTCTTTCTGCTGTATTGAAAATAGCTATAAGCAATGTTCGTGGGAATGCAAACTGGTGCAGCCACTCTGGGAAACAATATGAAGATTCCTCAGAAAGTTAAAAATAGAACTACCCTATGATCCAGCAATCCCACTACTGGGTATTTTCCCAAAGAATACAAAAGCACTCTGTTTGTAGCAGCATTATTCACAACAGCCAAGATATAGCAGCAGCCCAAGTTGATGAATGGATAAAAAATGGATAAAAAAGATGTGGTATATATACACAGTGGAATATCATTCAGCCATAAAAAATGATGAAATCCTCCATTTGCAATGACGTGGATGGAGCTAAAGAGTATAATGCTAAGCGAAATAAGTAGGAGAAAGAAAAATGCCATATGATTTCATTCATATGCGAAATTTAAGAAACAAAACAAATGAGCAAAGGAAAAATGAGAGAGACAAACAAGAAACAATCTATGGAGAGCAAAGTGATGGTTATCAGAGGGGAGGTGCCCGGGGAAATGGGGATTAAGGGGGGAACTTGCCATGATAAGCCCCAGGTGATGTATGGAATTAGTGATCACTATATTGTACACCTGAAACTAATATAACATTGTATGTTAACTATACTGGAATTAAAATAAAAAATTAATAAAATAAATGATAAAATCGATGCAGGAAGAAAGAACAGAAGCAGGATGACCTTTTAGGGGAGTATACCAATAATCCAGGGAAAAGATGAGGTTGCTTTAGACCAGGATGGGGACAATGTGAGTGGTAAGATAGTGGTCAGATTCTAGATAGATTTCAAAAGAATAGCTGGCAGGATTGTCAGATTGATTAGATAAGTAGTATGACAGACCGAGAAGAGCCAAGGATGACCCCACAGTTTTGGACTTAAGGTACTGGACTAGTAGAATTACCATTTTTGAGAAACAGGGGAGATACAGGGTAAAGTGGTACAGAGAAAGAATCAAGAATACAGTCAGGTAAAAATGGAGGAGCAGGAGGTTTAGAATGGGTCTAAGCTTAAGTGACTGTCAACTGAATATAGACTGCTATATGCATAAGACATTATACATGAACCTAATGGTAACCACAAATCAAAAACCTATAATAGATACACAAAAAATATAAAGGAATCCAAGCACATCACTAAATAAAGCCATCAAACCATGAGGGAAGAGAGCAAGAGAAGAAAGGAAAAGAAAAGAACTAAAGAAGAGGGGCACCTGGGTGACTCAGTCAGTTAAGCATCCGACATCTGTTCAGGGCATGATCTCAGGGTTCTGAGATTCAGCACTGCATCAGGCTCCCCATTTAGTGGGGAGTCTGCTTGTCCCTCTGGCCCTCCCCCCACTCCAGCACTTGCTCTTGCTCTCTCTCTCTCAAATAAATAAATAAAATATTTTTAAAAAACAAATAAAGAAAGAAAAGAACTAAAAAAAAACACAAAACAAGTAACAAAATGGTACTAAGTATATACCTATTTATAATTACTTTGAATGTAAGTGGACTAAATGCTCCAATCATAAGACATAGGTGACTGAATGTATAAAAAAGCAATGCTGCCTATAAGAGACTAATTTCAGACCTAAGGAGTCATGCAGATTGAAAGTGGAGGGATGGAAAAATATTTACCATGTAAATGGAAGCAAAAAGGAAACTGAGGTAGCAATAGTTCTATCAGAAAAATCAGACTTAAAGACAAAGACTGTAACAAGAGACATAGATGGACACTACATAGGGGCGCCTGGGTGACTCAGTCAGTTAAATGTCTGCCTTCAGCTCAGGTCATGATCCCAGGGTCCTGGGATCATGGGCTCCGAACTTGGTGGGGAGTCTGCTTTTCCCTTAACTTCTCTGTGTGCTTCCTCGTGTGCTCGCTCTCTCTCTCAAATAAATAATTCTTAAAAAAGAAAAAGAGAGAAAGAAAGAAAGAAAGAAAGAAAGAAAGAAAGAAAGAAAGAAAAGCCTTGTTTAAAAAAAAAAGAAGAAGAAAGATACTACATAATGATAAAGGGAACAATCCAACAAGAGGATATAACGATTGTAAATATTTATGTACCCAATATAGGACTACCTAAATACAAAAGGTAATTGTTAACAGATATAAAAAAAGAAACCAACAGTAATAAAATAATAATAGAGGACTTTAAGACCCCACTTACAACAGTGGATAGATCATCCAAACAGAAAATCAACAAGGAAACAGTGGCTTTCAATGACACTCTGGACCAAATGGACCTAACAAATATATTTAGAACATCCCATCCTAAAACAGTAGAATACACATTCTTTTCAAATGCACATGGAACATTCTCCAGAATAGATCACATGTTAGGCTACTAAGCAAGTATCAATAAGTTTTAAAATATTGAAATCATATCGTGCATTTTTTTTACCACAATAGTATGAAACCAGAAATCAATCATAAGAAAAAAATATAGAACGAACACAAATACATGGAGGTTAAATAACATGCTTCTAAACAATTAATGATTTCTTCAATCAAGAAATCAAAAAGGAAATAAAAAAAATAAAGACATATGAAAATGAAAAAATGATCCAAAATCTTTGGGATGCAGCAAAAGCTGTTCTAAGAGGAAAGATTATAGAAATACAGGCCTACATCAAGAAGCAAGAAAAATCTCAAATAAACAACCCAACCTTTAACCTAAAGGAGCTAGAAAAATAAAAACAAATAAAGCCAAAAGTCAGCAGAAGGATAGAAATAATAAATATTAGAGCAGAAATAAATGAAATAGAGGCTGAAGAAACAATAGAACAGATCACTGAAACTAGGAGCTCATTCTCTGAAAAGATAACATGGAACTGGAGGAGATTATGCTAAGTGAAACAAGTCAGTCAGAGAAAGACAATTATCATATGGTTTCACTCATATATGGAACATAAGGAATAACATGGAGGAACACAGGGGAAGGGAGGGGAAACTGAATGGGAAGAAATCAGAGAAAGAGAGAGAGAGAGAGAGACACCATGAGAGACTCTGGACTCTAGGAAACAAACTGAGGGTTACAGAATGGAGGAGGGTGGGGGGATGGGGTAACCAGGTGATGGGTATTAAGGAGGGCATGTGTTATGATGAGCACTGGGTGTTATATGCAGCTAATGAATTGTTGAACCCTGCATCAAAAACTAGTGATGTACTATATGTTGGCTAAGTGAACATAATAATAAAAAAAAAGATAAACAAAATTGATAAACCTTTAGCCAGACTCATGAGAGAGAGAGAGAGAGAGAGAGAGAAATGACTTAAATAAATGAAGTCAGAAATGAAGGAAAAATAACAACCAGCACCAGAGCAATATAAACAATTACAAGAGAATATTATGAAAAATCATATGCCAACAAATTGAACAACCTACAAGAAATTTCTAGGATAAATTCCTAGAAGCATATTACCTTCAAAAACTGAAACAGGAAGAGTTACGAAATTTGGACAGACTGATTACTAACAACAAAATTGAGTCAGTAATTTAAAAAAAATAACTCCCAACAGACAAAAGTCAAGGACCAAGGGCTTCACAGGTAAACTCTACCAAACATTTAAAGAAGACTTAGTACCTATCCTTCTTAAGCTATTCCCAAAAAATAGAAGAGAAAGGAAAGCTTCCAAATTAATTGTATGAGGCCAGCATTATCCTGATACCGAAACCAGAAAAAGGCACAACAAAAAAAGAAAATTACAGGCCAATACTCTAATGAACACAGACACAAAACTCTTCAAAATATTAGCAAACCAAATAAAACAACACATCCAAAAACTCATTCATCATAATTAAGTAGGATTTATTCCAGGGATGCAAGTGTGTTTCAATAGTCTTAAATTAATCAATATAATACATCACATTAACAACAGAAAAGAAAAAAATCAAAGTCAATGCAGGAAAAGCTTTGACAAAGTACAACATCCATTGATGATTAAAAACTCTAAACAAAGTAGGTTTAGAGGGAACATACCTCAACATAATGAAGGCCATATATGAAAAACCCACAGCTAATATCATTCTCAGTGGGGAAAAACTGAGCTTTTCCTCTAAGATTAGGAATAAGACAAGTATGTCCACTCTCACCATTTTTCTTCAACATAGTACTGGAAGTCCTAGCCACAGCAATCAGACAGCAAAAAGAAATAAAAGGTATCCAAATCAGCCAAGAAGTAAAACTTTTGCTATTTGAGGATGACATGATACTATATATAGAAAACCTGAAAGACTCCACCAAAACCTGCCACAAGTGATAAATGAACTCAGCAAAGTTGCAGGATACAAAATCAATGTACAGAAATCTGTTGCATTTCTATAGACTGACAATGAAGTAGGAGAGAAATTAAGAAAACAATCCCATTTGTAATTGCACAAAAAATAGCGAAGTACCTAGGAATAAACTTAAGCAAGGTAGTGAAAAGCCTATACTCCAAAAACTATAAAACATTGGTGAAAAAATTGAGGATGACACAAACAAATGGAAATTTTTCCATGCTCATGGATTGGAAGAACAAAATTGTTAAAATGTCCATACTACCCACTACATGCAAAAGAATGAAACTTGACCACTCTCTCACACCATACACAAAGATAAACTCTAAATGAATGAAAGACCTCGATGTGAGACAGGAATCCATCAAAATCCTAGAGGAGAGTATAGGCAGCAACCTCTACGACATTGGCCAAAGCAACCTTTTTCATGACACATCTCCAAAGGCAAGAGAAACAAAAGAATAAATGAACTTGTGGGACTTCATCGAAATAAAAAGCTTCTGCACAGCCAAGGAAACAGTCAAAAAAACTAAAAGGCAGCCCACGGAATGAGAGAATATATTTGCAAATGATACTACAGAGAAAAGACTGGTATCCAAGATCTACAAAGACCTTCTCAAACTCAATATGCGAGAAACAAATAAAAAAATCATAAAATGGGCAGAAGATATGAACAGACACTTTTCCAATGAAGACATACGAATGGCTAACAGACACATGAAAAAATGTTCAAAATCATTAGCCATCAAGGAAATTCAAATCAAAACCACACTGAGATACCACCTTACGCCAGTTAGAATGGCAAAAATTGACAAGGCAAGAAACAATTGTTGGAGAAGATGTGGAGAAAGGGGATCCCTCCTACATTGTTGGTGGGAATGCAAGTTGGTACAGCCACGCTGGAAAACAGCGTGGAGGTCCCTTAAAAAGTTAAAAATTGAGCTACCCTATGACCCAGCATTGCACTACTGGGTATTTACCCCAAAGATACAGACGTAGTGAAGAGAAGGGCCATATGCACCCCAATGTACATAGCAGCATTGTCCACAATAGCTAAATCGTAGAAGGAGCCGAGATGCCCTTCAACAGATGACTGGATTAAGAAGTTGTGGTCCATATATACAATGGAATATTACTCAGCTATCAGAAAGAACGAGTTCTCAACATTTGCTGCAACATGGACGGCACTGGAGGAGATAATGCTAAGTGAAATAAGTCAAGCAGAGAAAGACAATTATCATATGGTTTCTCTCATCTATGGAACATAAGAACTAGGAAGATCGGTAGGAGAAGAAAGGGATAAAGAAAGGGGGGGTAATCAGAAGGGGGAATGAAGCATGAGAGACTATGGACTATGAGAAACAAACTGAGGGCTTCAGAGGGGAGGGGAGTGGGGGAATGGGATAGGCTGGTGATGGGTAGTAAGGAGGGCATGTATTGCATGGTGCACTGGGTGTTATATGCAACTAATGAATCATGGAACTTTACATCAAAAAACAGGGATGTACTGTATGGTGACTAACATAATATAATAAAAAAATTATTATAAGAAAAAAATGTCCATGCTAACCAAAGTTATCTAGAGATTCAGTGCAATCCCTTTCAAAATACCAACAACATTTTTCACAGAACTAGAGCAAAGAATCCTAAAATTTGTCTGGAATCACAAAAGACCTCAAAAAACTGAAACAGTCTTGAAAAAGAACAAAGCTGGAGGTATCACAATCCCAGACTTCAAGACATACAACATAGCTGTAATAATCAAAACAGTATGATACTGGGACAAAAATAGACACATAAGTCAATGAAACTAAATAGAGGGTACAGAAATAAAACGCAAGCTTTTCTCATCTATTATTCTACAACAAAGGAGACAAGAATATACAGTGGGGGAAAGCAGTTTCTTCAATAAATTGTGTTGGGAAAACTGGACAGCTACATCCAAAAGAATAAAACTGGACCACTTTCCTACACCATACAGACACACACAAAAATGAAAATGGATAAAGATCTAAATATGAGACATGAAATTATAAAAGTCCTAGAAGAAAACACAGGCAGTAATTTCTGCCAGTCAAACATTTTCTGCTATAAAAACATTTTCCGGATATGTCTCCTCTGAGAAGGGAAACAAAAGCTAAATTAAAATACTAGGACTATACCAACATTAAAAGCTTTTGCATAGTGAAGGAAACCAACAAAACAAAAGGGCAATGTACTGAATGGGAGTAGATATTTGCAAACAATATGTCCAATAAAGGGTTAATATCTAAAATGTATGAAAACCATATACAACTCAACACCAAAAAATAATCCAATTTTAAATGAGCAGAGGAGCTGATTAAACATTTTTCAAAGAAGACATACAGATGGCCAACACACATGCAAAGTGCTCAGCATCACTAGTCATCAGGGTATTGCAAATTAAAACTGCAATAAATATCATTTTATACTTGTCAGAATAGCTAAAATAAAAAACACACAAAAAAAACAAGTGTTGGCAGGATATGGAGAAAAAGGAAATCTTCTGCACTGTTGGAGGGAATGCAAATTAGTGCAACCATTGTGGAAAATAGTATGGAGATTCCTCAAAAAATTAAAAATGGAATTACAGTATGATCTAGTAATTCCACTGCTGGGTATTTACCCAAAGCAAATGAAAACATTAATTCAAAAAAATATATGCACCCCTGTGTTTATTGCAGCATTACTTACAATAGCCAAGTTATGGAAGCAGCCCAAGTGTCCATCAATAGATGAATAGATAAAAAAGATGTGGTGTGTGTATATATATATATAATGGAACATTAGCCACAAAAATCATGAAACCTTGCCATTTGTAACAACATGGATGGATCTATAGGGTGTAATGCTAAGCGAAATAAGTCAGAGAAAGACAAATACCATATGATTTTACTCATGTGGAATTTAAGAAACAAAAAACTGTACAAGGGAAAGAGTAAAAAAAAAGATTCTTAAATGTACAGAACAAACAGGTGGTTGGTGGAGGGGAGGTGGGTGGGGGATGGGTGAAAGACATAAAGGGGATTAAGAGTACACTTATCTTTGTTTACATTTTTATTTAAATCCAGTTAGTTAACATACAGTGTAGTATTATTTTCAGGTGTACAACATAGTGAATCAACACTTACATACATCATCTGGTACTCATAACAAGTGCACTCCTTAATCCCTATCACCTATTTATCACCTATCTTCTTTGTTTGTGATTTTTTAAATTTTATATTATTTAAATTTGATTAATTATCATATAGTTTATTATTAGTTTCAGAGGTAGAGTTTGTGATTCATCAGTTGCATATAACACCCAGTATCACCTACCTTCTTTATCTGTTCATCGGTTGATGGACACTTGGGTTTTTTCCATAATTTGGCTATTGTACATAATGCTGCTATAAACATTGGGGAGCACGTGTCCCTTTGGATTAGGATTTTTGTATTCTTTGAGCAAATAGCTAGTAATGGGATTGCTGTGTCATAGCTTAGTTCTATTTTTAACTTTTTTGAGGAACCTCCATACTGTTTTCCAGAGAGGCTGCTTCAGTTTGCACTCCCACCAACAGTACAAGAGGGTTCCACTTTCTCCGCATCCTTGCCAACACCTGTTGTTTTTCGTGTGGTTGATTTTAGCTATTCTGACAGATGAGAGGTGATATCTCATTATAGTTTTGATTTGAATTTCCCTGATGATCAGTGATGTTGAGCAGCTGTTGGTTGGCTATCTGTATGTCTTCTTTGGAAAAATGTCTATTCATGTCTTCTGCCTATTTTTTAATTGGATTATTTGTTTTTGGGGTGTTGAGTTTTATAAGTTGTTTATATATGCTGGATACTAACGCTTCATCAGATATGTCATTTGCAAATATTTTCTCCCATTACATATGTTGCCTTTTAGTTTTATTGATTGTTTCCTTTGCTGTGCAGAAGCTATCTATTTTGATGCAGTCCCAATAGTTTATTTTTGCTTTTGTTACCCTTCCCTCAGGAGACATAGGGAAAAGTTGCTATAACCAGTGTCAAAGAGGTTACTGCCTGTGATCTCTTCTAGGATTTTCATGGTTTCATTACTCACATTTAGGTCTTTCATCAATTTTTAGTTTATTTTTGTGTATGGTGTAAGAAAGTGGTCCAGTTTCTTTCCTTTGCATGTTGCTGTCCAGTTTTCCTAACACCATTTTTGAAGAGACTTACTTTTTCCCATTGGATATTCTTTCCTGCTTATTAAAGATTAATTGACCAGAGTTGTGGGATCCTTTCTGGGTTTTCAATTCTGCTCTATTGATCTATGTATCTATTTTTGTGTCACGACCATCCTGTTTTGATCACTACAGCTTTGTCATACAACTTGAAATCCAGAATTGTGGATTTTGCTTTGCTTTTACAATGTTGCTTTGGCTATTCGGTTTTTTGTGGTTCTATACAAATTTTAGGATTGTTTGTTCTAGCTCTGTGAAAAATGCTGTTGGTAATTCAATAGGGATGGCCTTAAATGTGTAGATTGCCTTGGGTACCATAGACATTTTTATAGTACTTGTTCTTCCAATCCATGAGCATGAAATGTCTTTCCATTTCTTTGTCTCATCTTCAATATCTTTTATCAGTGTATTATATTTTTCAGAATATACATAGGTCTTTCACCTCTATCATTAGGTTCACTCCTAAGTATCTTACTGTTTTTGGTGTAATTGTAAATGGGACTGTTCTCTTAATTTCTCTGATGCTTCACTATTGGTGTATAGAAATGCAACCGATTTCTGTACATTGATTTTGTATCCTATGAATTACTGAGTTTGTTGATCAATTCTAGCAGTTGTTTGGTGAAGTCTTTCAGGTTTTCTATATAGAGTATTATGTCATCTGCAAATAATGAAAGTTTTATTTCTTCCTTGCTGATTTGGATGCATTTTATTTCTTTTGTTGTCTGATTCCTATAGCCAGTACTATGTTCACTAAAGGTGGTGAGAGTGGATATCCTAGTCTTTTTCCTGAGCTTAGTGAAAAAGCTTTCCATTTTTCTCCATTGAGGATGAAGCTAGCCATGGGTTTTTCATATACAGTGTTTATTATGTTGAGGTATGTTCCCTCCAAAGCTACATGAATTGATGTTGTAACTTTGCCAAAATCTTTTTCTGCATCTATTGAAAGAATCACATGGCTCTTCTCCTTTCTTTTATTAAAGTGATATATCAAGTTGATTGATTCATGAATATTGAACCACCTTTGCAGCCCAGGAAAAAACCCCATTTGATTGTGGAAAATGCCTTTTTTTAGTGTATTTTTTTAATGTTTTTTTTATTATGTTAGTCACCATACAGTACATCCCTGGTTTCCGTTGTAAAGCTCGATGCTTCATTAGTTGCGTATAACACCCAGTGCACCATGCAACACGTGCCCTCCTCACTACCCATCACCAGTCCATCCCATTCCCCCACACTCCTCCCCTCTGAAGCCCTCAGTTTGTTGTATTTTTTGATTTGGTAGCTAGTATTTACTGAGGAATTTTGTATATATGTTCAGGGACATTGGCCTGTAGTTTGTTTTTGTTTGGTTGGTTGGTTGGTTTTTTACTGGGGTCTTTATCTGGTTTTGGTACCAGGATAATGTTTGCCTCATAGAATGATTTTGGAAGTGTTCCTTCCTTTTCTATTTTTTGAAATCATTTAAGAGGAATAGGTATTAATTCTAATATTTGGTAGAATTCGCCTGTGAAGATGTCTGGTGCTGGACTTTTATATGTTGGGAGTATTTTGATTACTGATTCAATTTCTTTGCTGGTAATCAGTCTGTTCAAATTTTTCTATTTTTACCTGTTTCAGTTTTGGTAATTTGTATGTTTCTAGGAATTTATCCATTTCTTCCAGTTTTTCCAATTTGTTGGCATATAGTTTTTCATAATTTTCTCTTAAAATTGTTTGTATTTCTGTGGTGTCAGTTATTATTTCTCCTCTCTCATTTGTGATTTTATTTATTTGGGCCCTTTTTCTTTTCTTTTTGATAACTCTGGCCAGAGGTTTATCAATTATGTTGATCTTTTCAAAGAACCAGCTCCTAGTTTCATTTTATCTGTTCTATTATTATCTTAGTTTCTATATCATTTATTTCTTCTCTAATCATTATTATTTCCTTCATTCTGCTGGCTTTAGGTTTTATGTGTTCTTTTTCTAGCTCCTTTAGGCGTAAGGCTGTTAATTTGAGCTTTTTCTTGCTCCTTAAGATTGGCCTGTATTGGTATAAACTTCCCTCTTAGAACCACTTCTGCTTCATCACAAGTGTTTTGGACTGTAGTATTTTCATTTTCATTTGTTTTCATGTTTTTTTTTAATTTCTTCTTTTGGGGTATGTAACTTTTTCATGTATCTTTTAATTTCTGGTTGACCCATTCATTGTTTAGTAGCAGATTATATAACCTCCATGTATTTGCGGTCTTTCCAGATTTTTTCTTTCCGGTTGATTTCTAGTTTCATAGTATTGTGGTCAATAAGGTGCATGGTGTGGAATTTGTTGAGGCCTGTTTTGTGCCCTAATATGTGATCTGTTCTGGAGAATGTTCCATGTGCACTTGAAAAGAATGTGTATTGTGCTGTTTTAGGATGGAATGTTCTGAATATATCTGTTAAGTCCATCTGGTCCAGTGTGTCATTCAAAGCCCTTGTTTTCTTGTTGATCTTCTGTTTAGATAATCTGTCCATTCATATAAGTAGAGTATTAAAGTCCCCTACTATTATTATGTCATTATCAGTTAGTTCCTCTATGTTTTATGTATTTGGGTGCTCCCATGTTGGGTGAATAAATATTTACAATTGGCATATGTTCTTATTGGATTGTCCCCTGTATTATTATATAGTTCCCTTCTTTGTCTCGTTACATTCTTTGTTTGAAAGTCAGTTTGTCCAATAGAAGTATTGCTACTCTGGGTTTTGTTTGTTTGTTTGTTTGTTTGTTTTAACATCCATTTGCATGATAGATATTTCTCCATCCCCTCACTTCCAATCTGCAGGTGTCTTTAGGTCTAAAATGAGTCTCTTGTAGGCAGCATACAGATGGGACTTGTTTTCTTATCCACTTGACACCCTATGTCTTTTGATTGGAACATTTAGTCCACTTACATTCACAGTAATTATTGATAGATATGTATTTATTACCATTTTATCACTTGTTTTGTGGTTTGGGGAGATTTTCTCTGATCTTTTCTTGTCTTTCTCTTTTCATGATTTGCTGATTTTCTTTTATGGTATATTTGAATTTCTTTGTCTTTATTCCTTGCATGTTTATTAGTGGTTTTTGATATATGGTTACCATTAGGTTTATATATAACCTGTTCTGCATACAGCAGTCTATATTAAATTGATGGTCATTTATGTTTGAACCCATTCTTTTCTCCTCTAAGCTGCACATTTTAGGTTTATGTTATATTTTATATGCTTTTTTGTGTGTGAGTTCCTTGATTGATTTTTACAGAAATACTCATTTTACTACTTTTCTGTTTCCTACTTTCATACTCTCACTTTTGGTCTCCTCTTTCCACTCAGAGTCCCCTTTAATATTCCTTGCAGGACTGGTTTAGTGGTCAAGAACTCTTTTAGTTTTTGTCTGGGAAACTATCTCTCCTTGTATTCTGAATGATAGCCTTGCTGGGTAGAGTGTTCTTGGCTGCAGATTTTTCCCATTCAAAACTTTGAATGAATCACGCCTCTCTCTTCTGACTTGTGAAGTTTTTGTTGAAAAATCTGCTAGCCTTATGGTTTTTCCCTTGTAAGTTGCTTACTTCTTTTGTCTTGCTGCTTTATTTTTTTTTTATCATTGTATTTTGCAAATTTATTATGTCTTGGTGTGGGTCTGCTTTCATTGATTTTGATGAAAGTTCTCTGCCTCTGAGATCCGGATGTCTGTTTCCTTCCCCATATTAGTGATGTTTTCAGCTATTATTTCTTCAGTCAAATTTTCTGCCCCCTTTTCTCTCTCTCCTGCTTATGGGACTCCTGTAATACATATATTATTACATTTGATGGAGTCACGGGGTTTTCTAAGTCTATTCTCATTTTACATAATTCTTCTTTCTTTTTTTCAGCTTCATTACCTCCATTACTTTGTCTTCTAGGTCATTCATTCATTCTTCTGCTTCTTCCAGCCTGTTGTTCATTGCATCAAGTGTGTTTCTAATCTTGTTTATTGCACTCTTCATCTCTGATTGATTCTTTTTTAGCTCTTTTATCTCTGTGGTAAGAGTCTCATGGATGTCTTCAGTTCTTTTTTCAAGCCCAGTGAGTATCCTTATGATCATTGCTTTAAATTCTCCATCAGGCATGTTACTTATATCTATTTTGCTTAGATCTCTGGCCATGGATTTATCTTATTCTTTCATTTAAGATGAATCCCTCTGTGTTCCAATTTTTCCTACATCTCTACCTGCTACTTTTTTTTTTTTAGAAAAACCAGTTATGTCTCCACCTCCCAAAAGTACTGTCCTTATGAAGAAGAGGTCATGTAGTGCCCATGACTTGGCACTTAAAGAATGTCTCCACTGTGTGCTGCCTATTCTCTGCTGTTGTGTTCTGGTTGCTCTCTCCTTCAGGCCAATCATCTGCAGAGGCTCTCCTTGCCTGCTGTGGGCAGTGTTTGGTCCCTGGCCTGAATGTGGTGAGTTTTAATTAGATATGCTCTGGTCTGCTTCTGAAATAAGACCTGTCACAACCTTCACCAGAATTAGGGCCCTGAAAAACTCTCTGGTGGGGGTTTGTGCTGGTCTTCTGGGGCAGGGGCCTGCCACATGGGGACAGAGGAAAATGTGAGAAGGGCCATTCCACCATAGCACAGGGGGGTGGGGCTTAATGTAGTCAAGTTGGGCAGTGGCCTGCTCACCTTTAAAACTTCAGGCTTTAAGCCCCACTGGTTGCAAGAATTCACAAAATTCAACCCCTCTTGTTTTCCAAGCCAATGGCTTTAGGGAAACATTCTTTGTTCATTTCCCTATATGCTCCTCTCTCTCTCACCTTCTCTACAGCCCTGGCTCCCTCCCCTCTGTTGCAGCCAGGATCCATTTCTCCCCTAAACCACATCTCTGCACTTCCTACGTGTTTTGATGTGGCCTCTTCTTTCTCTTCAGTTGTGGAGTTTGTTCTGTCATTCTTCAGGTTGATTTCTGGGATATTTTGGATGATTTGGTAATTATCTAGTTGTATTAATGGGACAGGGTGAGCCTAGTGTCCTCCTACTTAAACGCCATCTTCCTGTCTCCAAGAGTACACTTATCTTGATGAACACAGAGAAATGTATAGAATTGTTGAAATGTTATATTGTACACCTGACACTATTATAACTCTATATATTAATTATACTTGAATAAAAAAAAAGAATTCAGAAGATGGAGTATTAGGAGGACCGTAGTCTTGCCTCATCCCTCAAACACAGCTAGATAAATATCAAATTATTCTGAATATCCAAGAAATCAATCTGAGGACTGACAGAACAAACTTCACAACTAGAGGGAGAGAGGAGGCCACATCATCAAAGGTAGGAGGTGCAGAGACGTGGTTTGGGGGAGAAACAAATCACAGGTGTTGTGGAGAGGAGGGAGCCCTGGTCACAGAGAGCGGTGAGCATGTGCAAGAGAGAGGAAGAGAGATTGAGAAAGAGGAATACACAAGGGATCACACAAGGAAAACACTTCCTCAAAGTCATTGACTGGGAAAATGAGAGGGGCTGATTTTCATGAGTTTTTACAACCAGCAGGGCTCAAAGGCAGGAGTTTTAGGAGATCTGCAGTATGGCTCATATGGAGCCCTGAGGGCAATGCAGTGCTGTGGAGAAGGAGAGCAGATAGCCTGGGGGCAAAGGGCACAATCTGAGGATCCCCTGGGATACACTGGGTGGCAGTTTCCTCATATTGGAGCATAGCTGGGAGAGGTGGCATTGCCTCTCCAGGAACAAAAGAGCCAGCAGGTACCATTTTCCTCCCCTGCCTCTCAGCATAGGTACAAAGACACCTCCTGAGGGCAGCTAACCTGGACAGTGGCTCTTTGCTGCATTTTATTCCAAACTCCATGCCTCTGAACTTTGGTATGACTGCCCTGGGATAAACCTGCATCAGTCCCAGGACAGCAAGACCCTCCCCCAGAGGACCAGTGCACATCCCTGCCATGCCAGGTCCCTACAGTTTGGAGTTTTAAAACTCAGACTGCTTGCCTAGGATAGAGCCCAAGGTGTACTGTGCTGCTGGGCAGGCAGGCAGGCAGCCTGGACACAAATAGGATGAAGGCAGTGATCTGAGAGATGACTGAGATGCAGGAGGGGATATTCTTTGCTCTTCTGGGAGGGCTTCCTGGACAGGAGAGGGTGCAAACACTCCCTCTCTTGGGACTAGGGAGCTGGCTGGCTCCATTTCTCTCCCCTGCCATTCAGCATAAACTAACTTCAGTAAGCAGCACAATGCTAACACTGGTGGGCTAAACTGCTTACACCAAGCCTCACCCCCTTGCACTCTGCTGGTGCTGCTTTTCTGGGACAAGTGTGCCTGAGAACCTGCACAGCAGGCCTGTCCCCCAGAAGACCAGTGCAACTACCCCCATGTACACACCACATCTACTGACCACATAGTTCTGCAAAGCTTCAGTTCTAGTGGAAATAGCATCAGGTCTTTTTTAACAAGCAGACCAGAACACTTCTAGTTAAAACTTGCCACACTGCAAGTCCAAATACTTCCCACTGAAGGCGAGGAGAAACACTGCAGAGGACTTACCTGAGGGAAAGAGCAGCCAAAACACATCAGCAGAGTGCACACTGCATACACCACAGACACATCCTGAAGCTCCAGGCCCCATATAGTATATGACTTCTTCTTTATAAAGCCATTACTTTCAGGAGCAGGAAACATAACAGGATTTCCTAACACACACAAGAAGATAGACCTAGACCAGATTCCAAGATGGAGGAATTCATCCCAAAAGAAAGAACAAGAAAATGTCATGGCCAGGAATCTAACTGAAAGAGATACAAGTAATATGCCTGACCCAGAATTTAAAGGAACAATCATAAGGATAGTAGCTGGGCTTGAGAAAAGCATAGAAGACACCAGGATGTCGCTTACTGCAGAGATTAAAGACCTAAAAACTAGTCAGGCCAAAATGAAAAATGCAACAACTGAGATTCAAAACCAACCGGATGTAATGACCACAAGGATCAGAGGGATGAATAAGTGTTATAGAAGATAAAATTATGGGGTGCCTGGATGGCTCAGTTAGTTAAGCATTCGACTCTTGCTTTCAACTCAGGTCATAACCACTGGGTATGGAGCCCGTGTAAGATTCTCTCTCTCCCTCTTCCTCTGCCCCACCTCTCTCTCTCTCTCTCTCAAATAAATAAAATCCTTAAAAAGGAAGGTAAGATTATGAAAATGATGAAGCTGAAAAGAAGAGGGAAAGAAAAATATTAGATCACAAATGTAGATTTTGTGAACTCAATGAATCCATAAAGCATAATAACATTTGTATCATTGGAGTCCCAGAAGAGAGCGAAAAGGGGACAGGTTTATTTGAGGAAATTATAGCTGAAAATTTCCCTAATATGGGGAAGGAAACAGATATCCAAATCCAGAAGGCACAGAGAACTCCCATCAAAATCAACAAAAGCAGGCCAACACTAAGACATGTTAGTTAAAATTACAAAATATAGAGAAAGAAAAATCCTAAAGGCAGCAAGACAAAAGAAGTCCTTAACTTACAAGGTAAAACAAATAAGGTTAGCAGCAAATCTTTCCACAGAAACCTGGCAGGCCAGAGAAGAGTGGCATGATATATTCAATGTGCTGAATTGGAAAAATCTGTACCCAAGAATATTCTACCTAGCAAGTCTGTCATTCATAATAGGAGAGATAAAGAATTTCCAGTAAAAACAGGGGTGCCTGGGTGGCTTAGTTGGTTAAGTAGCTGCTTTTGGCTCGTCATGATCTCAGGGTCCTGGGATTGAGCCCTGCATCAAGCTCCCTCTTCAGCAGGGGGTCTGCTTCTACCTCTCTCTCTGCCCCCCGGTCATGCTCACTCTCTCTCTCAAATAAATAAATTAAATCTGTTTTAAAAATTTCCAAGACAAACAAAAACTAAAGGAGTTCATGACCACTAAACCAGCCCTTCAAGAAATTCTAAAAGGGACTCTTTGAGTGGGAAAGACCAAACACAACAAAGACTAAAAAGGAACAGAGAAAATCTCCAGAAACAATGCCAAGACACGTAATAACATGGCAGTAAATTCATATCTATCAATAATCACAATGAATGTAAATGGACTAAGTGCTCCAGTCAAAAGACATAGGGTGTCAGACTGGATTTAAAAAAAACAAGGCCCTTCTACATACTGCCTACAAGAAACTCATTTTAGACCTAAAGAAACATATGCAGATTGAAAGTGATGGGATGGAGAAACATTTATCATGCTAATGGATGTCAAAAGAAAGCCAGAATATCAGTACTTATATCAGACAAATGATATTTTAAACCAAAAAGGGGTGCCTCAGCGGGTTGAGCATGCAACTCTTCATCTCAGGGTTGTGAGTTTGAGCCCCACATTGGGTATAGAGATTACTTAAAATCTTAAAATAAAATAAAATAAACCAAAGACTATAACAAGAGATGAAGAAAGGCCCTATATCATAATAAAGGGGTCTATCCAAAAAGAAGATCTAGCAATTGTAAATATTTATGCTCCCAGCTTGGGAACACCCAAATATATAAAACAATGACAAACTCATGAATCATAATACATAATAATAGAGGACTTTAACACCCCACTTACAGCAATGAACATATCATCTAAGCAGAAAATCAACAAGGAAAAAAGGGCTTTGAATGACAAACAGGACCAGATGGACTTAACAGATATATTCAGAACATTCCATCCTAAAGCAGCAGAATACACATTCTTTTCAAGTGCACATGGGACATTCTCCAGAATAGATCAGAAAGTAGGTCACAAATCAGGCCTCAACAAGTACAAAAAGATTGAGATCATACCACACATATTTTCAGACCACAATACTATGACACTTGAAGTCAATCACAAGAAAAAAATTCGGAAAGACCGCAAATACATGGAGACCGAAGAACATCCTACTAAAAATGAATGTGTCAACCAATAAATTAAGGAAGAAACAAAAATACATAGAAACAAATGAAAATGAAAACATGATGGTCCAAAACTTTTGGGTTGCAGCAAAAGCAGACATAAGAGGGAAGTATATAGGAATACAGGCCTACCTCAAGAAGCAAGAAAAATCTCAAATACCCAACCTAACCTTACACCTAATAGAACTAAAAAAAAGAACAACAAATGAAGCCTAAAGCCAGCAGAAGAAGGGAAATAATAAAGATTAGAGCAGAAATAAATGATACAGAAACAAACAAACAAAAAAACAGTAGAACAGATGAAACCAGGAGCTGGTTCATTGAAAAAAATTAATAAACTTGATAAAGTACTAGCCAGACTTATCAAAAAGAAAAAAGAAAGATCACAAATAAACAAAATCACGAATGAGAGAGGAGAAATCACAACCAACACGACAGAAATACAAACAATTCTAAGAAAATATTATGAAAAATTATATGCCAACAAATTGAGCAATCTGGAAGAAATAGATAAATTCCTAGAAACACATAAACTACCAAAAGTGAAACAGGAAGAAATAGAAAACTTGAATAGACTGATAATGAGCAAAAAAATTGAATCAGTAATCAGAAAACTTCCAAGAAACAAAAGTCCAGGGCCAGATGGCTTCACAGGGAATTTGACCAAACATTTAAAGAGTTAATACCTATTGTTCTCAAACTATTCCAAAAAAATAGAAATGGAATGAAAACTTCCAAACTCATTCTATCAGACCAGCATTACTCTGATTCTAAAACCAAAGACCCCATTAAAACAGAACTACAGGCTAATATCCCTGATGAACATGTCTGCAAAAATTCTCCACAAAGTACTAGCAAATCAAGTCCAACAGTACATTAAAAGAATCATTCACCATGATCAAGTGAGATTTATTCCTGGGCTGCAAGGGTGGTTCAGTATTCACGAATCAATCAATGTGACACACCACATTAATAAAAGAAAGGATAAGAACCGTATGATCCTCTCAATAGATGTGGAAGTAGCATTTGACAAAATACAGCATCCATTCTTGATAAAAGCCCCCAACAAAATAGGGATAGAGAGAACCTACTTCAACATAATAAAGGCCATATATGAAAAACCCACAGCTAATATCATCTTCATTGGGGGAAAACTGAAAGCTTCTCCTCTAATGTTAGGAACAAGACAGGGATGTCCACTCTTACCACTGTTATTTCACATAGTACTGGAAGTCCTAGTCTCAGCAATCAGACAACAAAAAGAAATAAAAGGCATCTAAATCAGCAAGGAACAAGTCAAACTTTCACTATTTGCAGATTTTTGTGATACTCTATGCAGAAAACCCAAAAGACTCCACCAAAAAATTAGTAGAACTAATACACAAATTCAGTGAAGTCACAAGATACAAAATCAATGTACAGAAATTTGTTGCATTTCTCTACACCAATAATGAAAAACCAGAAAGAGAAATCAAAGAATTGATCCCATTTACAATTGCGCCTAAAACCATAAGATACCTAGGAATAAACTAACTAAAGTGGTAAAAGAACTGTACTCTGAAAACTATAAAACACTGATGAAAGAAATTGAAGATGACACAAAGAAGTGGAAAAACTTTACATGCTCATGGATTGGAAGAACAAATATTGTTAAAATGTCTATAGCACCCAAAACAATCCACACATTTAATAAAATCCCTATCAAAATACCACCAGCACATTTCACAGTTAGAACAAACACTCCTAAAATTTGTATGGAGCCACAGAAGATCCCAAATAGCAAAGCAATCTTAAAAAGAAAAGCAAAGATGGAGGCATCACAATTCCAGACTTCATGTTATATTACAAAGCAGTAGTTGTCAAAACAGTATGGTACTGGCACAAAAACAGGTACATGCATCAGTGGAATGGAAAACCCCAAAATGGACCCACAACTATATGGTCAACTAATCTTTGACAAAGCAGGAAAGAATATCCAGTGGAAAAAAGACAGTCTCTTCAACTAATTGTGTTGGGAAAACTGGACAGCAACACACAGAAGAATGCAACTGGACAACTTTCTTACACCATATACAAGAATAAATTCAAAATGGATGAAAGATTTAAATGTAAGACAGGAAACCATCAAAATGCTGGTAGAGAACACAGGCAGTAACCTCTTTGACATCAACCATAACAACTTCTTACTAGACACATCTCTGGAGGCAAGAGAACCGAAATCAAAAATGATCTATTGGGACTTCATCAAGCTAGAAAACTTCTGCACAGCAAAGGAAACAATCAACAAGACTAAAAGGCAACCTTCGGAATGGGAGAAGATATTTGCAAATGATATATCTGATAAAGGGTTCATATCCAAAATCTATAAAGAACTTATCAAAGTCAATTACAGAAAACAAATAATCCAGTTAAGAAGTGGGCAGAAGACATGAATAGACATCATTCCAAAGAAGACATACAGATACCTAACAAATGCATGAAAAGATGCTCAATATCACTCATCATCAGGGAAATATAAATCAAGACTTGCACCTGTCAGAATGGCTAAAATTAACACAGGGAAGAACAGTGTTGGCAAGGACGC
This sequence comes from Ursus maritimus, assembly GCF_017311325.1. NCBI lineage: Eukaryota > Metazoa > Chordata > Mammalia > Carnivora > Ursidae > Ursus > Ursus maritimus. The sequence goes on from NW_024423319.1 coordinate 72,092,922, forward strand.
AGAGAAAGAGGAACCCTCTTACAGTGTTGGTGGGAATTCAAACTGGTCCAGCCACTGTGGAAAATAGTATAGAGGTTCCTCAAAAAGTTAAAAATAGAACTACCCTACAATCCAGCAATTGCACTACTATGTATTTACCCAAAGGATACAAAAATACTGATTCCAAGGGATACATGCACCCTGATGTTTTAGCAGCATTATCAGCAATAACCAAATTATGGAAAGAGTCCAAATGTCCATCAATTGATGAATGGCTAAAGAAGCTGCGGTGTGTGTGTGTGTGTGTGTGTGTATATATATATATATGTATATGTATGCACAGAATGGAATATTACGTGTGTGTGTGTGTGTGTGTGTGTGTGTGTGTACATACACAGAATGGAATATTAGTCATAAAAAGAAGAATGAAATCTTGCCATTTGCGATGACATGGATGGAGCTAGAGTGTATTATGCTAAGCGAGATAAGTCAGAGAACTACAAATACCACATGATTTCACTCATCTGTGGAATTTTAGAAATGAAACAGATGAGCATGGTGGGAGGGAGAAGCTAATGAGAAAACAGATTCTTAATTAAGAGAACAAACTGAGGATTGCTGGAGGGAAGGTAGGTGGTAGGATGGGATAAATGTATGATGGGTATTAAGGAGAGCACTTTTGATGAGCACTAGGTGTTGTATATAAGTGATGAATCTCTAAATTCTACACCTGAAACTAATATTACACCGTATGTTAACTGGAATTTAAATAAAAACGTGAAACTAAAAAAATTCAGTCAGGCATGCTATGATTGAGGTTCCTATTATACAACCAAGTATATATGTTAAGAAGGCAGCTGGATATATAAGTCTACACTGTATATCACCATGTCTCAAGACAATAAGCTGATGGTTTTATAAAAATAAATAACTTCTCTTTGAAAAAGTGAATCTATAAACCATCTGAACAGAGGAAGAGGTAGGATAATTGGGTAAGTAAATCAGAGTGGTTGTGTTAATGTAAAAAAAATCTAGCAAATGTTGATTCTAGATCCAGAAGTTACTGATATAATAAAAATTTAGCTATCCAGCTCATGTTTGCATCACAAGTGTCAAAGAAAAAGTCATTTACTTTGAACATTTAAAAACATGATAGAGATTTCAGGAAGAAAACATTTTTCAAAGGTCAAAAATAGAGATTAAGTTTTAAAAGAACAGGAAAATTCATTCTAGTTCCTTTACAAAATTTTTGATCCGTCACTATCCTTTAATTTGACTTCAATTCCCAAAACTTTATGTTATTATTATTTAACAAGCCTCTAGGCACTACCAGAAAAAGTATAAAGATAAATAACACCCTCTGGAAAGCTTACACTTGAGTGAGGGAGCAGATACATTTATAGGCAATAGGTAAAAATGAAGCAAAGGTAGGGTGGTGAAAGTAGGTCCTGGAATTTACCTTACACAGCACCAGTACATAGAAGACATTCAAACATTTGTTAAATGAATGATTCAAAAAACAAATGGGGAAACGAAGGAGTCTAGATTTTCTATTTAGGAACTATACAAATTAAGTTTGATGATCTTCAGTAATCACTGTAGAAGAAAAAAAATTGACAATTAGTTCATTCACATTTTAAGAAAAGAAAGGGATATAGTTATCCTCAGGATCCTACGTAAGTTCACCAAGAATAAATCAAGCTACTAAATCTTTTTCCTTATTTCACTGGACTACTAAAGCAGCTACTGTTGATTAGAGGCATAACATAGGCATAGTATACCTTGCCTTTAAAAATGTCAGTGGCCATATCCAGGACATATCCAATCTTTCTGACCCACCATTCAAGAAATTCTCAGATGCATCTCAGTTTCTCCATTTGGATTATTCTGTAAATGAAGGTGTTGAATAAGAAGCAAGAGTCCCAAACACAGGGTTAGTTCTCCTCTAGTATAAATCTTGATGCTATAGATCTTCAACTCTCAGAAAATGAGTGATGTCTTTTTCTTTACTACATCTCTTCCTTAAATTTACTACTCCTGTTTTGAGTTGGCCAGAAGTATTTGATACAGGTTTTCAGCTAATTTTTGCTAATTTTATGAGATCTTTTAGCTGTGTTGTTCAGTGAGGAAAGCATGATCCCTTCATTGTAGGTGTTGTGAGTCACAACAGTTCCAGAAATCGGTGCCAGGATTTCCTGCCGAGACCCATCCTTGTGATGTGTTTCTGAAGTAATAATAGTAATAATAGCTCTAGGTGACTTGCTTCGTCATCTTTTGCAGGGTTCTCTAGAAATCTGTAGACCTTTATTTTTTTAGTTGGAATGAAATGTAGGGTACATTCAGACTGTCATGAGGTCTTAGAATCAGATAATGTGAATTCAGAATTTCCATGGAGGTGTTTTCTATATTTTATTAATATTATTGTAAAATCATCTGTTCTCTTCCTGTAGGATCATTTTCAGGAATCAATCAGAATATTAATATCTCTCCAAACCTGCCCTCCTCCCATATTTCTGTCCTTGTAAAAGAATAAAAATTAAAATGCAGCATGGTGTAATAGAAAATGTACTAGACTGAATAGCAATTTCTGGATCCCAATCCTGATGTCACTGCCACCATAGCAGCCATGTACCTTGGAGGAATGACATCCCTCTGAGCTTCAGTTTCCTTAGCTTTAATATGGGGGAAAATTAGTCTTGTTTACCTCATGCTATTGTTGTAATGATCAAAGGTGTTAATGTACACAAAATGTTTCAGAAATTATTAACTGCTATTACTGTATTCTCTCTGGAAAACAAATATAATAGCATGGCCTCCCAGGCATTTTAGGTACTCATATTCATTAATTTATAGATAACCCATTATGATTTTTGCAAAAATACTCTCTTTCAACCAGATTGTCTTTTTTTGTGTTCACTGATAGTATCCAAGTCCATAAGAAAAAGACTCCAAGCCTCAAACTATGGCCTACCTCATAACAACAAATGATCACATCTGTACAGTTCTGTGTCACTCTCTTACTATCTGTCTGGCTGTATATATGTGTCCCTTTTTTGTCAGTATCTCTTCTTTGTAGTTTTCTTTGCTTTTGGACAGATCAAAAAAGTATTCTTTTTTGCTATTATAAAAGAGTAAAGTGGAGAAACAATATTAAAATATACCCTTTCTCCTTTGTTTCTTAAAAATAATAATGAAATAAGGCATAGCTACCATTGCGTTGATACAGATGAACATGAAAGATTATGGCCTCAAAGAAACAGACTTTCTACCTATACACATGTTAGCTAGAATTTTTAAGTGCCCTCATTCTAGTATTGCTCTTACATTGATTGCTTTTCAGTGAGCCATCACTGTGCTATTATCAAAACAGAAAAACTAAAATCATTTTGAGAGCTTACAGGGGATTGTTCATAAGACTAAATTAAAGCTTTTGAGGGTTTACCATGTGTGTAAACTTGAAAAAGATTGTTGATTTCAGATGTAGAGTCCCCAAGGTTGTCTACTGGTCATGGAATACGTGTGTGTGTGTGTGTGTGTGTGTGTGTGTGTGTGTGTGTGTGTATTTATATATATATTCTATATATATATATATAAAATTCCAACAGCATAAATGCCCACAGCAGAACCCTCTGGAAAATGTCTTTATATCAAATAAGACATTAAGTAAGCTAAAATATCTTAGCTTGCTCATACTCCAAAATGCCCTTTAAAGCTATATTTTCATTGATGGAACTAGCCCCACAGTAGATGATTTCAACAAGCTTTCACCACTGATGCTTGATTAACAAACATTTTTAAAATATCAACAACTTGTAAGACATTGTACCAGGCCCTGCAGTTGGTAGAGCTACCAAATTCCTGTCCTCAGTACCTAAGTCCTAAAGTGAACTGAATGTAAAAGTTAAAGATTAGGCTGCTTAAAAATATTTGTGTCATTTTTAAATTATAAAAATAATACATATCATTATAACAAACATAAGCAATACAGCATCATGTAAGGTAAAATATGAACATGCCTGCCTCCCATTAGAAAATGCTGTAAAGGTAAGATATCTTTGAGGAATCTCTTACTTGCCTAAAAGAGGTCAGAAGCCCACCTGACCTGAGGTTCTCTAAAGGTATTTCTGTTCTGTCTCGATGTCTTAAATTCCTTCTAGTTATTTGTTTCTAAATATTATGAAAAATGATGAACCCTAAGCCAGGAGGCCCAGATTATAGTCCCAGCTCTGCCATTGGTAGTTAAACTCACATTATGATCTTGGGGAAGTCTTTACTTCTCTGATCTTAGTTTTTTCTTAAGGTTAAACTAGAATCAGTGACTGTCAACTCTAGTGTAAAAGATTGAAAATCATGTAAGGAGGTTTTTTTCAAGGTACACACCCCTGGAAATTCTGACCACTCTGCCCCATTAAGAACTCTATAATGAGACGGTACTCTTACTGATGAGATTACATCATATCCCTCAGATATATTAGGGTAAGAAAAATATGTTGGGGGCGCCTGGGTGGCGCAGTCGTTAAGCGTCTGCCTTCGCCTCAGGGCGTGATCCCAGCATACTGGGATCGAGCCCCACATCAGGCTCCTCCGCTGGGAGCCTGCTTCTTCCTCTCCCACTCCCCCTGCTTGTGTTACCTCTCTGGCTGTCTGTCTCTCTCTGTCAAATAAAAAAAAATCTTAAAAAAAAAGAAAAATATGTTGAACTACTAGAATAGATGATCTAATTGTTACCTTCTGTTTCTCTTATAATTTTCTCCTAATTATTCCTGATTTCTATAATATAATAGCTAGGGTAGTCTTAGCCAATTAGATGATGCCTGGATGATTAAATATTCTGGATTTCAGTTTGGATGGTCAAATGAGCCTTTTCATTAACATCCATAAAGAGACTCAGTAAGGATTAAGAACATGCTTATGGTTTTAAGAAGTGAAGGCTATAAGAAGGTTAACTTGTTGGCCAAGTGGTAAACTGTCAGCTCCCTTTTGTATGGCTCCTCAAAATGTCACAGGAAGATGTAGATATGCAGGCAGATGGCTCCTATTGGATCTATAGTGGATTACTTACGCAACCCTGCCTTACTCTAGATTCTACTCTTAAACCTGTAGGGCCTCTTTTGTCTCATATGTGAAGCTACTAGGGCTTCCTTTTTTTCATTCATTCATTCAAGTAAATGTTTATTAAGTACCAACTAGTTGTTGAATAAATGTTTATTGATCTCTGGACCACTAGGAACATAGAGTTAAACATGGTAAGATCCTACCCTCACCAATCTCACAGTTGAATAGTTTCAACCCAGTATAGTAAGTGATATAATTGGGTAAGCACAGGGTGCTATGGGACACATGATCACCTGATCTACACCTGGGAGGTTCTGGAAGGTCTCCTAATGGTCTCCTGAGCTGCAACCTGACAGATGCTAAAGAGTTAGCCAAGTGAAGATTTGAGGGAAGGGAGAGAGAACATCCATGTTGGAAGGCTTAGAGTAAGAGGAGTTTGGTTCATTTGAGGAACTGAAACAAGTTTGTATGGTTAATATAGATTCCTAAAGGGGAAGTGATAAATGAGCTGACTGGCAGGGGACAAATCAAATAAAAGACTTGGAATCCATTTTTATGGAGCATAGAAATTATCCTAAAGGCAATGGGGAAGCACAGGATCAATGTCAAGAATAGATTTTATGGAAAATATTTTCAAATGCTAAATACATATACTCTGATCCAGCAATTCCACTTTTACTTCTAGACATACTTACATGTGGGAAATCATTTATCAACAGTGATATTCTTTGCTGTACTATGTGAAATAGCAGAGTATTGGAAATAACATAAATGTCCATTATTTAAGAAATGATTAAATAAATTATGATAAATCTATAACTGGTAACTGGTTGCTTGGGGGAAGAAAAATGTTTAAGGTTGTGGTGGGGGGAGAGTTAACTTCATTTTCATATTTCTGTATCTTTTGAATTTTTAAAATATATGCACTAATTTAAAATAAGAAAATTTAATTTTTAAAATAAAATATGCATGATATGTCATTTTTTACCCATCATCCAAATATATTAGCAATAATTTTATAATATAATAACATCCCATGCTAATTAGGAGGTGGGAAAGCCCATATCTTTGTGGAAAGAATATAAATTGGTTTTTTTCCAGCTTTATTGAGGTATAATTGACAAATACAAATTGTGTACATTTAAGGTATACAATGTGATATTTTTATATACAATGTGAAATGATTACCATAATCAAGCTAATTAACATTTCCATCATCTAACATAGTTCCCTCTTTTTTGTGATGAGAACACTTAAGACTTACTATCAGCAAATTTCAAGCATACAACACAGTAATATTAACTATAGTCACCATGCTATGCATTAGATCTCCAGAATTTATTTATCTTGCATAACTAAAACTTTGTACCCTTTGACCAACACTTCCCCATTTCCCCAACACCCAGCTCCTGGCAACCACCATTCTACTCTGCTTCTGTGAGTTTATTTTTTTTTATATATTCTACATATAAGCGATATCATGTAGTATTTGTCTTCCTGTGTCTGGCTTATTTCATTTAGGGTGATGTCTTCTAGGTTTACCTATGTTGTTGTAAATGGCAGAATTTCCCTCTTTTTTAAAGCTGAATAATATTTCATCACATGTGTGTGTGATCAAATTTTCTTTTTCCATTCATTTGACACTTAGGTTGTTTCCATGTCTTGGCTATTATGACTAATGCTACAACAAACATAAGAATGCAGATATCTCTTCAAGATACTGATTTTATTTTCTTTGTATATACACCCAGAAGTAAGATCACTGAATCATGTGGTATTTCTATTTTTAGTTTTTGAGGAACCCGTTTTCCATAATGTCTATACTGCTTTACATTCCTACCAACAGTGCACAAGGGTTCCCTTTCTTCTACATCCTAACCAACAAGTGTTTTCTCTTATCTTTTTTGATGATAGCCATACTAACAGGTGTGAGGTAACATCTCATTGTGGTTTTGATTTGCATTTCCATGATGATGAGTGATGTTGAGCATCTTTTCATATGTCTGTTGGCCAATTTTATGTCTTCTTTGGAAAACTGTCTATCCAGGTCCTTTGCCCATTTTTAAATCAGGTTATTATTATTTATGCTATTTTTTATTATTATTTGGTATTGAGTTGTTTGAATTCCTTACATATTTTGGATACTGACCCCTAAACAGATGTATATTTCCCCCATTTCATAGGTTGTCTCTTCACTCTATTGATTATTTCCTTTGCTGTGCAGAAGCTTTTTAGTTTGATGCAATTCTGCTTGTCTTTTTTTTTGCTTTTGCCACCTGTACTTTTGACATCATATTCAAAAAATTATTGCCCTGACCAATGTCAAGAAGTTTTTTCCTGGCAGCCTGAGCCTGAGCCCTGGACTCTTAACTTCACCACTCACTCCACCTTCTCCACCAACTATTGGTCCCTGGGCTCCATGCATTCGTCCAGCCATTGGATCTGGCCTGTCAGCAGTGTGGCCAACACTTATGCAGGAGCTAGGGGATCAGGCTCCTGGATCTCTGTGTCCTGCTCCACCAGCTTCCAAGGTGGCTGGAGGTCTGGGTGCCTGACCACAGGGATGACTGGGGATTTGGTGGGCATAGGGGATATCCAGGGTGAGAAGGAAACCATGAAAGACCTGAATGACCACCCGTCCTCCTACCTGGAGAGGGTGAGGAGCCTGGAGGCTGATAATCAGAGACTGGAGATCAAAATCTGAAAACACCTGGAAAAGAAGGGACAGCAGGTCAGAGACTGGGGGCATTACTTCAGGACCATCAAGGAGTTGAGGGCTCAGATCTTTGTAAATTCTGTGGACTGTGTCTGCATTGTTCTGAAGATGGACAATGCCTGTCTTGCTACTGAAGACTTCAGAGTCAAGTATGAAACAGAGCTGGCCGTGCACCAGTCTGTGGACAATGACATCTGTGGGCTCTGCAAGTCATTAAAGACATCAGTGTCACTCAGTTGCAGCTGGAGATGGAAATTGACTCTCAAGGTAGAGCTGTTCTTCATGAACAAGAACCATGAGGAAGAAGTAAAGGGTCTACAGACCCAAACTCCCAACTCTAGGTTGACCATGGAGTTGGATGCCCCCAATCTCAGAACTTCAGCAAGATCATGGTGGACATCCAGGCCCAGTATGACAAGCTGGCTGAGAAGAACTAAAAGGAGCTGGACAAGTACCAGGTTGGCCTCCAGATTGAGGAAAGCACCACAGTGATCACCTCACTGACTGATGAGATAGGAGCAGCTGAGATGATGTTCATGGAGCTGACACATATGGCTCAGTCCTTGGAGATCAACCTGGACTCTATAAGAAATATGAAGGCCAGCTTGAAGAACAACCTGAGGGAAGTGGTGGCCTGCTGTGTCATGCAGATGTAGCAGCTTATTGGTTTCCTGCTGCACCTGGAGTCAGAGCTGTCCCAGACCCAGTCAGAGGGGCAGCACCAGATCCAGGAGTACAAAGCCCTGATGAACATCAAGGCCAAGTTGGAGGCTGAAATCGCCACCTACTATCACCTGCTGGAAGACAGAGAGAGGGCTTGAATCTTGGCAACACCCTAGACAGCAACGACTCCATGCAAACCATCCAAAAGACCACCACCTACAGGATTGTGGAGGGCAAAGGGGCGTCTGAGACCAATGACATCAGTTTTGAGACTTTGAAGCAGCCAAAGCAGTGTACTCTTTGGGGAGCAGGAGGCCAATAAAAAGTTCAGAGGTTAAAAAAAAAATTCTTCCCTATGTTTTCTTCTAGTAGTTTTACAATTTCAGGTCTGTGTTTATCTCTAATCCATTTTGAGTTGATTTTTGTATATGCTGTGAGATAAGTGTCCAATTTCATTCTTTTGCATGGAGATGTCCTGTTTTCCCAGAACCATTTATTGAAAAGACTATCCTCTCCCCATGGTGTGCTCTTGGCATCCTTGTTGAAGATTGGCTAGCCTGTAAATGCATAGATTTATTTCTGGGCTCTCTATTCTGTTCCATTGGTCTATATGACTGTTTTTACACTAGTACCATACTATTTTGATTACCATACCTTTGTAATATATTTAGAAATCAGGAAATGTAATGCCTTCAACTTTGTTCTTTTTGCTTAAGTTTGCTTGGGCTATCTGGGGTCTTTTTGTGGTTCCATGTGAATTTTAGGATTGTTTTTTCTATTTCTGTGAAAAAAATGTCATTGGAATTTTGACAGAGCGTGAAATCTATAGATGGCTTTGGGTAATATGAACATTTTAACAGTATCAATTTTTCCAATCCAAGAATACAGGGTATCTTTCTACTTTTTTGTGTATCTTTTTCAATTTCTGTTATCGGCATTTTATAGTTTTCAGTGTACTGATCTTTTACTTCCTTGGTTAAATTTATTCCTAAGTATTTTGTTCTTTTTGATGCTATTGTGAATGGGATCTTTTTCTTAATTTCTTTTTTTAATAGTTCATTGTTGTGTATAGAAACACAACTGATTTTTGTATGTTCATTTTGTATCCTGCATCTTTACTGAATTCATTTATTATTTCTAACAATTTTTGGTGGAGTCCAGAGTTTTCTACATATAGGTTTATATCATCAGCAGACAGAGACAATTTTACTTTTTCCTTTCCAACTTGGATGCCTTCTATTTCTTTTTCTTGCCTAATTGCTCTGGCTAAAAGATTTCAAGTACTATGTTGAAAGAAGTGGCAAGAATAGATATCCTTCTCTTTTTCCTGTTCTTAGAGGAAAAGCTTTCAGCTTTTCACTAAGTGTGATGTTAGCTGTATGCTTGTCGTATATAACCTTTCTTATGTTGAAATACATTCCTTCTATACCTAATTTGTGAAGAGTTTTTATCATGAAAGAATGTTGAATTTTGTCAAATGCTTTTCTGAATCTATTGAGATGATCATATGATTTTTATCATATGTAGTATATGATACTACATATCATATGTAGTATATCATATTTGAGAATATAAATTATATAAATTATTACACCCATTTTGGATATTAATACAACTCTCCAGTCAAATTAAACATTCAGATACCTTTATAATATATCATTTACAGTTTGGGGAATCTATCATACAAAAATAAGAATACCAGTACATAGGTCATATATACAAGGATATTTATTATAGGACTGCTTTAGTGGCAAAAAGAGGGATAACCCATGGGGTGCCTGGGTGGCGCAGTCATTAAGCGTCTGCCTTCAGCTCAGGGTGTGATCCCAGCGTTCTGGGATCGAGCCCCACATCAGGCTCCTCTGCTGGAAGCCTGCTTCTTCCTCTCCCACTCGCCCTGCTGTGTTCCCTCTCTCGCTGGCTGTCTCTCTCTCTCTGTCAAATAAATAAATAAAATCTTTTTTTAAAAAAGAGGGATAGGGGCGCCTGGGTGGCACAGCGGTTAAGCGTCTGCCTTCGGCTCAGGGCATGATCCTGGCGTTATGGGATCGAGCCCCACATCAGGCTCCTCCGCTGGGAGCCTGCTTCTTCCTCTCCCACTCCCCCTGCTTGTGTTCCCTCTCTCTCTGGCTGTCTCTATCCTGTCAAATAAATAAATAAAATCTTAAAAAAAAAAAGAGGGATAACCCTAGTATCTATAAACAAGGAAATGGCTGAATAAATTATGACATAGCCATACCATCGAATACTATGCAGCTATTAAAATGAATATGTTACAGTTTCATGTATGGATTTAAAGAATAGCCATGTTCTTTGCTAGGTAATAAAAATTGTTTCAGAGTAATGTGTAAAATATAATCTCATATCTATTTAAGAAAAGAAAGATTTTGGGGCGCCTGAATGGTTCAGTCAGTTAAGCATCCAACTCTTGATTTCGGCTCAGGTCATGATCTCAGGGTCGTGAGGTCAAGCCCCACATTGTGCTCTGCTCTCTGGGCAGAGTCTGCTCAGGATTCTCTCTCTCCTTCCTCCTCTGCCCCTCCCCCTGCTCATGCTCACTGGCTCTCTCTCTCAAATAAATAAATAAATAAATAAATAAATAAATAAATAAATAAAATCTTTTTAAAATAGAAAGATTTTAACCCCCTAAAAATGTTTATGGATATAGATATATGGATATAAACATAGAAACAGATGTGGAATGCAGAAGCACCAAATTCTGCATTATTGATTACATCAGCTGGAAAAAGGTTGGACGGGAAAGGGATAACTCTTAAGTGGTTCTTTATATAGTTCTGTACTGTTTTTTACAATAAGTATGTTACTGTAATTTATTAAAAATAAAATGGAGAAAAAGTGGAGAAAATGTAGAGAAAAATGGACTAAAGAGGCGTAAGGGAGACTGATGCAATGATATACATAAGAAATGATGGTGGCATAATTAGAGTAGCATCAGTGGAAATAAAAGTAGACAGTTTCACTTAGTGGGTAGAAAAAAATTAGGACTTGGTGATTTGATTGAAGGGAGAGAAAGAGGAGTCAAAGAAGCCACCCAGGTTTCTGGCAAAGTGCTATACTATTCACAGAGATAATGATCAGAAAAGGAAGATGTGGGGCGCCTGGGTGGCTCAGTCGTTAAGCGTCTGCTTTCGGCTCAGGGCGTGATCCCGGAGTTCTGGGATTGAGCCCTACGTCAGGCTCTTCCACTGGGAGCCTGCTTCTTCCTCTCCCACTCCCCCTGCTTGTGTTCCCTCTCTCGCTGGCTATCTCTCTCTCTGTCAAATAAATAAAATCTTTAAAAAAAAAGAAAAGAAAAAGAAGATGTGTGGTTTTAAATAGGTTTTGAGTTTCAGGTACCTGTGGGAAATTCAAGAGGAGAAATCTTGTAAGCAGTTGGGGATATGCACCTGAAGCTTAGGAAAAATATCTGGGCTGGAAATATAGAAATGGAGATCATTAGCTAGGTTAGGAGTCTCTCAGTTGCAAGAGACAGATAGCTGGCCTAAACTGGATTAAGATTTTTTTTTAAAAAGAAGAGGGTGTGGGATTTATTGGCTCATTTAACTGTAAAGTCCTTGATGAAGTTGGCTTAAGATATGGCTGAACCTTCGAGATCAAATGATCTCATCAGGACTCTCTCAGCTCTGCTTTCCTCAGTATTGGCCTCATTGTTCAGGCAGGTTCTCCCTATAATGTGGCAAAAATAGCTATT
>NW_024423319.1:72105056-72140088 GCF_017311325.1 Ursus maritimus
TTAAGAAAAGAAAGATTTTGGGGCGCCTGAATGGTTCAGTCAGTTAAGCATCCAACTCTTGATTTCGGCTCAGGTCATGATCTCAGGGTCGTGAGGTCAAGCCCCACATTGTGCTCTGCTCTCTGGGCAGAGTCTGCTCAGGATTCTCTCTCTCCTTCCTCCTCTGCCCCTCCCCCTGCTCATGCTCACTGGCTCTCTCTCTCAAATAAATAAATAAATAAATAAATAAATAAATAAATAAATAAAATCTTTTTAAAATAGAAAGATTTTAACCCCCTAAAAATGTTTATGGATATAGATATATGGATATAAACATAGAAACAGATGTGGAATGCAGAAGCACCAAATTCTGCATTATTGATTACATCAGCTGGAAAAAGGTTGGACGGGAAAGGGATAACTCTTAAGTGGTTCTTTATATAGTTCTGTACTGTTTTTTACAATAAGTATGTTACTGTAATTTATTAAAAATAAAATGGAGAAAAAGTGGAGAAAATGTAGAGAAAAATGGACTAAAGAGGCGTAAGGGAGACTGATGCAATGATATACATAAGAAATGATGGTGGCATAATTAGAGTAGCATCAGTGGAAATAAAAGTAGACAGTTTCACTTAGTGGGTAGAAAAAAATTAGGACTTGGTGATTTGATTGAAGGGAGAGAAAGAGGAGTCAAAGAAGCCACCCAGGTTTCTGGCAAAGTGCTATACTATTCACAGAGATAATGATCAGAAAAGGAAGATGTGGGGCGCCTGGGTGGCTCAGTCGTTAAGCGTCTGCTTTCGGCTCAGGGCGTGATCCCGGAGTTCTGGGATTGAGCCCTACGTCAGGCTCTTCCACTGGGAGCCTGCTTCTTCCTCTCCCACTCCCCCTGCTTGTGTTCCCTCTCTCTCTGGCTGTCTCTATCCTGTCAAATAAATAAATAAAATCTTAAAAAAAAAAAGAGGGATAACCCTAGTATCTATAAACAAGGAAATGGCTGAATAAATTATGACATAGCCATACCATCGAATACTATGCAGCTATTAAAATGAATATGTTACAGTTTCATGTATGGATTTAAAGAATAGCCATGTTCTTTGCTAGGTAATAAAAATTGTTTCAGAGTAATGTGTAAAATATAATCTCATATCTATTTAAGAAAAGAAAGATTTTGGGGCGCCTGAATGGTTCAGTCAGTTAAGCATCCAACTCTTGATTTCGGCTCAGGTCATGATCTCAGGGTCGTGAGGTCAAGCCCCACATTGTGCTCTGCTCTCTGGGCAGAGTCTGCTCAGGATTCTCTCTCTCCTTCCTCCTCTGCCCCTCCCCCTGCTCATGCTCACTGGCTCTCTCTCTCAAATAAATAAATAAATAAATAAATAAATAAATAAATAAATAAAATCTTTTTAAAATAGAAAGATTTTAACCCCCTAAAAATGTTTATGGATATAGATATATGGATATAAACATAGAAACAGATGTGGAATGCAGAAGCACCAAATTCTGCATTATTGATTACATCAGCTGGAAAAAGGTTGGACGGGAAAGGGATAACTCTTAAGTGGTTCTTTATATAGTTCTGTACTGTTTTTTACAATAAGTATGTTACTGTAATTTATTAAAAATAAAATGGAGAAAAAGTGGAGAAAATGTAGAGAAAAATGGACTAAAGAGGCGTAAGGGAGACTGATGCAATGATATACATAAGAAATGATGGTGGCATAATTAGAGTAGCATCAGTGGAAATAAAAGTAGACAGTTTCACTTAGTGGGTAGAAAAAAATTAGGACTTGGTGATTTGATTGAAGGGAGAGAAAGAGGAGTCAAAGAAGCCACCCAGGTTTCTGGCAAAGTGCTATACTATTCACAGAGATAATGATCAGAAAAGGAAGATGTGGGGCGCCTGGGTGGCTCAGTCGTTAAGCGTCTGCTTTCGGCTCAGGGCGTGATCCCGGAGTTCTGGGATTGAGCCCTACGTCAGGCTCTTCCACTGGGAGCCTGCTTCTTCCTCTCCCACTCCCCCTGCTTGTGTTCCCTCTCTCGCTGGCTATCTCTCTCTCTGTCAAATAAATAAAATCTTTAAAAAAAAAGAAAAGAAAAAGAAGATGTGTGGTTTTAAATAGGTTTTGAGTTTCAGGTACCTGTGGGAAATTCAAGAGGAGAAATCTTGTAAGCAGTTGGGGATATGCACCTGAAGCTTAGGAAAAATATCTGGGCTGGAAATATAGAAATGGAGATCATTAGCTAGGTTAGGAGTCTCTCAGTTGCAAGAGACAGATAGCTGGCCTAAACTGGATTAAGATTTTTTTTTAAAAAGAAGAGGGTGTGGGATTTATTGGCTCATTTAACTGTAAAGTCCTTGATGAAGTTGGCTTAAGATATGGCTGAACCTTCGAGATCAAATGATCTCATCAGGACTCTCTCAGCTCTGCTTTCCTCAGTATTGGCCTCATTGTTCAGGCAGGTTCTCCCTATAATGTGGCAAAAATAGCTATTAGCTGCTCTACCTTACAGTCTTCCAACTTAGCAAAACCAATGGAAAGAGTGGATTTCACCCATCTACTGAAATCAGTAAGAAGGATGTTGTTGGCAACATTGGTGAGAGCAGTTTCAGTAGTGTAATGGGGACAGAAAGATTGAGAGTCAAGTTAGATGAATTAGTAGAAAATAGCAAATATAAATGAAAGGGAGGGAGACAACAGAGTAATAGCTGATTAACTAACCATCTACTATGTGCAAGGCACTGTGCTACATTACATGCAGTGATACAAAAATGAGTAAGATAAAGTTCCTTAGTTCTGGAAACCCATGGTCTTCATAAAAGAGGGAATCTTATAAATTATTCCCAGAGGTGATAAGTACTTATATGCAGATATAAGATTGCAGTGGAAGCATAGAAGAGGGAGCCACAGAATAGCCAATCAATACATTAAATATATCTCCAAGGAAAAGTACATAATGGCTGGCATGTACTAGGCATGCATACATGAATGGATAAGGTAAAATTTGAACTGGATTTTGGAGGATGAAGAGGACTTTGATGAAGAAAAGTAGAAAGTGCCTTTCTGACAAAGGTAGCAGAAAGTGCAAAGACTAGCCAAATCCCCTAGGTCTGTTGGCTCTTATGGCTTAAGAAAAAAAACTGATACGTAACATAGAAGCTTGGAAGAAGTACTGAGGGAAGCCACAACCGCTGGGCAGAGAAAATGTGACAAGAGCTCAGAACTTCCTAAGAAGGTTTCACATGTCCACTTAGGTATTTGATAAATTACATTTTAATCCCAAATTATCTTGGCATCTTCCCCATCTCACTGTATCTGTCTTCTACCCTCCATACACTTGAGAAATATTAGCAAGACAAACACAGCTCTTTCTTTTTACTAAATACAAGATATATAAGCCATGTGTAATTGTTTTTAACTTTGGTAGCAGTTTTAATTTCCCTGATAGTCTACTTATAAATCTCTGGTGCAGGGTAGCAAAATACATTTAGAACCTCAGTATAATTTAGAACCAATGATTGATCCTACTTTCTTTCTTGTTTAGGACTCAAGCTGACTTAGAAGACATAGATCCTATGCCATTAACATGTTCAGAAATGTAGAGAGAGCTATTTTTGAAATAATTAAGTACCAAGGATGTTTTGCTATAGACTTAAGTCTTGGCTGCATTTTAGTACTGTTTCCAGTATACAACCCCTTTAATGAATCTAGTACCGTGGTGCTTTAGGTCAGTTCTTGTGAGTCTAGCCTAACTTAGGTTCTATATACTCCAGGCCAGGGTTCTAACAAATCTCTGCTGTTTGTCAAATGGTGTACTAGACAGAAGGTGGCTTTGTGCAGATCTCTTCTCCCTATAGCAAAACAACTCATGGGCCTGGCCTGCTGCCAGAAAGTCAGTAGTGTTATCTTTATAGATGAAATTTAGTGCATCATTATCTTACATTGTGCCAGAAGAGAGGGAAGAAGATTGACTTGGTAATTCACTATGTTTTGATCCTAATCTGTTTAGAAATATGATTTCTTAAAAAGGAAATGGAAAAAGAATGTGTTTCTCTTGATAGCTTCACAGTACCTCCTGAGAGGATGTTCAGTTATTGTAAATACAGCAATTTGATTATTTCCTCAAATTTCAGATATATTTCATCTCTTTAAAAAAATAAGCTACATTGAAATGAGCAAGTTTTAAAGTATGATTTGCATGCTTTCAAAAATGAAATTTTATGTTTCAGGTCACACATTTAAATCTCTGTTTTGTTCAAGAGAAAAAAAAACAAACTTCTTGCATGAGTCACAAAGTCACTGGTTTGTATAGGGCATTATCTTTACAAGTCATCTCCAAAGCTCTTTATAAACATAGATTTACACTGTAACTTATTTAAAGGAGAAGGGTCTATTTGTGGTACAAATATTTTAACCCAGAGGTTACTTTCAAGTTTCAGTTCAGCATTTTGAATCTAATCTGTTCTTCCCATCCCCTAGCATAGTATGCAGAAATCCAGAAGATATCAGAAATAAGGCCCAAATTTAGTACAGTTAAGCTTCCAGTGCATGGATAAAATATACCTACAAGAAAGAAAACTTCAGTTGATATTAACAAGCAATCTTTCTGACCCTTGATTTCTCTCTCAAACAGCTTGAGGCAAAGAAAACATAGAATTTAAAGCCACATAGACCTGATTTTAAATTTTAAATCACAGAGACCTGGGGCATCTGGGTGGCTCAGTCATTTAAGCATCCCACTCTTGATTTCAGCTCAGGTCATGATCTCAGGGTCTTGAGATCAAGCCCCACAGCAGGCTCCATGCTCAGTGGGAACCCCGCTTCTCTCCCTCTCTTTCCCTCTGCTTCTATGCCTGCTCCCACTCTCCCTCTCTCTCTCTCTCTCTCTCTACTAAATAAATAAGGGGCACCTGGGTGGCTCAGTTAAGTGTCTGCCTTCAGCTCAGGTCATGATCCCAGGGTCCTCAGATAGAATCCCGCATTGGGCTCCCTGTTCAGCAGGGGTTCTGCTTCTCCCTCACCCTCTGCCTCTCCTCCCTGCTTGTGTTCTCTCTCTCATTCAAATAAATAAATAAAGTCTTTAAAATTAAATTAAATTAATCTTTTTAAAAAATAACTGAGACCTAATTTCAAATCCTAGCTGAACTGCTTTTAGCTTTGTGGCCTTGGCCAAGTCATGTAACCTCTCTCAGCATACGTTTTCTCATTATATAAAGACAATATGATACTTTCTTTGATAAGCTATTTAAAAAAGGATTAGAGGTAATATAAAATTCCTAATTCAATGCTGGCACATAACAGGCGCTCAATAATTGGTATTTATTAATATCAACTGTAAAATGACAATAGTACTAATCCATCTACTTCCCAGGTTATAGATAAATAAATGAGAATGCTTTTCTTCAAACATCACAGTCTTTTTTTTTAATGATTTTTTATTATATTATGTTAGTCACCATACAGTACATCCCCGGTTTCTGATGTAAACTTCGATGATTCATTAGTTGCGTATAACACCCAGTGCACCATGCAATACGTGCCCTCCTTACTACCCATCACCAGTCTATCCCATTCCCCCACCCCCCTCCCTTCTGAGGCCCTCAGTTTGTTTTTCAGAGTCCATAGTCTCTCGTGCTTCATTCCCCCTTCTGATTACCCCCCCTTTCTTTATCCCTTTCTTCCCCTACCGATCATCCTAGTTCTTATGTTCCATAGATGAGAGAAATCATATGATAATTGTCTTTCTCTGCTTGACTTATTTCACTTAGCATTATCTCCTCCAGTGCCCATCCATGTTGCAGCAAATGTTGAGAAATCGTTCTTTCTGATAGCTGAATAATATTCCATTATATATATGGACCACAACTTCTTAATCCAGTCATCTGTTGAAGGGCATCTCGGCTCCTTCCACGATTTAGCTGTTGTGGACAATGCTGCTATGAACATTGGGGTGCATATGGCCCTTCTCTTCACTACATCTGTATCTTTGGGTAAACACCCAGTAGTGCAATGGCTGGGTCATAGGGTAGCTCAATTTTTAACTTTTTAAGGGACCTCCACACTGTTTTCCAGAGTGGCTGTACCAACTTGCATGCCCACCAACAGTGTAGGAGGGATCCCCTTTCCCCACATCCTCTCCAACAATTGTTGTTTCTTGCCTTGTCTGTTTTTGCCATTCTAACTGGCGTAAGGTGGTATCTCAATGTGGTTTTGATTTGAATTTCCCTGATGGCTAATGATTTTGAACATTTTTTCACGTGTCTGTTAGCCATTTGTATGTCTTCATTGGAAAAGTGTCTGTTCATATCTTCTGCCCATTTTTTGATTTGATTATTTGTTTCTCATGTATTGAGTTTGAGAAGTTCTTTGTAGATCTTGGATACCAGTCTTTTATCTGTAGTGTCATTTGCAAATATATTCTCCATTCCGTGGGCTGCCTCTTAGTTTTTTTGACTGTTTCCTTGGCTGTGCAGAAGCTTTTTATCTTGATGAAGTCCCACAAGTTCATTTTATCTTTTGTTTCTCTTGCCTTTGGAGATGTGTCATGAAAAAGGTTGCTTTGGCCGATGTCATAGAGGTTGCTGCCTATGTTCTCCTCTAGGATTTTGATGGATTCCTGCCTCACATCGAGGTCTTTCATCCATTTGGAGTTTATTTTTGTGTATGGTGTGAGAGAGTGGTCAAGTTTCATTCTTTTGCATGTAGCTGTCCAATTTTCCCAGCACCATTTATTGAAGAGACTGCCTTTTTTCCACTGGATTTTTTTTCCTGCTTTATCAAAGATTAGTTGCCCAAAGAGCCGAGGGTCCATTTCTGGGTTCTCTATTCTGTTCCATTGGTCTATGTGTCTGTTTTTGTGCCAGTACCATGCTGTCTTTGTGATCACAGCTTTGTAGTACAGCTCAAAATCAGGCATTGTGATACCCCCAGCTTTGTTTTTCCTTTTCAACAGTTCCTTGGCGATTCGGGGCCTTTTCTGTTTCCATACAAATTTAAGGACTATTTGTTCCAGTTCTTTGAAAAATGTCCTCGGTATTTTGATCAGGATAGCATTGATAATGTAGATTGCTCTGGGTAGCATGGACATTTTAACTATGTTAATTCTTCTGATCCATGAGCATGGAATATTTTTCCATCTTTTTGTGTCTTCCTCAATGTCTTTCAAGAGTGATTTATAGTTTCTAGAATATAGGTCCTTTACGTCTCTGGTTAAGTTAATTCCAAGGTAACATATGGTTTTTGGTGCTATTGTAAATGGGATGAATTCCCTAATTTCTCTTTCTTCAGTCTCATTATTCCTGTATAGAAATGCAACTGATTTCTGAGCATTGATTTTGTATCCCGCCACATTACTGAATTGCTCTATAACTTCTAATAATTTGGGAGTGGATTCTTTTGGGTTTTCCATATAGAGTATCATGTCATCTGCGAAGAGAGACAGTTTGACTTCTTCTTTGCCATTATGGATACCTTTTATCCCTTTTTGTTGTCTGATTGCTGTTGAAAGGACTTCTAGTACTATGTTGAATAATAGTGGTGAGAGTGGGCATCCTTGTTGTGTTCCTGATCTTAAGGGAAAGGCTTCCAGCTTTTCCCCATTGAGAATAATATTTGCTGTAGGCTTTTCATAGATGGTTTTTATGAAATTGAGGAATGTTCCCTCTATCCCTACACTCTGAAGGGTTTTAATCAGGAAAGGATGCTGTATTTTGTCAAATGCTTTTTCTGCATCAATTGAGAGGATCATATGGTTCCTGAGACTTTTCTTGTTGATATGATGTATCACACTGATTGATTTGCGAATGTTGAAACCACGCTTGCATCCCAGGTATGAAACCCACTTGGTCATGATGGATGATCCTTTTAATACACTGTTGGATTCTATTAGCCAGGATCTTGTTGAGGATTTTGGCGTCCATATTCATTACGGAAATCGGTCTGTAATTCTCCTTTTTGATGGGGTCTTTGCCTGGTTTGGGGATCAAGGTAATATTGGCCTCATAGAATGAGTTTGGTAGCTTTCCTTCTGTTTCTATTTTTTGAAATAGCTTTAGGAGATTAGGTATTTTTTTTTAAGATTTTTTTATTTATTTATTCGACAGAGAGAGAGACAGCCAGCGAGAGAGGGAACACAAGCAGGGGGAGTGGGAGAGGAAGAAGCAGGCTCACAGAGGAAGAGCCTGACGTGGGGCTCGATCCCAGGACTCCGGGATCACGCCCTGAGCCGAAGGCAGACGCTTAACCGCTGTGCCACCCAGGCGCCCCATAGGAGATTAGGTATTATTTCTTCTTTGAATGTTTGGTAGAATTCCCCAGGAAAACCATCCAGGCCTGGAGTTTTGTTATTTGGAAGGTTGTTTATCACTGACTCAGTCTCTTCATAATTAATTGGCCTGTTTAAAAAATCAATTTCTTCCCAAACATCACAGTCTCTTAGCCACTTTTATAGTTGAGAAAAGAAGCTATTCTGCTTATCTCACAGGATTAGTGATGATCAAAGGAGATAATATATGCTAAAGCACTTAGAAAATATAAAGTGTGATTAAAGATCAAGGTGGAGTCTTTAGTTTAAATAAGCCTTGTCTTAAGAGTTCTCTTTTTCTTCTTCCACCAATGAATTAAGAATTAAAGAATAAAAATTGAATATCACAAACTGCTATTACTATTGATAGTTTGTTACATCTGATTTTTCCATTTGCAGAAATATACAGAATGTGAGTTTTGTAAATAAAGTATCTTCTCAGTATACCCTGATTATTCATATGTCTTTTATTTAGCAACTTCAAACATCCAGAACACAGCCTGGATACCCAAAAGGAGGTGGGATGAAAGCCCTATGATCTGGAAACAAAATCCCAAGCCAATGAGGCCTCTCACTCTACACCTGTAAGGGAGTAGTACCAACTTTACTAAGCATCTTGGTTTAGTGTTGTATATAAAATAAAGGTTGCTTACTGATAATGAGCTTAGTTGTCTTGACAACCAATTAAAATGAGAGAAGGGATCTGCTGGATGTAAGAAAACTGATACTCTAAGGAGGCACAGTCAGCAGTATAAAGAACAGAAAAATTCTAAAAACAGAACTAGAATACTGAAGTCACGTGGACCATTCATGTAGGGGTTCAAACTTCACTTTGCACCTTAGTAGACACTGAGCACCTCATTGTATGGTCCAGTAGGGAATTCTCATAGTGATGCTTAGTCCCCAACAAATAACTATATCTGACATGACAAGACAAAGAAGTCTCGAAACATTTTAGAAAGATTTCTGTCAGATTTCAAAGTTTGCTGGTTTGGAGTAAGTTTTAGTTATCCGGAAAACTCATTCCTGTGCATCCACTTCTATGGTGCCAAGTAAGTGAGGTGTTAGCTATGCATACAGCTGCTAGGTGAAAACTATGTAACATTGTAATTAGATAGAAATCTGATTTTTTAAAAAAATCTAATGTATAGTATTTAACCAACTCCACTAGAAGCCATCTTAAAGGTTATATAATAAATTCTAAAATATTTGATATGGATTTTTAAAAATGTGAATAGCTAAACATAAAAATGACCCATGACATAATTTAATAATTCCTGATGGATGCAAGAGGTACATCAGAATCTTATAGGACCTTAAGAATATCATTTATAAATAGCAATTATTGATCAAAACTGTACATGTAAATGTTGTAGATTGAACTGAATCTAGTCTGGATTGAAGTCCTTAGCTCTCCCACTTACTGGTTCTCTAACTTGAGGCAAGTCAGCCTCCATGTCATTTCATGGGATTGTGTAAGGGTCAAAAAAAAATGATGTAGATGCAAATGCTATGTAAACTACACAGCGATGTACAAATATGAAGTGTTACTTCTCATAAAAGTTGAATACAGAAAAAAATGTGTTTTGTAAGAGGTAATTGGGGATTTCAAATCAATACGGGATAATAAGAAAACCAAAGTTTTACTTATTCTTAACATATCATGTAACATTGCCATGGAATGGCAACCATAGCAGAAAAATAAGTGGTCTTATTTTTTTCACCAAACCTTGCCGGGTACAGCCCCTTGATTTTACTAAATTAGTCACCCCTCCCCCATCTTTTCTTATCCTGGTTAGAAGCCAGCTCTAAAATTTCATGGCCTTTAAGCAGCCTTAATGCATTTCTCTCCCTATAGCTCATCTTCTTTACATTCTTCCATGTTCATGTTTAAGACATTTACATTTTCTAGATCTCTTTCATGTACTTCTCTCATCTTCTCAGCTAGCTAATAAGCCACAAGAGGTTAGGGATCCCTTCTACCCCAGTGTGGCAACTAGCACAGGATAAACAGTCAAGTAGTTAATAAATGTTTACAGATTGAAAGAAGACATGCCATAGGTCCATGCTGAAGCACACCCTCTTATAATAGAGAAAGCTATACAGCTGACCCTTGAAAAGCATGGGTTTGAACAGCACAGGTCCACTTATTTGCAGATTTTCTTTGATAAACACAGTACAGCACTGTAAATGTATTTTCTCTTCTTTATGATTTTCTTAATAAGGTTTTGTTTCCGCAAATACTTTGTAAGTCATTGAGATATTGAGGGAAGGAATTGTTATAAATTATTGTTCATGAAGGAGCAACCTACAGGCCCTTTCCAGTTCTATTCCTGAACCACAATAACCATGCTGTCCACAAATGGCTTCTTCCAAGGACAATTATGTACAATACATATAATGTTCCATTCTCACATTTAAACACAAATGAACAAATAAGAATTACATTGTCATTTATCATCACATATTTATTATTTCACCCTTCATTCCCCAGATTGCATTACTTCTCTGCCTGCTGTTGTATAGGATGGCAGATCTTGACCTTTTGTTGCCATAATTCACAGCTTGGATAGCATTCACATGTTCTTCCCTGGGGTCCTTGGAGTTCTGGGCATTTTTCTAGTATGCTGGCTATAAATAGGCCCATTTCTTTTTTGCTCAAGAAAACCTATCAGAATGCAAATGAGAGTGACACTATTATAGAAACACCATGAAATCTATTTCAGTACCTTCAGTACTTTGATAGCAACAACACCTGCAGCATACTTCAATACCTTAGTTGTAAATCACTGGGGTAGTATTGTTTTAGGGACCTGGGTTCAAGGTGCAGGTCTGCTACTTACCTGTTCTGAAACTTTGAACATGCTAATTAATCTCTCAGCCTCAGTTCCTATAAAATAGCATTAATGGTAATACCAACTTCACTGGGTTACTGTGGGGATTAAATATGTGATTTGAAAAGCACTTTCTATATACAAACAATGAGACTGAAGCAAGAGAAATTAGGGAGTCAATTCCATTTACAATAGCACCAAAAATCATACGATATCTCAGAATTAACTTAACTAGAGAGGTAAAGGATCTATATTCTAGAAACTACAGATCACTCTTGAAAGACATTGAAGAAGACACAAAAAGATGGAAAAATATTCCATGTTCATTAATCTGAAGAATAAACATAGTTAAAATGTCCGTGCTACCCAGAGCAATCTACACTTTCAATGCCATCCCAATCAAAATACCAATAACATTTTTCAAAGAGCTGGAACAAACAGCCCTTAAATTTGTGTGGAACCAAAAAAGGCCCCGAATCACCAAGGAATTATTGAAAAGGAAAAACAAAGCTGGGGGCATCACAATGCCAGATTTCAAGCTATACTACAAAGCTGTGATCCCAAAGACAGCATGGTCCTGGCACAAAAAACAGACACACAGACCAATGGAACAGAATAGAGACCCCAGAAATGGACCCTCAGCTCTATGGGCAACTAATCTTTGACAAAGCAAGAAAAAACATCCAGTGGAGAAAAGACAGTCTCTTCAATAAATGGTGCTGGGAAAATTGGACGGCTATATGCAAAAGAATGAAACTTAACCACTCTCTCACACCATACACAAAGATAAACTCCAAATGGATGAAAGGCCTCGATGTGAGACAGGAATCCATCAAAATCATAGAGGAGAACATAGGCTGTAACCTCTTTGACATCAGCCACAGCAAATTCTTTCATGACACATCTCCAAAGGCAAGAGAAACAAAAGAAAAAAATGAACTTGTGGGACTTCATCAAGATCAAAAGCTTCTGCACAGCCAAGGAAACACTCAGAAAAACTAAGAGGCAGCCACAGAATGGGAGAAGATATTTGCAAATGACACTACAGATAAAAGACTGGTATCCAAGATCTACAAAGAACTTCTCAAACTCAATACATGAGAAACAAATAATCAAATCAAAAAATGGGCAGAAGATATGAACAGACACTTTTCCGATGAAGACATACAAATGGCTAACAGGCACATGAAAAAATGTTCGAAATCATTAGCCATCAGGGAAATTCAAATCAAAACCATCTTGAGATACCACCTTACGCCAATTAGAATGGCAAAAATTGGCAAGGCAAGAAACAACAATTGTTGGAGAGCATGTGGAGAAAGGGGATCCCTCTTACACTGTCAGTGGGAATGCAAGTTGGTACAGCCACTTTGGAAAACAGTGTGGAGGTTTCCTCAAAAAGTTAAAATTAGAGCTACCCTATGACCCAGCCATTGCACTACTGGGTATTTACCCCAAAGATACAGATGTAGTGAAGAGAAGGGCCATATGCACCCCAATGTCCATAGCAGCATTGTCCACAATAGCTAAATTGTGGAAGGAGCCGAGATGCCCTTCAAAAGACGAATGGATAAAGAAGATGTGGGCCATATATACAATGGAATATTTCTCAGCCATCAGAAAGAACGATTACCCAACATTTGCAACAACATGGACAGGACTGGAGGAGATTATGCTAAGTGAAATAAGTCAAGCAGAGAAAGACAATTATATGCTTTCACTCATTTGTGGAACATAAGGAATAGCAGGAAGATCAGTAGGAGAAAGAAGGGAAGAATGAAGGGGGGGGTAAACAGAAGGGGGAATGAACCACGAGAGACTGTGGACTCTGGGAAATAAACTGAGGGCTTCAGAGGGGAGGGGGGTGGGGGACTGGGATAGGGCAGTGATGGGTATTAAGGAGGGCACATATTGCATGGAGCACTGGGTGTTACACGCAAATAATGAACCATGGAACACTACATCAAAAACTAAGGATGTACTCTATGGTGACTAACATAACATAATAAAAAAATTATTATTAAAAAAATGAAACGCACTTTTTAAAATTTAAAGTCCTGGGCAAATATGAGTTCTATGTATTCATATGCACCTGTGTGATTTTTCTTTTCTTCATTGTCAGGCCCTTGCCTAGGTCCTGGTTTACCTAGTACTTTGTCTCATTCCTAAGTTTATGTAAATTTCTTAGCCCCTTTTCCCTCAAAATCATTCTGTTGTAGTCAATCCAGCTAACAGTTCCAGATTTATTTTTTTCCATTACAACCAGCTATGCTAAACCCTAACTCCTAGAGGTTATTCTTACTGTACTCATAATGATGAACTTCAATGTAGTCTAAGACAGAAAAAAAACTCCTTATTTTAGAATTTTCCATCTTTTTGCCACTCCCAGAGAATGCTCTCATAAGTCAATTTCTTCTCCTGCCTTGTCAGTACATCCAGCATATACCTGCGTATGGCCCAGTGCAGAAAGACAACTTGAGGGATGCACAGGAAGGGAACTGACCACCAAGAACAGGGCAAGTATGGAGGGTCTAAGGAAAACAGACCCAAGTTCTCGAAATGTGGTGGCATTGTCAAAGTTAGTATGGGACTCTTCAACAGGAAGGCCTGGCTATTCCCACTGCTACTGTTCCAAGCTTTAACTCCATATGCTACAGCCCAGTAGAGCGAAACAGGATTGGAAAACTAGGACCAACTGCCACTCGTAATGTTTTATGGGACTCCACAAGCAGCCCCATTCCTACCAATTGCTCTTCCTACTGGTTCTGATCTATATTGGAACTCCCTCTGGCTGATCTCCATTGCCTTCTCCTTCATCCATTACATAGCTGTTTCAGTTGGGTGGGAATTGTGAATTCTTAGATCTCTACCGAAAAGAAACTCTTACATGTATACAATAACAGACTTAGACAAGAATATACAGTAGCAAAATCTAACAACCCAAATGCTCATTAATAAAATAGTATATGGATAAACTATGACATAGTCATGCAATGAAATATTAAACAGGCAAACCAATGAACTGCAGCAACACTTATTGGTATGAATGAATCTTACAAATATAATTTTAAGCTTATAAAACGTAAGTCCCCTATGTTGAAGTTGTCACCAAAAAAGCCATGTATGTTCTGGGTATATATATCTAGGGGAAATAAAATGGCTATCTCAAAGAGATACCTGCACCCTCATGTTCATTGCAGCATTCTTTATTCTTCCAAGACATGGAAACATTAGTGTTCATCAGTCAATGAATGGATAAAGAAAATGTGGGTTGTGTGTGCCTGTGTGTATACACAAACACAATGGAATATTATTGGGCCATAAAATAGAAGAAAATCTTGCCATTTGTGACAATGTGGATGAACCTTGAAGGCATTATGCTAAATTAAATAAGTCAGACAGAAAAAGACAGAAGTTGTATGATCTCACTCATATGTGGCATCTAAGAAAAAAAAACAAATTCATAGAAACAGAGAACATATTGGTTGTCAGAGGCAGAGGGTGGGAGATTGGGGAAATGGGTGAAGATGGTCAAAAGGTACAAACATTCTGTTTTACGATTAATAAGTTCTGGGGATAGAATGTACAGCTTGGCAACTGTAGTTAACAGTACTGCATTGTATATTTGAAAGTTGCTAAGAGAGTAGATCTTAAAAGTTCTCATCATAAGAAAAAATATTTGTAACTATGTGTCATGATGGATATTAACTAAAATTATTGGGTAATTATTTCACAATATATACATATATCAAATCTTTACCTTGTACACCATAAACTAATGTTATATGACAGTTATATCTTAAGAAAACCAGAAAAATAAAATAAAAACAATATGTATTAAATGCATTTAAGAAACAAATCACCTTTGACCTATAATAATGAAAAACCTATTTGAATGCTGAAAAAAGGTAATTCCCAAAACATTAAATACAGCATAATAACCATTATATAGTTACAAACAACTAGTTTTTTTTAAAGCTTTTTAGGAATACATATAAATGTGATAGAATTATACGAAAAGGAAGTTGAGAGAATGATGAACACAGGATTCGGAGTAGTTTACCCGTGGTGGGGGAGATAGGGAGATGAGAGTGAGAAGGAACTGCATTATGGAATGTAAGTTTTTATGAAGCCCTAGTTTTTATTTTGAGTGATTGGTTCCCAGGTGCTTGTCACACTATTTTTTAAAACTAACTAAATAGGGGAAGGAAAGGAAAAATAAAATAAGATGAAAATTGAGAGGAAGACAAACCATAAGAGACACTGAACTCTAGGAAACAAACTAAGGGTTGCTAGAGAGGAGGAGGGTGGTGGGAAGGGATAATTGGGTGATGGGAATTAAGGAGGACACTAGATGTAATGAGCACTGGGTGTTATTTGCAGCTGATGAATCACTAAATTCTACCTCTGAAACTAATAAAAAAAAGTAAATAAAGTGAGTTACACATAGACTAGTGTGAATTAAGATATGCTGTAAATGTGAAACATGCCAGATTTCAAAGACTTAGTACCAAAAAGAGCAATGTAAAACATCTTGTCAATACATATTTACATTGATTACATGTTGAAATTATAATATTTTGGATATGTTGAGTTAAAATTTAATATTAAAATTAATTTCACTTTTTTTTACTTTTTAATATGGCTAATAGAAAACTTAAGATTACATATGTGGCTCAAACGTGTGGCTTACATTATGTATCTGTTGAACAGTGGTGGTGTAAGAATTCTACAGTACTAGTCTTTATATTTATAACCAGCTGTTTTCAAACTTAAAGCTATTTAGTTTGTCTTTTTAGGCTTAATAATTCTAATTTATTTTATTTTCGGCTCCTGAAATTTCAATTGAAAGGGTTTTTCAAAGATTTATTTATTGATTTTAGAGACAGAGAGAGAGCATGAGTAGGGGAAGGAGCAGAGGGAGAGGAGAAGCAGACTCCCCACTGAGCAGGAAGCCCTATGCAGGGCTCAGTCTCAAAACTCGGAGATCATGACCTGAGCCAAAACCAAGAGTTAGATGCTAACCAAGTGAGCCACCCAAGCACCCCTCAAATGAAAGTTTTAAAAATTGGAAAGCAATGCACGCTCCTTCTAAAAAAAGTTAGGCATTAGAGAAATTTGATTTAACACAGGAAAGTAGCACCACAACCTCAGTTTCCAGACATAGCCACTATTAACAACTAAGTAGCTTTCTAGGTATGTGTGCTTTTAAGATTTTAGAACCTGAGCATCGGCGTCATCCCTCTCCTTTCAAGCATTCCCTGTGACCAGAGAAGCAATGGAAGTTCATAGCTTGGTTTTGTGTGAAGGAAAGAACTAAATCAGTGATTCCTACCTCTGGAGTGGGAATACTCTCATGTTAGCTGGATTTTGGATTTCTTACCCTGGCCAAGACTCTTCTCCTCCTCAAAAGAAATGACATTTGGCATATATTTATACTAAAAGCTAAAGTGAACTGAAATTAATTTTTCAAGAATGTCCTAATATATCTGGAAAAAATCAGAGAGCTAATGGGATATTGTAAAACCAGAATTGAGAATCACTGTTTCAGTGTATTGATCTCCAACAAAGTACCTGATCATCTCTCCCAGTGGGTATGAAGGAGGCTTCTGGTTGGGGCATAATGATCTGAAGAAAACAAGATACATCCATTTCTCTTCTGTCATAGGTTCCTCTCTATTCTTAGGAAACAGTTTAATAGAGGTAGCTGAAGGGAAAGAAATATACAAAGGTCAATTTGGGATTATATGCTAGATCTTGAAAATGTTCTTTCCATATTGCCTGAGGCTCTATATAAAAATCATTAATAGAGGAATAGCTTCTCTTTCAAGTGCCATGGAGATTACAGAAGCTATTTGCTCTGTTTATATTATTGATTGATAAGTTCAAAGATTCTGGATGCGTTTCTTGGAAAAACAACAAATAATTTGACATTTTTCCTTGTTGTCCATTCAATGAAGTGAATTCATGCAACGTTATATTCTTAAGAAACATACAAATGAACTTTTAAATTATATTCTATATGATCTCACTTTTTGCATTTGTTGAGACCTGCATGAGAAAAATAAATACAAACTGCATTCTTACTGCTATTCTTATTAGGATCTCTTTCCTCTCCCTTTTACGGTGAAATGACAGACTTGAAGTAGGCGTTCCAATCAAGGGTCTTCTGAAACTATTTTTTTTATTTGAGATGACGGGTATGTTTATTAACTTGATTGTGGTGATGGCTCCAGGCGTATGTATACATCTGAATTTATCAATTGCATGCAGTAAATATGTACAGTTCTCTCTTTTTTTAATAGTATTTTTTATTATATTATGTTAGTCACCATACAGTACATCCCTGGTTTTTGATGTAAAATTCCATGATTCATTACTTGCATATAACACCCAGTGCACCATGCAATACGTGCCCTCCTTAATACCCATCACCAGCCTATCCCATTCCCCCACCCCCTCCCTTCTGAAGCCCTCAGTTTGTTTCCCAGAGTCGATAGTCTCTCATGGTTCATTCCCCCTTGGCTGTTCCCCACCCCCTCTTCTTCCCTTTCTTCTCCTACCGATCTTCCTACTTCTTATGTTCCATAAATGAGTGAAACCATATGATAATTGTCTTTCTCTGCTTGACTTATTTCGCTTAGCATTATCTCCTCCAGTCCCGTCCATGTTGCAGCAAATGTTGAGAATTCGTTCTTTTTGATGGCTAATATTCCACTGTATATATGGACCACATCTTCTTAATCCAGTCATCTGTTGAAGGGCATCTCAGCTCCTTCCACGATTTAGCTATTGTGGACAATGCTGCTATGAACATTGGGGTGCATATGAAACTCTTTTTAAGTCATTGCTCAAAGACATCCTGTCTACCCTTAAGTCCATTATCATTTTTCCTCTAATCTAACTCTCTTAACTCTTCAGTTCCAATTTATTTCTTTATTGGTCACGTGTTTGTTTTTCTTTTCCCTCCTCCTCCTATTAGATTGGCACTTCCTTAAAGTTAGAGACCATGTCTAGATCTAATGCACATATCCAGCAAATACTTATCAATAATATTATTACCTAGAACCCATTTGCCCTAAACTTTGCCTGGGTTTATCTTATGCTACTCATGCCTTTTTTTAACGCAGTAATTACAAATAACATAGTAAACTTGTCCAGAGATCACAAAACAATAAATTGGAATTATAAACAAATGGCCTATTTATATATTTTTCACATTTTTAGTTTGCTTTTGCTATACATAAATCGTGTCCCATGTGTGGAGCACTGTGCGATCTAATTGATTGAACAAAATGTTAAACAGAGCAGTTGGCAGAAAATAGATTTAGAATTCAGATCCAGTCCAACTACTAACTAACTGTGGGACTTAGATGGATCAAACCTCTGCTTAATTTCTTGGGCATGGGAGGTAGATGGACTAACACTCATCCTGATCACTTCACAAGGGTAATAACAGCATAAGTACATCAGAAAATATATCAGGAATGGATAAAGACATGTGGTATAGATATACAATGGAATATTACTCAGTCATCAAAAAATGAAATCTTGCCATTAGCAATGACATGGATGGAGCTAGTGTGTATCATGCTAAGTGAAATGAATCAGTCAGAGAAAGACAAATACCATATGACATCACTTGTATGAGGAATTTAAGAAATAAAACAGATGAATATATGGGGAGGGGGCAAAGAAAAAAAGAAGAGAGGGAAACAAAGCCTAAGAGACTCTTAACAATAGAGAACAAACTGAGGGTTGATGAAGGGAGGTAGGTGGGGGGTGGGCTAGATGGCGGATGGGTAATAAAGAGGACAATTGTGAGCACTGGGTGTTGTAGCTAAGTGATGAATCACTGAATTCTACTCCAGAAACCAATTTTGCACTGTGTGTTAACTAGGTAAAATTTAAATTAAAAAAATATATCAGAAAGTGCTTTGTAAATTAAACACCATATAAATATGAGGTTCTTCAGATGTGATTACATTTGCACTTCCAACATTAGAAGAAAATTCATTTCCTGTTAGCTTCCTTTGTAGTTTGCAGATGTAGCCACAAAGTACTTTGGCCTTTGTCAGTATAGTAAAAAAAAATGCTAGCCTTTAGACAGATGTAATTTATTGGAGAAAATGATATTAGCTCACTTTTATCTTTTTTAAAAATTAAAATAGAACATTTTATTAAAATAGCTAAACCTAGTAATATAAACATTATATTAAATATTATACACACAGCAAAATTCCAAAGCACCTAATACATTGCTCACTAATTATTGACTTATAATCCTCATTATTGTTTTAAAGCAGCTTTATTGAGATATAATTCACATACCATATACCTCACCCATTAACATGTACAACTCTGTAATTTTTAGAATATTCACAGAGTTGTACAACCAGCAACAAAATGAATTTTAGAACATTTTCATTACCTCAAAAAGAAACTCTTTAGCTATCATCCCCCAACTCCTTCATTCTCTCCCCCAGCCCTAGGCAACCACTAATGCATCTTCTGTCTCAATAGATTTGCCTATTCTGGACATTTCATGTTAATGGACTCATACAATGGTCTTTTGTGTCTGACTTTTGCTCTTAGCATGATCGTTTCAAGGTTCATCCATTTTGTAGCATATATCAATATTTCATTCCTTTTTTATTGTGGTAAAATATGTATAACATAAAATTTACCATTTAACCATTTTAAAGGATACAATCCAGTGGTATGAAGTACACTCACAGTGTTTTGCAACCGTCACTACTCTCCATTTCCAAAACTTTTTTATCCTCCCAAAGAGAAACTCTCTATCCACTAAACTATGACTCCCCTTTCCCCACTCCTACCAGCTACTGGTAACCACTCTTCTAATTTCTGTCTCTATGACTTTGTCTATTCTAGGTACCTCATATAAATAGAATCATAGAATATTTGTCCTTTTGTGTCTGGCTTATTTTAATTAGCATTATGTTGTAAGGTTCATACATATTGAAGTATGTATCAGTACTTCATTCTTTTTAGGGATGAATAATGTCATAGGGGTATACCATATTTTATCCGTTCATTAGTTGATGGACACTTGAGTTGTTTCCACTTTGGGCTGTTATGAATAATGCTGTGAACTTCCATGTATACATTTTAATGAAAATATGTTTTCATCTCTCTTAGGTATATATCCAGGAGTAGAATTTCAGGATCAAATAGTAACTCCATGTTCTATCTTTTGGAACTTCCAGACTGCTTCCCAAAGCAGCTATACCATTTTACAATCCCACTAGTAGTGTATGAGGGATCATGGAACATTACATCAAAAACTAAGGATATACTGTATGGTGACTAACATAACGTAGTAAAAAATTATTATAAAAAATTTTAAAAAATATTCTGTATTTAATTCTTGTAAGATATATGATTTGTAAATATTCCCTCCCATTCTGTAGGTAGTCTTTCTACTTTCTCATTGTTATCATTTGCCGCACATAAGTTTTTAATTTTGATGAAGTCTATTTTTCTTTTGTCACTTGTGTTCATCATTATTTTTATTGCTTCTGTTATAAAAAAAGAAAAATCCAGGGGCGCCTGGGTGGCACAGCGGTTGGGCGTCTGCCTTCGGCTCAGGGCGTGGTCCCGGCGTTCTGGGATTGAGCCCCGCATCGGGCTCCTCCGCTGGGAGACTGCTTCTTCCTCTCCACTCCCCCTGCTTGTGTTCCCTCTCTCACTGGCTGTCTCTCTCTCTCTCTGTCAAATAAATAAATAAAATTAAACTAAAAAATCCAGGGTATGTTTTTTACTCTCCATGTGATTTGATGCTCAGTCACAACTCAAACGGCTCTGATTTTACTATGATTTCAGGTCTCCAAAGTTTCTTTGACGATGGTAGTCTACCTTTGCCACATTAGTTTCCCTCCAGAACTGAGTGGTCTAAACTGGGAAACAAGAAGTCAATACTTCCTCTCCTCGCCCTTTTGTAAAGACCGTTTCTTCCTATCTTTCAGTTGGCAGAAATGGAGGGATATTATAGTCATATTGATATATCTGTACTTTAACATCTAACCAATATACTTGGTCTCTTTATTAAATTGATTGAATTTTGCCTACAAAGACCTACTATAGTAAGCATGCTGTAACACTTAACTATGATGTTAAGTCTTGGACTATAATAACACATGTTTTTTTCTGAATAACTTAGTTATAGAATACCACAGCAAAAGAATTCGTCTGAACTGATTACTACATGAGATCACATTTCTGCCAGAACAAAACGCTTATGACCTCTAGGGTTTCCTTCAGCTCTGAAATTATGTTCATTTTAGGCTGACTTAAAATTGTTTCATAAAACTATTTAACATATCTAATTCATTTATTACGGGCTAAATAAACCAAGTGCTGTGATATAGACCTCAGGCTCAGTTCTAAAAATAACTTTCATCTATTTTATTCCTACTATGATCTGGGCATTGTGCTAAGCATTCTAATCCTCACATTATTCCTGCACATGAAATGGAGTTATTCTCATTTTACATACAAACAGAATATCAACCTCAGAAATGTTAAGTAATTTGGGCAGAGGGTGCAGGTGGTGAGAAAAGATAAGAACAAAAATAAAGTCTTCCTTTAGCATTATGTTATAAGGTTCATACCTATTGAAGTATGTATCAGTACTTCATTCTTTTGGGGGATACCATATTTTATCCATTCATTAGTTGATGGACACTTGAGTTGTTTCCATTTTGGGCTGTTATGAATAATGCTGTGAACTTCCATGTATACATTTTAATGAAAATGTCTTGTCTTAGTTTGTCAGAGGCTAGTCATGTTCTTTAGCAGTTTTTTCAGAGTTGTTGAGCACCAAATTTGGGCCCTTACTTAATGTGCTTTATGTCATTGAACTCTCATAACAATCTGGTAAAGTCAATATTATTGTTCTTATTTTACAGATGAGCAAACTGTGGCTTGGAAAGATTAAGTAACTTGTCCAAAGCCACACAACTAGTTAGTGGTAAAAATTAATCCAAGGTCTTTTTGACTCCAGAGTTCTTTCAAATACACTGCCTCCAAGTGACTTAGCATGGTCAGACACTTGTTTTTCCCTTGTAATATTCAGTGCTATAATCAGTCTGGTACTAGTAATGCAGCAACATCTGAAGCATGCTGGTTTGAGGGGGAGTTTAAGGAGCAGAAAATGGCATCTAAGACAGGAATTGTAAAGTGAAGATATTGGCCTTTTCGGAAACGTTGGATTTGAATTATATAGTTTATACCAAGAATCCCAACAAGTAAGTCACTATCACTTTGAGTTGAGAACATGTGTATGGGAAAATGTTCTGCTATTGCTTTTGAGACTTAAAGCAGCTGCTATGACAACCCCCCAGGAGAACCCACTTCCACCAGTCTTACTTTTACTTAACAGTAACTGTGAATGTCAAATCTTGTTTTATGTACAAGGAGCCAGAGTTACCCTGCCACTTACATCTTTCCCCCAAGAAACAAAAAGCTTTATAAACCCACAAAGGAGCATTATATAGAAAGAGAACTTGGACCACACCAAGAGTGATCAGTTTAACATTCCACAAATTTCCCCTGAAATTAGGAATGGTATTTTTCCTGCTTTTCATAAACCTAGTAAATTCCCAACTCTTTAAGTTTTCCTAGACACTCTTTCACTATGGTTTATTCCTTAAATCATTACTATTATCAGAAATGCCCTTAGATGTCAAAAAAATCCATTTTTGAGGACATTGTATGCTCTGCTGATTTTTTTCATAAAAAGAAAATAGAAGGACTTATGTTTCTGCCAAGATGCAGAAACCTCATTCCTTCTAGGTCTTCCCTCTTACACTAACATCCCCTGGACATAAGACATACAAACAAGACTGAAAAGTGGAAACAACAGGCAGACTGCTTAAGAAATTGAGGAACAATACAGTGGTACATTCCCTGGGTTTCCTTTTTGCCTCCTGTATATCCCAGATAGGTCACTACAGAAGCTTCCAGTCCACGACTGCCAACAGGCACAAACAAAAATATCTCTAAGAAAAGCCTGACCCCCATATCTGAAGGAAAGGAGGAAAGGTTTGCCTAACAACAGAAAACCTTTTTGGCAATACCTGCTCTGTTGTAGCCAAACACCAACAGAAAAATCTCTCCCTCCCCACTGCCCCCCTGTTTAAATGGAGCCTAACAGGAAGTAATATTTCACTCCACTCCTTCCCACAAAAAAGCAGGCAGCATGCTCCTATCTCACTGTTGGGTGGTATTGGCAGAATTGGGCAGGCTGTCCTTCTAATCCCCTATTTGGCAGAAGTAGATGGTGCTATTCTCCTTCCAGAGTATTGTCATCCCAGTCCAGTGGCAAGCTAAGGTGCCTCACTCACACCCAGAAGCAAAAAGAGTTAACAACTAGGTACAAAGCAGGGCTAGTAACTACTGGACTCCATCTCCATGTCCGTGGGGCCCAATGGGGAGGCTGAGCTCCTACCTCTTTCACATCAAAGAGACTGAATAAAGGGATGCATATCAAGCTAGTAAACACTCTGCTTTTCTCCCACCCCTGTTGTCAGGGAAACCCAGTGGGAAGCTGCACCTGTACACCCATTCAACAGCAATGAGACCGAAAGAAGCAGTATGAAGCAGGGCTAGTCAGCACTCCTATCCCCCACTGCACCCCCATTTCAGTGGGGCCCGGTGGAGAGCTGAGCCTTTATCCCCAGTCAGCATCAATGTGTCTTACATTAATGAGGTGGTAAAGGTAGAGCTTATTGGTACTTTTCTTACCCTTCCCCTGGTGTCAGCAGGTCCCACCAGGGAGCTGAGCTTATACTTCCATTCAAAGATAACAAGAGCCAGAAAAAGAGATAACAAAACCCAGAAGCCCTGTGGATCAGTGCCCCACTTTCACTGGGATTGTGCCAGCAGAGCCAAAGAGGTAGCTGAACTTCCACTCCACCCATTTGCAACAAGGAAGTATAAGTCAGTGCCCCACTTTTGCCAAGGTCATGCCAGTGAGATGCAACAGGAACATACACATACTCAACCCTCACATTATACCTCAACACCACCTCCTTTAAAAAGTAAATATAATCTTAAGTCTAATAATACAGTATCCAAAAACCTCCCAGTTTAAAAAAATACCTCATGAATGAGAACAGACACCAACACTCAGATGAAACAGATTTTATCTGACAAGGATTATAAAGCATCTATAATAAAAAGTGATCCAAAAAGTACTTACAAATTTTTTGAAACAAACATACAAAATATCAGCAAAGAAATAGAAATTATTTTTTAAAAAGAAGCAAACTGAAACTATAGAGCTAAAAAAATAAATGAAATAAACTCAGTGAATGGGCTCAATAGTAGAGTGGAGATAACAGATGATAGAATCAGTGGACTTGAGGTCAGAGCAGTAGAATTCACTCAGTCTGAACAATAAAGAGAAACTAGACTGGAAAAAAATTGAACAAAGCCTCAGGGAATCTGTGGGATAATAACAAAAGATCCAGCATTCATATCGTCAGTGTCCAAAAGGAGAGGAGAGAAAAAGAAGTACTGAAAGAGGACTTGAAGAAATGGCTGATTTAAAAAGGATAGAAATTCTGACATGCTAAAATATGGATGAATCATAAGGACATTATACTAAGTGAAATAAGCCAGTCACAAAAAGACAAATACCTCATGACTACACTTATATGTGGTACCCAGAGTAGTCAAATGTAGAGAGAATTGGATGATTACTGACAGGATCTAGGGGTAGAGGGGAATAAAGAGTTGTTTCATGGGCAGAGAGTTTTAGTTTTGCACGATTAGAAGAGTTTTGGAGCTTGAGTGTACAACAGAGTGGAGGTAATTAACACTACTGAACTATACACTTAAAATGGTTAAGATGGTAAATTTTATGCTATGTGTATTTTATCACAATTAAATTTTTAAAGAAATTTTTAAAAAGTAATAATGGCTAAAAACCTAAAATTGGCAAAATACATATTCAAGAAGATAAGTGAAATCCAAATATAATAAACCCAAATAAATCCATGCTAAGACACATCATAATTAAATTTCTGAAAACTGAAGATATTTTTAAAATTTTGAGAGCAGCCAGGAAAAAATGATGCATTACTTATAAGGGAACATGAGTTAGACTGTCAACAGATTTCTTATTTAAAAGCATAGAGGCCAGAAGGAAATGGTACATTTTTCAAATGCTGAAAGAAAACTGTCAACCACAGATATGTATCAAGAAAAAGTCCCTTCAGGGGGCGCCTGGGTAGCGCAGTCGTTAAGCATCTGCCTTCGGCTCAGGGCGTGATCCCGGTGTTCCAGGATCAAGTCCCACATCTGGCTCCTCCGCTGGGAGCCTGCTTCTTCCTCTCCCACTCCCCTGCTGTGTTCCCTCTCTCGCTGGCTGTCTCTCTGTCAAATAAATAAATAAAATCTTTTTAAAAAGAAAAGAAAAAAGAAAAAATCCCTTCAGGAATTAAGGGAAAATAAAGGAATTTTCAGATGAAGAGGAATATTTGTTGCTAGGCAAACTTACACTTAAAGATTGGCTAAAAGAAGTTCTATTAATAGAAATGTTAGCAGAATAAGGCTCAGAAGTTCAGAAAAGAAAGAAGTACACCTTAATGGTGAAAATAGGGGTAAACACAGTAGACTATGCTAGTTCTCATGAGTTTCTTAAATCATTTCTGATGGTTAAAGCAAAAATTATAATGCCATATGATGTGACCAAATGTATATAGAGGAAATACTTAAGACAATTAAGATATATT
This sequence comes from Ursus maritimus, assembly GCF_017311325.1. Classification (NCBI taxonomy): domain Eukaryota; kingdom Metazoa; phylum Chordata; class Mammalia; order Carnivora; family Ursidae; genus Ursus; species Ursus maritimus. The sequence goes on from NW_024423319.1 coordinate 72,130,936, forward strand.
TATATTGGAAAAAGTGGGGAGGGTCCTCAACATCATTAGTCATTAGGGAAATATAACTCAGAACCATAGTGAGATACAATTTCATACCCACTAGGATGGCTATAACCAAAAAGATAATATAACAAGAGTTGGCAAGGACATGGAGAAATTGGAACTATCATAAGCTGCTGGTGGGAATGTAAAATGATGCAACCCTTTTGGAAAAAACAGTATGACAGTTCCTCAAAATGCTAAACGTACAGTTACCATATGATCCAACACCCATTCCCAAGTATAACCTAATAATTGAAACAGATATTCAAATATTTGTACATCAGTGTTCATAGCAGCATTATTTATAATAGCCAGAAACTGGAAAGAGCCCAAATATCCATCAACTGAGAGATGGATAAATAAAATGTGGTATTTTCATACAATGGAACATCATTTGACAATAATACTGATGTGTGGTACAACATGGATGAATCTTGAAAACATTATGCTAAGTGAAAGAAGCCAGTAATATATTCTATGATTCCATTTATATGAAATGCCCAGAAGAGGCAAATCCTTCAGACATAAAGTAAATTAGCGGTTCCTTGGGGGTGGAGGAAGCTGGACAGAAATGAGGGTGACTGCTAAGGGTTATAGGGTTTCTTTTGGGGATGACAAAAATGTTCTAAAATTAATTGTGGTGAGTTTTGCACGTCTCTAAAAGCCATTAAATTGTAAATGTTTGAAGGATGAATTGTATGTGTCAATTTCGTCTCCTTAGAGCTATTATCAAAAAAATTAAAATGCAGAAAAAATAAAACAAGACAAAACCAGAGAGGGAGACAAACCATAAGAGACTCCTAAACATAGGAAACAACCTGAGGTTTGCTGAAGGGGAGGAGGAGGGATGGAGTAACTGGGTGATAGACATTAAAGAGGGCATGTGATGTAATGAGCACTGGGTATCATATAAGACTGATGAATCACAGACCTGTACCTCTGAAACCAATAATACATTATATGTTAATTAATTGAATTTAAATAAAAAGGTGTTTTTAAAAAATTAAAATGCAGAGTGTAAATTGACCTAAATAGGAGTAAGGTTTCTGTACTTCATTTGAAGTACTAAATCATCAATACCAGTAGACTGTCATAAACTATGTATGTATCATAACACCTAGAGCAACCACTAAGAAAACTATATTGAGTGGAATACTCAAAAACATTATAAATAAAAATGCAATCCTTAAAAGATGTTCAAATGACCCACAAGAAGGCGGTGAAGAGAAAACAGGAATTATAAGCAGGAAACAAGCAGAAAACAAAATATAAAATGGCAGATGTAAGTGCTAACAGATCAATAATTACATTAAATGTAAATGATCTAAACATACCAATTAAAAGACAGAGATTAGCAGAATGGATTATAAAATATTACCAAACTATATGTTGTCTATAATAAAATCATTTTGAATACAACCAAATAGGTAGATTGAAAGTAAAAATGGGGGGGGGGAATGTGTATCATGCAAAAATTAATGAAAAAAAGCAGGAGTGGATATATGAATAAAGTGTAATATGATCAAGTGTAATTCCAAGCAAAGAAAATTACTAGAGACAAAGAGGGACATTAATATGATAAAAGGTTCAATCCATTGGGATAATGTAAAATGGGATAATTCAAATCCACAAATATAATTGGGATATCAACATCTGGACAGAAAGCTAACAGATAGAGAAGAACTGAACAATACAATGAACCCAAAAAAATCTGATTGATATATATAAAACACTACTTCCAACAACACCAAACTACAAATTTTTTTAAGCACCATAGAGCATTTATCAAGGTAAAACATATATCCTGGGCTGTAGAACAAACCTCATCAAATTTGAGAATTGTAATTAAAGATTATGTTCTCTGATCATAATGGAATCAATAAGAGAAAAACAACAGGAAGCTGTCTGAACTCTTAGAAATTAAATAACATGGGTCTAAGAGGAAGTCTCAAATCAAGTTACAACATACATAGAACTCAATGTAATTAAAATCTCCTTTAAAAGGAATCTCCAAGCCCAGATGATTTCATGGAATAAGTATACCAAATATTTTAAGAACTAGCACCAATTTTACACCATCTGCTCCAGAAAGTAGAAGGAAAGGGAACATTTCCCAACTCATTTTATGAGACCAGTATCACCCTGATAACAAAATGAGACAAAACAGCACTAAAAAGGAAAACTAAGGGCCAATATCGCTCAACAAATTAAATGTAAAAATCCTCAACAAAATATTAGCAAATCAAATGCCACAATATATAAACCAATTATATATCATGACTAAGTGGGATTTATTCCAGGCTTTATGTAAGAAATTAATAAATTTAGCCCCATGTATCAATAAGGTAAAGAAGAAAAATTATATGATCACATCAGATAATGCTGAAAAAGCACTTGACAAAATCCAACACCCATTCATGATTCAAACCCTCAGCAAACTAGGAATAGAGGAGAACTTCCTCAAATTGATCAAAAGCATCTATAAAAAAGCTACATCTAACATAATGCTTTATGGTAAAAAACTGAATACTCTCTTCCTAAGATTGAAGCAAGCCAAGAATGTATGTTCTCACCATTCTTAATCAACACAGTACTGGAAGTGCTTTGCATACTGATCAGAAAGAAGAAATACTCTTGGGGCACCTGGGTGGCGCAGTCATTAAGCATCTGCCTTTGGCTCAGGGCGTGATCCCAGAGTCCTGGGATCGAGCCCCACATCAGGCTTCTCCGCTAGGAGCCTGCTTCTTCCTTTCCCACTCCCCCTGCTTGTGTTCCCTCTCTCGCTGGCTGTCTCTCTCTGTCAAATAAATAAATAAAATCTTTAAAAAAAAAAGAAAGAAGAAATACTCTTTAGACCATTTACATTTAAGCTAATTATTGATATGTTAGGGTTTTAATCTGCCAAATTTTTTCTCTTTCCTTTATTCTCTATTTTTTGGATTTTTTTCTTTTCCTGCTTTCCTGTGAGGTACTTGAACATTTTTTAAGAATTCCATTTTTAAAAAAAGAAGAAGAATTTAGGGACACCTCAGTGGCTCATTAGTTGCCTATAACACCCAGTGCACCATGCAATACGTGCCCTCCTTACTACCCATCACCAGTCTATCCCATTCCCCCACCCCCTCCCTCTGAAGCCCTCAGTTTGTTTCTCAGAGTCCATAGTCTCTCATGCTTCATTCCCCCTTCTGATTACCCCCCTTTCTTTATCCCTTTCTTCCCCTACCGATCTTCCTAGTTCTTATGTTCCATAGATGAGAGAAACCATATGATAATTGTCTTTCTCTGCTTGACTTATTTCACTTAGCATTATCTCCTCCGGTGCTGTCCATGTTGCAGCAAATGTTGAGAAATCGTTCTTTTTGATAGCTGAATAATATTCCATTGTATATATGGACCACATCTTCTTAATCCAGTCATCTGTTGAAGGGCATCTCGGCTCCTTCCACGATTTAGCTATTGTGGACAATGCTGCTATGAACATTGGGGTGCATATGGCCCTTCTCTTCCTTACGTCTGTATCTTTGGGGTAGATACCCAGTAGTGCAATGGCTGGGTCATAGGGTAGCTCAATTTTTAACTTTTTAAGGGACCTCCACACTGTTTTCCAGAGTGGCTGTACCAACTTGCATTCCCACCAACAATGTAGTTTGAGATATTCTTGTTTCTTGGTATGACAAGTGTTTTTTATCAAAACCTCAACATTTCACATTTTGTTTTAAGGCTCTAAATCTTATTTAAACCTTCTGCTTTAACTGGCTTTTCATGACACTGCTCTGCCAGGGGGAAGAGGGATTTGCCCCTCATTTTTGCCAGGTATAGATAGAAGTGCAGGTTCCACACTTGGTCTTCTTTGACACCTGAAGGAGAAGGGGCTCCTCATTACTGCTGCGTAGGGGTGAGAGTTCCAACTCACCACATGGTCAGTCTCTTCTGACATTGCAGGTGGGGGAGTCTAATTACTTGCTGATGGGGATGAAAGTCTCAGCTCCTTATTTGGCCTTCTCTGACACCACATCAGCAGGGGATTGGGGCACCTTGTTATAACTTCATGAGGGTGGAATTTTAGGGTTCCCATTTGGCCTTTGCTGGCATGGGTGGGATGGAGCCTCAGGTGTTTTTCTGTAGTGTTGCCTGGAGTAGAGTGGTTATTGTCTAAAAGTTTTCTCTCATGCCAGATTACTCCTTTTCTGGCTCTTTGGCTCAAAGAGGATTTTGTTAGGGCTTTTTCTTTGTCTGCTCCTTTGGTATTTCTGGGCTACTGGCTTCTTCAGTTCCAGGTCTGGGGTATAGGAAGCACAAAGAAAACCTGGAAAACGTCATTCTGTCATCCTTGGCTTTCAAATTTCCTAGACAGTTTGCCTTCTTCTCTCCACCTTTCTGAGTCTTCTTATATTTGTTTTATTATACAATGTCCAGGATTTTTTGTTGTACTCAGTGAGACGTTAAGGAAGAGTATGCCTACTTCAGCAAACTTATTGTCCATTAAATGGCTACAGAATCTATAGTGATCCCCTGTTTTATTCCTTATATTGGTGATTTGTGTCTATTCTACGTTTTACTTTTGTCAGTCTTATTAGAGGTTTATCAATGTTGATTTTTTCCAAAGAACCAGATTTTTATTTCATTGATTTTCTCTTTGTCTTCCTGTTTTCAATTTCATTTATTTCTTCTCTTGCCTTTATTTCTTCCTTCTGGTTATTTTGGGTATATTATGCTCCTCTTTTTTTAGTTTCCTGAGGTAAGAATTTAAATTACTTCTTTGAGACATTTCCCCTTTTCTAAATGTAAGAATCTAGTGCTATAAATTTCCCTGTCAGTGCTGCTTTAGTTGCATCCATAAATTTTTATGTTGTATTTTTATTTTAATTAAATTCTATGTATTTCCTTTGAGACTTCTCTTTGATTCATGGATTGTGTAAAGTGTGTTTTTTAAGTTTTCAAGTGTTTGTAGATTTTCCCATTTTCTGTGTATCACTGATTCCTAGTCTAATTCCTTTTTACTCTGTGAACATACTCTGCATTCTTTCAATGCTTCTAAATTTGTTGAAGTTTGTTTTTTGACCCAGGACATAATCTGTCTTCGTCAATGTTTCATGGGTGCTTGAAAATAATGTATTCTGCTATTGTTGAGAGAGTGTTATATAAATGTAAATTAGACCCTCTTGGATAATTTTAGTGTTCAGTTCTATATCTTGTCTAATTTTCTGTCTAGTAGCTCTATTGATTGCTGTGAATGGGGTGTTAAAGTCCCCAACTATAATTTTGGATTTGTCTATCTGTCTATCTGGTTTTGGTTTCATGTATTTTGAAGCACTATTGTTTGGTGCATACACATTTAGGATTGTTATGTCTTCCCAGTATATCTATCCTTTTAACATTTTGTGATGACCCTACCTGTCTCTGGTAATTTTCTTTGCTCTAAGATCTTCTTTATCTCATAATAATGATCTTCATTTTTTGACTGTTAGTGTTATATATCTTTTTCCATCCTTTTGTTTTTAACCTATATCATCGTGTTTGCAGTGAGTTCTTGTTAACAGCTTATAATTGGATCATGTTTTTTAAATATACTCTGACTTTTAATTGATGTATTTAGACTATTTATGTTTAAAGTAATTATTGATATGTTAAGGCTTAGGTATGCCATTTATTTATTTATTTTTGTTTCCTCTTTTTTTTAAATCTTGCTTGCCTTCCTATGTGTTTCTTGCACATTTTTAAGAATCCTGTCTTGTCTTATTATTACAGTTTTTAGTCTATTACTTAGTATAATTTTCTTAGTGGTTGCTCTAAATATTCGTGTTTGTGTGTGTATACGTAACTTATCACAGTCTATGCATATCAACAATTTACCATTTTGAAGTATTGAAATCTTGCTATACTTAGGAACATTTAAATCCTTCTTACTTTTTAAATATAATTGTGTCAACTATTTTCTCTATATACATTGAGCACTAAAACAAACACTTATAATTTTTATTTCATCAAATATAATTTACAAAACACATGAGAATTAGAATAGTTTATTATATTATTTACTTTTACCCATTCCATTGTTCTTCTTTTTCTGAACTCTGGGCCTTTTGTCATCCTTTCCTTTTTGTTTAGAGAGCTTCCTTTAGCTATTTTAAAGGACATATCTGCTAGCAAGAGATTCCTCTAGTTTGAGAATCTCTAATTTCTTCCTGAATGATAGGTTTGCTGGATATAGAACTTGTGGTTGACATTTTTTCTTTTAGTATAGGAATAATTTTGTGCCACTTCCTTCTAAACTCCATACTTTGAGGGAAGAAATCCTCTTACCTTCAAACTGATTTTTTAATTGATAATACACCATTTCTCTCTAGTTGCTTTTAAGATAATTTCTATGTCTTTAGTTTTCAGGGTTTGATTATGATGTTTATTGGTGTGGGTGTCCTGGGTTTATCTTATTTGATGTTCACCCAACTCATTAAATCAGTAGGTTTATGTCTTTTGCCAAAATGTGGAGAGCTGTCAGCCATTAATTCTTTGGATATGTTTTTAGTTCCACTCTTCCTCCTCTGTCTGGGCCTCCCATGATATTAATGTTAGCTATCTTGTTATTGTTCCACAGGTCCCTAAGTCTCTCTTCGCTCTTATCAGTGTTTGTTTATCTGTTGTTCAGATTGAACTCTATTAATCTGTCCTCAAGTTCCTTATTTCTATCTTCTGTTATCTCTACTATTGAGCCTATTTAGAGATTTTTTCATTTTAGTTATTTTGATTTTTAGTTCTAGAATTTCCATTTCATTTTTTATAACTTCTTCCTGAGGATTTCTCTTTTTTTTCCATTTGTTTTAAGGGAATTTGTAATTAATTGTTGAAGCAACTTTATGGTGGCTGCTTTAAAACCTGTGTCAGATGGTTAAAACTTGTGTCAGATGGTTAAAACTATCTTATCTAACTCAGCATTGCATCAGTTGATTTTCTTTTCTCATTCACATTGTGATTTTCCTGGTTCCTGGTGGGATTAGTTATTTTACTGTATCCTTGGATATTATATTAGGAGATTCTTAATTCTATTTAAATCTTCTACTTTAGCAAGCAACAAGTCTGGTTAGGTGTAGTTTGTCAGTTCTGGCCTACTACCAGAATTCCAATGACAATTTACTTTTCTGAGCCCTTACAATGCTACTCTGGTCTGTTTCATGCTCTAGCATTACTTGAGCTCCTGCTTGGTCTCTGCTGGTGCCGCCCGTGGGGTAAGAAGGTGCTTCCATGGGCCACCCAGTGTTGTAAGGTAGAAGGTCAGGAATGCCAGAACTATGGGACAGAGAAGGTTTTCCCTTATCTATTCTCTGGCTCTCCAATGCTGGTAGGATCTCCACTTCATTTCTACTGGTGCCTACAGAGGAAGAAATCACCTAACTGTGTTGCCTTCTGCCAGGTAACACAAGCTCTGTATAGGTCTTTGCCACTCTGTGGAGGTAGAAGAATCCTTGAGCCTGGTTCATCTTCTGCCACACGTTGTACCGCCAAGAGACATTTTGGTACCTAAGTACCTAATGTAATGCTTTTGAAATACAGATTCTCAGGGTTGACCCCCATATTTTACTTAGCGGATCTGAGATGAGACCCAGAAAAATCTGTATTTTTAAAGTTATCTCCAGATAGTTCTTTAAATGCAGCCAGATATGGGACCCAATTTGCCTTAAACACTTAGCACTATACCTTACACATGGCAGACAGTCAGAAAATGGTTGATAAATTAAAGAAATTCTGGAAACGAGCAATATATTTAAAAGGATAGAAAGTTGGTTCTTGGGAGGAGGGCAGAGAGGAGCTAGAGCATATGAGACCAAAGATGGGGGACAGTTCATGGCTGTTTTCTATCACACAGCAGATTATTTTGAAGACTCAAATTTTTCTCTACTTGTGCAGTAAACTAAACAACAGGCAATGAGCTTAAATGGTAACAAGAACAATTTCCATTATATACTAGGAAGAATTTCTTGACACTTGGTGGGATTCAGGGTTAAAGCAGGTCACAATGAGAGTCTGCAAACCAGCCTTTCATGTTCCAAACTCCTAGCCCTCCTAGGTCAAAGGGGACCCAGCCACATGATCTCTTAACATTCTCTTCCACTTCTGTGATTCCAGCTATGTCATGGGTCTTTAGAAGCAAAGCCTGGTAAATTAAACCAGCAATTATTGCCTTTTAAAATGCTAGTGATTTTAAGGGTTTTCTTTGAAAAGTCTTAGTCAATAGGAGGATAAGACTATGAGTAACACCAAAATATTTAGCTGTCTATTGAAAATTCTTTACAGTATCAAATAAAATGGGAACAGATGCAAATAGACCAGAGCTTGGTTAGTAGGTAACAGATTTATTGGACTAGTTCATTTTAAAAATTAAGGTTATAAACAACATATGTTAAAAATCCTATAAAACCGCTCTGGAAATCATCTTCCTGGAAAGCTAAAATCCCTGCTAATGTTCTGAATTTGCTTTTCAGAACTGAACGATGACATCGTATACATCTGCAGCACAGTTTGAAACAATGCTTCTTTGAAACAGAGCTTACTGTGTGTGGGTGTGCATTCAGTAGCAACCCCAAAATTTCAAACACCTGGTCTCTTCCCAGAATATAATCCATCCAATCCCTCGAGAAAAGACAGCTTCTCTATTTACAAATACAGGTGGTGTTGCTGTGAGTTACAGTTTTCAGGAAGTTTTTATACATAGTTCATGATTTTAAAGCAAAAACAAGTCATATGAGAGTGAAATCAACAGATCTTTGGTCTATCCTGAAGGCTAGAGACTTGAGGAGAATCTCAGCTGGCTCTTTTTATTCTTGCTGTCACATATGAAAGTCTCCTGTTGAAACTCTCTGGTCCACTGTTCCATCTAATGAAGTCATGTTCTGTGCTCAGGGCAGTAATATCCTCAGAAGCAGATGTCTCCCATAAAGCATGACCTCATTCCTTGGAATGGGAAGAGCCAGCAGTAGACTGTTGGGGCAATGTGGTTGGGGGGGGAGGGCTTTGTTTAAAAATAGTTTTCTTAAATAATTTGTTCAACTTTTTTATATATTTCTATTAAAAGGCAAATCTAGATGCTTTTTTTTTTTTTTTTTTTTTTTTTTTTTTTTTTTAATC
>NW_024423319.1:72140094-72157059 GCF_017311325.1 Ursus maritimus
TGGTTAACCTCGCTTCTCAATTCCAGAAGGGGCAACCACTAGGCCAGAAGGAACACAATCCTCACAGAGCACAGTCACTTCCATCCAATTGTTTGTCAAAGACAGAGTGACAGATTTGGGTATAAAAGGGTAAAACTTGGGATTTTCCAGATGCTAAATCTAGGCTCTATATCAGACCCCACTGAATCACAGCCTAGATTTCAACAAGCATTTTATAACAGGCCTGGAGCTCGAAGGATATAAATTCAAGTGCCCAAGGAAAGTTAACTGACCCAGATGCTCTCAGCAAATTAGGCAAGTGGGAACATTGCTAGAGAAGGAAAAGATAGGGGGAAAGAGTGGACCAATTAGAAAGATGCAATTTGAAGCCAATCCAAACTTGCTTGGGAAGATGGCTATTCCTGTTCCAGATGTAGGGCAGTTCCTGAGCACCAGCTTCTCAAATTATTAGGAATAAGCAAAATTCATATCATTCTGCACTCTCTGACATCCTATAACCAGGACTTTCAGTCACAGCCCACATGTCCTAGTGTGCTCCTCACTTTTGTTTGTGTCTATGCAGAAAGTGAGCACCCTAAGAAAGAAAAGGTCCAAAGAGCTAATTTCCTAAAGAAAAAAGGAAAGACCTTTCCACAAACAGCATCACAAGAAAATATAATGCACTTACCATCTGAGCTCAGCACCTGCAATTTGTAAGTTTAAACACTACATTCCCATAAGAGGTTTGTTTCCGTTACAGTTGTGCATTAAAAAAATGAAGACATGCCAATAATGCTGTAAATATTAATTGATTGTGATAAATACTGAAATTATATTTCCTTCTCCAACTCCCTCATTATTTGCCTTGGCTGGCAACTAGTCATCCTTTAAAGAATAATTTAAGCCTCATCCCTACCATAAAGCGAATCTTTCCAAAGCAAATATCCCAGACTTCATTTCTCATTCTCCTTGAGGCCATTCATCCTCTTCCCTCTTTCCACACCTCATCTTTATCCCTTCTACATCTGATTCCTCTGGAGGCAATGACATTGGTACCTAAAATGAAAGTACACAGAAAAGAGATAAGAGATCAATGGACTTTTTTTAAAGTTAGCGTGGCTGGGAAAACTTTAAAAAACTGAGGTCGTAGATCAGTTGTCCTTAAAGAAAGTACTACAAACTAGAAATAGCACTACATTTTTTAAATGAAGGCTACTGTACATTTTTTCTACCAGTAATAAAAACCGCCCAATAAAAAAAGGGGGGGGCGCCTGGGTAGCGCAGTCGTTAAGCATCTGCCTTGGGCTCAGGGGCGTGATCCTGGCGTTCTGGGATCGAGCCCCACATCAGGCTCCTCCGCTGGGAGTCTGCTTCTACTTCTCCCACTCCCCCTGTTTGTGTTCCCTCTCTCGCTGGCTGTCTCTCTGTCAAATAAATAAATAAAATCTTTTAAAAAAATAAAATAAAATAAAAATAAAAAATAAAAAAATAAAAACCGCCCAATGGTATCTTAGAGAGAAAGGAGTTAAGCCCAAATCAAGATATTACAGAAAAAATATTTCCCATGTTCTACTAGCCATTGCAAAGCATAGAAAGAAAAGGAATGTTTCCTGGCTTATTTTATGAAATTGGTATGACCCGATAGATAACAAACCCTTCCAAAAACAGCATCAAAAAGGAAACTAAAGATGGCTCACATAAAAATCCTAAATAAACTACTAGCAAATCAAACCCTGCAAAATAAAGTATATGTTATAACCAAGTAGGGTTTGTCCTAGGAAAGCAAAGATGGTTCAATAATAGGAATTCTTAATATCACATTACATCATCAGCTCAAAGGATATGTTACATGGTCAGCTCAGGTTTGATAAAAATTTAATCCTCTCTACTGATAATTCTTAGTAAACAAGGAGTAAAAGGATATCATTTAATATGATAAGAATTTCTTAGCCTAATAAGTAGCATAGTGCTTAATGATAAATACATCAGAGGCATTCATGCCAAAACCAGTAATAAGACCAAGATGCTCATTATAACTGCTGATGCTTAACATTATTCTTGAAGTTCTAGCCAATGCAATGAGGCAAGAAACTGAAATAGAAGTCATAACTATTTGGGAATTATATAAACTATCATTATTTACAATTATATAAACTATCATATAGAAACTATCTGATTCTATAGCTAGAAAACCCAAGACAAATTGATTGAAAAGTATGTTAAATAAGACAGATCACCAAGGTGGCCAGGTCTTATATTGTCTGTTCTGTGTAGTACAAATATAGTACTAAACATCTATTCAAACAACATTTATAAGTTGAATATAGTTGAACAACTAACTAAAAAGAAAAACTTTCTGAAGGAAGTTAAACACTTCAGTCCATTTCAGAATCTTGCTGTGCCTTAGGATCATCATTCTGAACATCAATTCATACTAGTTAAAAGGCTTAGTTATTTGAGCTTTCTGTTTACTTGGGTTTGGGGCAAATGAAATTCATACGATTATGAAATTTTGCAAAGAAATGAACTTGTAATTTTTGAGTGCTTAGAGAATATCTTACATATGCTATTTATGTTATTTTTATAATATTTACAACTCTGTAAGATTAGTAGTAGTTTCTCCATTTTACAAATGAGGATGCACTCAGAGAAATGAAGCAATTTGCTCAATGTCATACAACGCTTAGTAAGTGGTAGAGCTGGGACTTGAATGCAATTATGTGGCTTACAATTATGAATCCAATATCCCTGCAAGGGAAAAGATACTTCCTGGAACAAAGTTCTGGAGAGTACAATGTATAGAAAATGGCATGAATAACATGGATGGCAATACTGAAGATAGAAAAGGCAAGCTAGCATTTACCATGTTGAAAGGTAACCTCAAAAATAAGTCAAGTTGGTATACCCTTCTTGGGAAAAAATAAAATTGGTCTGGCTTCTTCCTAAATCAAAGTATTGAGCAGCACTTCCATCCTAGGGAAGTAGGATGTAAATGACCAGAGTACATAAAAACTGAGCATTCGAAATCCCCAGTTTGTTCTATCATTAGGAAATCCAGTGTGACTCAGGTTGAGCCCTATCTCTGATTAAAGGGGCACCACATGCATAATAGCACAACAGCTAGGCATCTTGGACTGTTCTGGCAACAAGCTTAGAGCCATGTTGCAAATGTGTAGTTCTCAATGTAACTGCTCTTTGTGTTTGGGCTGGCCAGCTGTTGTGGCTGCACTCCTCCCCAGCAAAGGGGAGCCAGAGGACCACCTACCCACCTTTAGCAAAGCTGACAGAATTGCTTCTGGGAACAACATATGGCACCCGTGGGTGTCACATGCCATAGTGGGGTTGACCTGCCCACAGAAGGATAGTGTGTCTCTGAAGATTTATGTCATATCCCAAAAGTAAACTCTCTCTGAGTTCTTTCCTCTGCTCAACAAAAAGGCTAAGATGATAAAATTGTCAGCATAAACTTTAACATGTTTAATGAGTTAACACATCTCAACTACTAAAGCAATCTACTTAATTCTTGTGCATAAAGTAATTCATGTGAATAAAGTAATTCCTTGCATTTTCTTAAATTTCACACTTTCCAAAATTTGATGTAGATTCTCTTACCTCATTGATCCCCAGAACTGAATATTGAATACCCCTGATTTCAAGCCCAAGGGAAGAGGAGAATGGTGCAACCATTAACAGAAATGAAGGAACTGGTCCTTACAGATTGACCTAAAGCAGTGGTTCTCCACCTTGGCTACACATTAGAATCACCTGGGGAGCTTTAAATATTCTCATATCCATGCCTAGCTCCAGAACAATTGCATCAGAATCTCCAGGCATTAAGTTTTTGAAGCTACCCAGGCAATTTCAATGTACAGCCAGATTAAGAACCACTAACTTAAAAAGATAAATTCAATCTGAAGTTTGTGAGTTCCAGGTAACAGGAATGCATTCAAGTGGTGATGTCACATAGTAGTTGAAGACATGGGTTGTGATTTAAGGACCGGGATTCTTCACAAGGGTTGAAGCCCTGGAAACAAATATACTTGTGAGAGAGTGTGCAAATAGAGAGAAGGAAGCGCCTGAAGTCTAACCTTTGATATTCCTAGTGTTAAGATTTCTGTTAACCTAGCTTTAAAAAAAAAAGCCACATGTTTTCATAATTTAAAAAAATGACTAATAGAAGCCTTTGTAGAAGAAACTGTACATGTATCTAAAGGGATCAATGGATATGATTTATTTAGACACTAAAAAAACTTTTAATTAAGGTGCTGCAACAAAGGTTGTTATGTTTTAAGTTGTGTCACCATGCATCCTATGAAGAGGGCTTGAATGCAGGGATAAAGGGTAGTGAGCAATGAATATCTTGCTAGGTTGAGAAGCATAAACAGTAGAGTTTCTGTAATAGCTGTTTTGGGTTTCATTTAACATTTTTATATATGGTGTAAGTGTGAGCTTCTAGTGAAATCTCTAAGCTCATAGATGAAAAACCATTTAATCCACATACTCATTCAAAGCTCTGCCACTTACTATCTGTGTGACCTCTGACAAGTTGCTTAACCTCTCCTGTTTCCCCAGTTGTAAAATAATGAAACTGGACATAAACGCCTCAGCTAGAAATTCTATAGCTTAGCTTAACTCAGCTCCTCATTCTGTGTCTACAATGAAAACAACACATAATCAAGTTCTTTAGTTGATTAGAGCAATGTTAGAGAGTGACAATTATGGGGTCAAGGACCAAAGAAAACAATTGTTATACAGAACTACCCACTATACAGAGTTCATTGTAACCAGATTGGCGAAGCACTGTTTCTGCCAGCCATCTGCTGGATCATAAAAATAGCTTTGTTATACAGGACCATCCTTTATAATTGGATTTAACCTGTACCACAGATTTCTTCAACAATAAATTTATAAATCTCTTATATAGCATTTTAGAGCTGAGGTTCATAAAATTTTAGAGTAAGAAGTCATCTAGTCCATACCTATATTTGGCAGAAGGAAAGAGAAATGCAGACAAGTGAAGTGATTTGTCCAAGGTCAGACAGCAAATAATAAGTCATAGGGCTGTATCTCTGAACAACTAGTCCAGTTCTCTTCTTCCTATACTCAGTTCCCAACATAGTGAGAAATATAGCCATTTGAGACCTCAGGCTAGACCTATTTTGAAGCTGTTTTGGCAAGCCTGTCAGGTAGGCATGTGGCTTAATAATAATAGTGATGAAAAATAAATGTGATGATTGTAGCTAGTATTTACTGAGTACCTATATGTGCCAGGCATTGTGCTAAGTACTGTTCATTATCCCATTCAATCCACCTGACATTCCTTTTGAGATAGATACTATTTTCCCAATTTTCATAAATGAATAAACTGATTTAGAGAAGTGAAGTAACTTGCCCAAGGTCACATAGCTGTTGAATGTTAGATCTAGAACTCAAATCCAGTTCTGAAAGAATAATAAATCTCATGCTCTTTCCATAATCTCAGTATTTTCCAAACAGCATAATCCAGAACATTAATTCAACAAGAGAAAGGTATGTCTCATAAAAGGTTCCGTGGTCAGGGGCGCCTGGGTGGAACAGTGGTTAAGCGTCTGCCTTCGGCTCAGGGCGTGATCCCGGTGTTATGGGATCGAGGCCCACATCAGGCTCCTCCGCTATGAGTCTGCTTCTTCCTCTCCCACTCCCCCTGCTTGTGTTCTGTCTCTCGCTGGCTGTCTCTATCTCTGTCAAATAAATAAAAACAATCTTAAAAAAAAAGGTTCTGTGGTCAAATCAGACTAAGAAGTTCTACATTTCGTATTCTATTTTGGAGAGTCACATTTCCCATTCTTATATTAAAAGATCTGAGAAGTCTGCAGTGAAAAAATCTGTTCATTTTTCCTTAACCAAGTGTTTCCCAAACTCTTTTTGACCAAGGAATCCTTTTCCTAAGAACAACTGTTAACATTACAAAGGACCCCGGTATTCCCTGGGACATAGTGTGAAAAACACTGCACATGACCACACAATCCATTCCATTCATCTTTCTAATCTTCTTCTGAAATTGCTGCTTTTAGGCCTGGCTTTTACATCCTAACCACTAAAGTAACCAAAGACTCAGTGTTGCAAAATATTTCCTTAGTAAGAACACACACCTGTCACTTTCGGAACATCTTTGGCAACATGAAGAAACCTATACCTCATGGAACTTTGAGAGATCATTAAACTTCTGAAATGTCAGCAGTTAGTGGTACTGTTATAGTGTTGCCTGAACCACAGTAAGATTTTTTATATTTTTGAGTCTTTCCCAAGCCAAGCCAGAAAGAACTAAGCCAGAAAAGTTTCACCCCTGATCATAACTTTAAGTCACACTTGGGTAGCCTGAAGCCCCAGGCATGAGCCCCTGCTGCAAGGGCTAGAGAGAAATTGAATGAAGGATGCAAGCCTTCTTATATTGGAAATACTTTAGAGATTGGGATGGAATGGAGTGAGGTGGGAATCAACATACACAGCCCTACCTTTTCTTGCCTTTCTGTCATGCTTAGAGCAGATGTTGGAAATGTAATCTGGGCTCTGAATATGGGCATTCCATGTGGTTCTCATTCAAAATTCTCACTCTTCTTTGAAACTAATGGCTTCCATCTTCTTCAAATGTATTGAACATGCCACATGTATTTGTGCATTCTGTTTACAGTTCTAACAGTGTGAGACAGAACATGAGATAAACTCTTAAGGTTACAAGATTTGAAAATACGGACTATGGTGAAGACTGGTTTTGCTTTTTTTTTTTTAAATAAAAAATTCCAGTCCTGTATCTCCTCATCTGACAGTCATCATCCCTACTTTCCTCCTTATTGCTTCACTATGGTCCTGAAGAAATATTGGCCGTGTCCAGTTCTCCGGTGTAGCTCTCTATATCAAGGAAGGAAAGCATGAAAGCAGGGAGCCTACTACCTGTATAATCGAAGAACAAATGAAATTAAATAAACATTTATTGAGTACCTACTATAAGCACATCACTTTTACTCCTTTAAACTGCAAAACAACTTTATAAAGTCATAGAATTATGCTCACTTTTCAGATTGACAATTTTTGATGCTATTATTTTTAGCATGACTATGATTTTTTAAAAGGTACAATGAACTTGGAGTCAGAAGAAACTTCATTCAGGGGTGCCTGGGTGGCTCAGTTGGTTAAGCGTCCAAATCTTGATTTCAGCTCAGGTCATGATCTCAGGGTTGTGAGTTGAGTGCCCCTCCTCCCCATCAGGCTCTGTGCTGGGCATGGTGCCTGCTTAAGATTCTTTCCCCCCTCTCTCTGCCCCTCCCCCTGCTCATTCTCTCTCCCTTTCTAAAAAAAAAGAACAATCTTCATTCATATTCCAAGTTTACCACTTCCTTTAGTCATTCATGTATCCATTCAGCAAAAATTGTATTGAGCACCTATTATAAAAGAAATGCTTTAGGTTCTGGAGATACACAGATGAATAAAGCATAGCCCTTTCCCTCAAGAAGTTAACAATCTAGTAAATGGAGCAATCACTTAATCAGAAAATTACAATTTGATAAGTGCAACAGTTTATTATGGGAACACAGGAAAATTGTTGCCTGAGATGTCTTAAAGGATAAATAGGCATTGAAAGATGCACAGAAGAGCACTTCAGGCCAAGGGAATGGAATAAAAAGAACAAAGGCAAGAGGTGTGCGGAAGGGGAGTGTGGTAGATACAGAGCCAGGGCTCAGAGGTCTGTGTTGAACTACAGGCAATTCATTGTTGTTTTTAACCCAGTGGATGTTTTATGACTTTATTTTCATAATTAATAGCCTATGTTTTAGAGCAGTTTAAGGTTTACAAGAAAATTGAGTAGAAATGGGGAGTTCCCATATATTCTCTCTCCCTCCACCATTGGCAACCACTGATATTTTTACTATCTCTGTAGTTTCGCCTTTTTCAGAACATGATATGATTAGAATCATACACTATGTTGCCTTTCAGACTGGCTTCTTTAGCAACTTGCATTTAAGCTCCCTCCATGTCTTTTTGTAGTTTGATAGCTCATTTCTTTCTTTTTAAGTTTTTATTTAAATTCCAGTTAGTATAATATTAGTTTCAGGTGTACAATATGGTGATTCATCATGTACATACATCACCGTGTGCTCATCACAAGTGCACTCCTTAGTCCCCATCACCTATTTAACCCATCTCCCACCTCCATCCCCTCTGGTAACCATCAGTTTGTTCTCTATAGTTAAGAATATCTTTCTTGGTTTTCCTCGTTCTTTCTCTCTCTGTCTTTCCCCTTTGCTCAATTGCTTTGTTTCTTAACTTCCACATGTGAGTGAAATTGTATGGTATTTGTCTCTCTCTGACTGACTCATTTAGCTTAGCATAATATACTCTAGCTCCATTCATATCATTGCAAATGGCAAGATTTCACTCTTTTTTATGGCTGAGTAATATTCTATTGTGTATATATACCACATCATCTTTATCCATTCATCAGTTGATGGACACTTGGGCTGCTTCAATAATGTGGCTATTGTATATAATGCTGCTATAAACATTGGGGTGCATGTATCTCTTTGAATTAGTATTTTTGTACTTTTTGGGTAAATAACTACCACTGGAATTGCTGGATTATAGGGTAGGTCTATTTTTAACTTTTTGAGAAACCTCCATACTGTTTTCAACGGTGGCCACACCAGTTGGCATTTCCACCAACAGTACAAGTGAGTTCCCCTTTTGCTACATCCTCACCAACACCTGTTGTTTCTTGTGTTACTGATTTTAACCGTTCTGACAGATGTAAGGTGATATCTCATTATACTTTTGATTTGTATTTCCCCGATGATGAGTGATGTTGAACATCATTTCATGTGTCTGTTGGCCATCTATATGTCTTCTTTGGAAAAATGTCTATTCACGTCTCCTGCCCATTTCTTAACTGGATTTTTTGGGTTTAGGTTTTGAGTTTGTCAAGTTCTTTATAGATTTTAGATACTAAGCCTTTATCAGATATGTCATTTGCAAATATCTTCTCCCATTCTGAAGGTTGCCTTTCAGTTTTGCTGATTATTTCCTTCACTGTGCAGAAGCTTTTTATTTTGATGAGGTTCCAACAGTTTATTTTTGCTTGAGTTTCCCTTACCCCAGGAGACATATCTAGAAAGAAGTTGTTACAGCAGATATCAAAGAGGTTACTGTCTGTATTCTTCTTGAGAATTTTTATAACTTCGTGTCTCACATTTCAGTCTTCCAACCATTTCAAGTTTATTTTTGTGTATGGTGTAAGAAAGTGGTCCAGTTTCATTCTTTTGCGAGTCGCTGTCCAGTTTGCCCAACACCATTTGTTTAAAAACTTTTTTCCCATTGGAATTATTTCCTGCTTTGCCAAAGATTAACTGACCATATAGTTCATTTCTGGGTTTTCTATTCTGTTCTACCGATATGTGTGTCTGTTTTTGTGCAAGTACAATCCTGTTTTGATCACTACAGCTTTGTAATATACCTTGAAATCTGAAACTATGATGCCTCCACCTTGCTTTTCTTTTTCAAGGTTGCTTTGGCTATTTGGGGTCCTTAGTGTTACATACAAATTTTAGGATTGTTTTTTCTAGCTCTGTGAAAAATGCTGGTGGTATTTTGATAGAGATTGCATTAAATCTGTAGATTGCTTTGGGCAATATAGACATTTCAACAATATTTGTTCTTCCAATACATGAGCATGGAATATCTTTCCATTTCTTTATGTCCTCTGCAATTTCTTTCATCAGTGTTTTATAGTTTTCAGAGTACAGGACTCTCACCTATTTGGTTAAGTTTATCTCTAGGTATCTTATTGTTTGGGGTACAATTGTAAACGGGATTGATTCCTTAATTTCTCATTCTGCTGCTTCATTGTTGGTGTATAGAAATGCAACTGATTTCTGTACATTGATTTTGTATCCCACACATTTACTGATTTTTTTTATCAGTTCTAGCAAATTTTTTTTTGGTGGTCTTTCGAGTTTTCTATAGAGAGTATCATGTCATCTGCTAATAGTGAAAGTTTTACTTCTTCCTTATCAATTTGGATGCTTTTACTTCTTTTTATTATCTGATTGCTGTGGCTAGGACTTCCAGTACCTTGTTGAAGAAAAGTGGTGAGATTGGATATCTTTGTCTTGTACCTGACCATAGAGGAAAAGCTCTCAATTTTTCCCCATTGAGGATGCTATTAACTGTGGGTTTTTTCATGTATGGCCTTTATTATGTTGAAGTATGTTCCCTCTAAACCTACCTTGTTGAGGGTTTTTATCAAGAAAGGATGCTGTACTTTGTCAAATGCTTTTTCTGCATCTATTGAAATGATCATATGGTTCTTATACTTTCTTTTATTAATATTGTACATCACCTTGGTTGATTTATGAATATTAAACCACCCTTTCAACTCAAAGATAAGTCCCACGTGATCAAGATGAATGATTTTTTTTAATGGATTCAGTTTGCTAGTATTTTATTGAGAATTTTTGCATCCATGTTCATCAAGGGTATTGGCCTGTAGTTCTCTTTTTTAGTGGAGTCTTTATCAGGGTAATTCTGGCCTCACAGAATGAATTTGAAAGTTTTCTTTCCTCTACTATTTTTTGGAATAGTTTGAGAACAGGTATTAACTCTACTTTAAATGATTAGTAGAATTTACGTGTGAAGCCATCTGTTCCTGGACTTCTGTTTGTTGGGAGGTTTTTTGGTTTTTGTTTTTTTTTTCTTTGCTGGTTATCAGTCTGTTCATGTTTTCTATTTCTTCCATTTTCAGTTTTGGTAATTTATGTTTCTAGGAATTTATCCATTCCTTCCAGGTTGTCCAATTTGTTGGCATATAGTTTTTCATATTCTCTTAAAATTGTTTGTATTTCTGTGGTGTTGGTTATTTCTCCTCTCTTATTTGTGATTTTATTTATCTGGGTCCTTTCTCTTTTCTTTTTGGTAAGTCTGCTAGGGGGTTTATCAATTTTTTAATATTTTCAAAGAAACAGCTCCTGGTTTCATTGATCTGTTCCATTGTTTTGTTGTTGTTGTTGTTTCTACGTCTTTTATTTCTCCTCAGATGTTTGTGATTTCCCTCCTGCTGGCTCTTTTTCTAGCTCCTTTAGGTGTAAGGTTAGGTTGTTTATTTGAGATTTTTCTTGCTTCTTGAGGTAGGCTTGTATTGCTATATACTTCTTTTTTTGGACTGCTTTTGCTGCATCCCAAAGGTTTTGGACCATTATGTTTTCATTTTCATTTGTTTCCATGTACTTTTTTACCAAAATCACAGCTTTTTTATAATAATTTTTTATTATATTATGTTAGTCACCATACAGTACATCCCTGGTTTTTGATGTAAAGTTCAATGATTCATTAGTTGCGTATAACACCCAGTGCACCATGCAATACGTGCTCTCCTTACTACCCATCACTAGCCAATCCCATTCCCCCACCCCTCCCCTCTGAAGCCCTCAGTTTCTCAGAGTGTCATTCAAAGCCATTGTTTTCTTGTTGATTTTCTGTTTAGATGATCTATCGATGTAAGTGTGGTCCCCTACTATTATTGTATGCTTATCAATTAGTTTCTTTATGTTTGTGATTAATTGTTTTATATATTTGGGTGCTCCCTTGTTGGGTGCATAAATATTTCCAATGTTATATCTTCTTGTAGGATTGTCCTCTCTATTATGATATTGTGCTCCTCTTTATCTCTTATTACAGTCTCTGTTTTAAAGTCTAGGTTGTCCAATATAAGTATTGCTACTCCCTCTTTCTTTTGACATCCACTTGCATGAAAAATATTTCTCCATCCCCTCACTGCCAATCTCAGGTGTCTTTAGGTCTAAAATGAGTCTGTTGTAGGCAGCATATAGATGGGTCTTGTTTTTTTATCGATTCTGACACCCTATGTGTTTTGATTGGAGCATTTAGTCTGTTTACATTCAAAGTAATTATTGATATATAAGTATTTATTGCCATTTTATTACTTGTTTTATTGTTGTTCCTGGAGATTTTCTCTGATCCTTTCTTGTCCTTTGTCACTTTCGGTTCACCCTTTCCACTCAAAGAGTCCCCTTTAATATTTCTTGCGGAGCTGGTTTAGCCACAAACTCCTTTAGTTTTTGTCTGGGAAACTCTTTCTCTCTCCTTCTATTCTGAATGATAGCCTTCCTGGATAGAGTATTCTTGGCTGCAGATTTTTCCCATTCAGCACTTGAATATATCATGCCATTCTCATCTGGCTTGCAAAGTTTCTGTTGAGAAATTTCCTGCTAGCCTTATGGGTCTTCCCTTGTAAGTTAAGGACTTCTTTTGTCTTGCTGCTTTTTAGATTTATTTATCACCGTGTTTTACAAATTTAGTTGCAATATGTCTTGGTGTTGGCATGATTTTGTTGATTTTTTTTTAGAGAGGGAGGGGGAGGGGCAGAGGGAGAGAGAGAATCTTAGGCAAGCTCGACACCCAGTGCAGAGCCCATTGCAGGGCTCGATCTCACAACCCTGAGATCACGCATGACTTGAACTGAAATCAAGAGTCAGGTGCTTAACCAACTGAGCTATCCAGGTGCCCCATACTTTGTTGATTTTGACTGGAGTTCTCTCTTCCACTTGGATCTGGATATCTCTTCCTTGCCCCAGATTAGGGAAGTTTTCAGCTACTATTTCCTCAAAAAAATGTTCTGCCCCTTTTTCTCATTCTTCTGGGACTCCTATAAAATTAATGTTATTACGGTTCATGAAGTCACTGCGTTCCCTAAGTCTATTCTCACGTTGCATAATTCTTCTTTCTCTCTTTTGTTCAGGTTCATTATTTTCCTTTGCTTTTTCTTCTATGTCACTAATTTGTTCCTCTGCCTCTCCCAGCCTACTGTTCACTGCATCAAGTCTGTTTCTAATCTCATTTATTGCATTCTTCTTCTCTGATTGTTTTTTTTAACTCTTGTATCTCGGTGGTAAAGGACTGCTCGATGTCTTCTATTCTTTTCTCAAGACCAATGAGTATCCTTATGATTGCGGCTTTAAGTTCTCCATTAGGCATGTTACTTATATCTGCTTCACTTAGATCTCTGACCATGGCCTTACTTATCTTGTTCTTTCATTTGGGTTAAATTCCTCTGTCTTTGCATTTTGTCTACTCTGCCTTCCTCTTCTGTCTTAGAAAAGCCAGTTCTGTTTCCTGCTCCTGAAAGTAATGACTTTATGAAAAAGAGGTCATGTAGTGTCCAGGGTCTGGCATTTCTGGTGTGTCTCTGGTGTGTGGTGCTTGCATTCTGCCATTGTGTTTTGTCTGCTCTATCCTTCAGGCCAGTCATCTACAGAGCCTCTCGTTGACTGCTGTGGGCAATGTTTGGTCCCTGGCCTGAATGTGGCAAGTTTTAACGAGGTGTGCTCTGGTCTGCTTGTGAAATGAGATTTAATATCACTTCCACAAGAACTGAAGCCCTGCAGACCTCTCTGGTCAGGAGACGTGGTGTGGGCAGGGGTTTGTGCTCATCTTCTAGGGGAGGGCCCACTGTGCTGAGACTGAGGCCGGCTTGATTGAGAGGGGCAGACCCACCAGAGCACAGTGGGGTGGGGCTTGGCATAAGCAAGGTAGGCAGCAAGTGTCAGTGCTGCACTGCTTCCTACAGGTGGCTATATGTTTGTTTATGCCGAGGGGCAGGGGAGGTAAATGTCACCTGCCAGCTCCTTTGTTTCTAGAGAGGTGTCTCCATGAATGCTGCCTTTCAAGGAAAAGCTCTGAGAAGAGTGAATAATCTCCTGCCTGTGTTTCTCAGGTGTGTTTCAGATCACTGTTTCCATGCTTTCTGCCCCTGGATTTTTTGTTTGCCTTCTCTCCAGGAACAGGGTAGTTACCTCCAGGATCTCTCCCAGCCAAGCCTGCTGACGTTTAAAACTCTAGTGCTTAAGCCTCCCTAGTTGCAAGAACTCATAAAATTCAGCCCCTCTCATTTTCCAACCCAATGGCTTTAGGGAACACTTCTCCTTGTGCATTTCCCTGTGTGTTCCTCTATTGCCCTTCTCCATGATCATGGCTACCTTACTCTGCACCACATTCGATCTGTTTCTCCCCTCAACCATGTGTCCACATTTCCTACCTACTTCAGTGTAACCTCTTCTCTCCCTTTAGTTGTGGTTGTTCTGTCAGTCTTCAGGTCAATTTCTGGGGTTTTTTAGGATGATTTGATAGTTATCTGGTTGCATTCATGAAGTCAGATGAGTCTAAGGTCCTCCTACTCCACTGCCAACTTCCCTCACTCTCTAGTTCATTTCTTTTTACTACTGAATAATATTCAGTTGTACGGATGAACCACAGTTTGTTTATGCATTCACTATTGAATGATAACTTAGTTTCTTCCAATTTTTGGCAATTATGAATAAAGCTACTATAAACATTCATATATTCATTTTTGTTTGAGCATAAGTTTTCAACAAATTTGGATAAATACCTAGGAGTGCAATTGCTGGGTTGTGTGGTAAGAGAGACTCTTAACTATAGGAAACAAACTGAGGGCTGCTGGAGGAGAGGTGGATAGGGTGATGGGGTAATTGGGTGATGGGCTTTAAGGAGGGGATGTGATGAGCACTGGCTGTTATATGCAACTGATTAATTATTGAACTCTACATCTGAAACTAATGATGTACTATATGTTGGCTAATTGAATTTAAAGTAAAAAAAAAAAAAACTGCGAAACTGTCTTCCAAAGTGGTTGTACCATTTTGTACTCCTGCCGGCAATAAAGGAACATTCCTCTTGCTCCACATTCTTGTCAGAATTTAATGTTGTCACTATTTTGAAATTTAGCCATTCTAATAGGTATGTAGTGTTATCTTATTGTCTTAATTTGCATTTCCCTAATGACATATGATGTTGAACATCATGTACTTATTTACAATCTATATATGTTCTTTGCTGAGGTGTCTATTTAGATCTTTTTCCCATTTCTTTTTTTTTTAAGTAGGCTCCAACATGGAGCCTACTTAATGCATGGTTTGAACTCACAACCCTGAGATCAAGACCTGAACTGAGGGGTGCCTGGGTGGCTCAGTTGTTTAAGCATCTGCTTTCGGCTCAGGTCATGATCCCAGAGTCCTGGGTTCAAGCCCCGCATCAGGCTCTCTGCTCCGCAGGGAGCCTGCTCCTTCTTCTCCCTCTGCCTGCCACTCTGCCTACTTGTGATCCCTCTCTCTCTCTCTCTGTCAAATAAATAAATAAAATCTTAAAAAAAAAAAAAGACCTGAGCTGAAATCAGGATTCAGCTGCTCAACCAACTGAGCCACCCAGGTGCCCCCTTTCCCCATTTCTTAATTGGATTTTTTGTTTTCTGATTGTTGAGTATTACGAGTTGTTTTCAATACAAGTCCTTTATCAGGTATGTGTTTTTGCAGATATTTTCTCCCATTCTGTGGCCTGTCTTTTGATTCACTTAACAGTGTCCTCAATGCAGAAGTTTTTCATTTTAATCCAACTTATCCATTTTTTTTTCTTTCATGGTTTGAGTTTTTAGAGTGCTACCTAGAAACCCATTGCCAAACCCAATGTCACCTAGATTTTCTCCTATGTTATCTTGTAGGAGTTTTAGAGTTGCTGATGTATTTTGATTTCATTTTTGTGACTGGTATAAGGTCAGTGTCTAGATACATTTTTTTTCATATGTGGATGTCCAGTTGTTCCAGGACCATTTGTTGAAAAACCTATCCTTTCTCCATTGAATCCAAAGGTAATCACCTTTGCTCCTTTGTCAAAGATCTGTTGAATATATTTGTTTCAATCTATTTCTGGTCTCTATATTCCAATCCATTCATCTATCTGTTTATTATTCCACCAATACCACACTGTTTTCATTCCTATAGCTTTATGTTAAGTCTTGAATCAGGTAGTGTCAGCCTTCCAGTTTTATTCTTCATAGTGTATTGGATATTTTGAATCTTTTTCCTTTCCATATAAACTTTAGAATCAATTTTTTTATATTCACAAAGTAACTTGCTGGGATTTTGACTGGTATTGCATTGAATCTATAAATCAAATTGGAGAAAAATGACATCTTAACAAGATTGAATCTTCCAATCCATAAACATGGACTGTCCTTCTATTTATTTTTTTATAGTAATATTTTTTATTATATTATGATAGTCACCATACAGTACATCCCTCGTTTTTTATGTAAAGTTACATGATTCATTAGTTGTGTATAACACCCACTGCACCATGCAATGTGTGCCCTCCTTACTCCCCATCACCAGCCTATCCCATTCCCCCACCCCCCGCCCCTCTGAAGCCCTCAGTTTGTTTCCCAGAGTCCATAGTCTCTCATGCTTCATTCCCCCTTCTGATTACCCCCCCTTTCTTTATCACTTTCTTCTCCTACCAATCTTCCTAGTTCTTATGTTCCATAGATGAGAGAAACCATATGATAATTGTCTTTCTCTGCTTGACTTATTTCACTTAGCGTTATCTCCTCCAGTGCGGTCCATGTTGCAGCAAATGTTGAGAAATTGTTCTTTTTGATGGCTGAGTAATATTCCATTGTATATATGGACCACATCTTCTCAATCCAGTCATCTGTTGAAGGGCATCTCGGTTCCTTCCACGATTTAGCTATTGTGGACAGTGCTACTATGAACACTGGGGTGCATATGGCCCTTCTCTTCACTACGTCTATATCTTTGGGGTAAATACCCAGTAGTGCAATGCCTGGATCATAGGGTAGCTTAATTTTTAACTTTTTAAGGGACCTCCACACTGTTTTCCAGAGTGGCTGTACCAACTTGCATTCCCACCAACAATGTAGGAGGGATCCCCTTTCTCCACATCCTCTCCAACAATTGTTGTTTCTTGCCTTGTCAATTTTTGCCATTCTAACTGGCATAAGGTGCTGTCCTTCTATTTATTTAGACTTTGATTTCTCTCATTAGAGTTTTGTAGTTTTCTCCAAATAGATTTTGTACATATATTGTTTGATTTATACTTAAATCTCTCTCTCTCTCTCTCTCTCTCTCTCTC
>NW_024423319.1:72157069-72187738 GCF_017311325.1 Ursus maritimus
TCTCTCTCTCTCTCTCTCTCTCTCTCTCTCGGTGCTAATGCAAATAGTGTTGGTTTTTTATTTCAAATTCCAGTTGAAATTCATTGCTAGTATATAGGAAGGCAATTGACTATTATATATTAGGCTTGTATCCCACAGTTTTATATATTTGCTTATTAGTTCCAGAAGATTTCTTTGGTCAGTTCTCCTGGACTTTTTACATAGAAAATTATGTCATCTGCAAACAAAGACAGTTTTATTCCTTCCTTCCTAATATGTATACCTTTTATTTCCTTTTCTTGCCTAATTGCATCAGCTAGGTGTTCCAGTGTGATGCTGAATAGGAGTGGCGAGAGGGGACATCTTTGCCTTGTTTTCAATCTTGAAGGAAAAGTATCTACCTCTCACCATTAAGTGTAATGTTAGCTATAGATTTTTTTGTAGGCTTTTTTTTAATCAAACTTTTATCACTCTGTTCCTAATTTGATGAGACTTCTTAGCATGAATGGATGTCAGATTTTGTCAAATGATTTTTCTGCATCTATTGATATGACCACTTGATTTTTCTTCTTTACCCTGTTGATGTGTGATGGATTAAGTTAATTCATTTTTGAATGTTTAATCAGCCTTGCATAGCAGGAATAAATCCCATTTCATTGTGGTATATAAATCTTTTAATACATTGTTTGATCTAACTTGCTAATATTTTGTTGCGGGTTTTTACATCTATTTTCAAGAGAGGTTGGTCCATTGTGATGGAACTAGAATGTATTATGCTAAGCAAAATGAATCATTCAGAGAAAGACAAATATATGATTTCACTCATATGTGGAATTTAAGAAACAAAACAGATGAACTTAGGGGAAGGGAAGGAAAAAAACTAAGATAAAAACAGAGAGGGAGGCAAACCATAAGAGACTCTATAGTTAAGAGAACAAACCGAGGGTTACTGGAGGGGGGGCTGGGCTAAATGGGTATTGGGTATTAAGGAGGGCACTTGTTGGTATGAGCACTGGGTGTTATGTGTAAGTGATGAATCACTAAATTCTACTCTTGAAACCAATACCACACTATGTTAATTAACTTGAATTTAAATTTTTAAAAAGAGGAGAATGGATAAACAAATTGTAGTATAGTCATACTGTGAACTATTACTCAAAAATTTTAAATATTGTCTCCAGTAATGTTTTTTGACTTCTTCAAAATTTATATATAAAATTTTTCCTAATTTTATCTCACTTTTCCCTTGTTAATAAATGTTATTTACTATTGGCATTTAATTGAAAAAAAGAGAGAGATGCTGGTCTGTAGTTTTCTTTTCTTGTTATGTCTTTGGTTTTGGCATTAGGGTAATGCTAACCTCATGTAATGAGTTAGGAAGTATTCCAACTGCTTCTATTTTTTGGAGCAGGTTGCAGAGAATTGATATAATTTTTCCCTTAACTTTTTGGTAAAATTCACCAGTGAAACCATCTGAGCCTTGTTCCTTCTGTTTTAGAACGTTATTAACTGTTGATGCAATTTCTTTAATATATAAATAGATTATCATTTATATATTATCTATTCAAATTATATATTTTGTTTTGTGTGAGTTTTAATAGGTTGTGTCTTACACTGAATTATTCAATTTCATCTAATTTATAAAATTTGTGGGCATAGAGTAGTAGTATTATTTCTAATATTAGTAATTTGTGTCTTATCTCTCCCTTGGTTAGCTTGGGTAGAAGTTTATCAGTTTTATTGATCTTTACAAAGAATCACTTTTTGTTTCTTTGATTTTTGTCTAGTGATTTCCTGTTTTCAATTTCATTTATTTTTGCTCTTATTTTTATTATTTCTTCTTCAACTTACTTTGGATTTAATTGCACTTCTTTTTCCAGTTTCCTAAGGTAGAAGCTTAGATTAGATATTTTCCAAAACCCATTTAGCTCTTTCTCTTGTTCTAATATATTATTTTCCAGCTATCTTTCTGTTATTGATTTCTAGTTTAATTCCATTGTCATGTGAGAACATAGTTTTTATGATAGCTATGCTTTTAAAATTTTAAGGTGTGTTTTATGACACAGTGAGTGTTCCGTGTGAATTTGAGAAGACTGTGTATTGTTGGATCAACTATTCTATAAATGTCAATGAGATCTAGTTGATTATGGCTCTATTCAGCTCAACTCTATCCTTACTGATTTTCTGCCTGCTAGATATTTCAATTACTAATTAAGGGATATTGAAGTCTGCTATAATAGTGGATTCATCAGTTTTTGCCTCATATTTTTGACACTCTGTTGTTAGGCACATACACACTAAGGATTGCTATGTCTTCTTGGAGAATTGGCCCCTTTATCATTATGTAATTCCCCTCTTTATCCCTGATCATTTTCCTTTTTCTAAAGTCAGCTTTGTCTGAAATATATACACACACACACACACACACACACATACATATATTTATCTTTCTTTTGATTCTTTTGATTATCGTTAGCGTGGTATATCTTTCTCCATCTCTTTACTTTTATCTAATCTACCTGAGTCTATATTTAAAGTGTGTTTCTTATAAACAACATGTAGTTGCTTCTTGGGGTCTTTTTTATCTACTGTGACAGTTTCTATCCTTTAACTGTTATATTTAGAACATTCACATTTAAAGTGATTATTGGGGCACCTGGGTGGCTCAGTCATTAAGCATCTGCCTTCGGCTCAGGGCGTGATCCCGGGATCCTGGCATCGAGCCCCACATCAGGCTCCTCTGCTGGGAGCCTGTCTCTTCCTCTCCCACTCCCCCTGCTTGTGTTCCCTCTCTCACTGGATGTCTTTCCTCTGTCAAATAAATAAACAAAATCTTTAAAAAATAAAGTGATTATTGATATAGTTGAATTAATTTCTACTATATTTGTAAATGTATTTGTATATATCTATTATACTTGTTTACTATTCACTGCCCTTTTTCTTTGTTTCTTTTTTGTCTTCTCCTTTTCTGACTTTTCTTATTTTAATTATTTTATATAATTCTATTTTCTCTCCTCTTTTAGCATATCAATTATACTTCTTTTTAAAAAATTAGTGGTTGCCCTAGAGTTTGAAATACACATTTATGGGGTGCATTATGGGTGGCACAGGCAGTTAAGTGTCCCACTCTTGGTCTCAGCTCAGGTCATGATCTCAGGGTTTGTGAGATCAAGCCCTGCATTGGGTTCTGTGCTCAGCATAGAGTTTGCTTGGAGTTTCTCTCCCTCTCCCTCTGCCCCTCCTCCCCACTCTTACTCTCTCCC
The DNA here is from genome assembly GCF_017311325.1 of Ursus maritimus. Classification (NCBI taxonomy): domain Eukaryota; kingdom Metazoa; phylum Chordata; class Mammalia; order Carnivora; family Ursidae; genus Ursus; species Ursus maritimus. The sequence continues at coordinate 72,160,312 of NW_024423319.1, forward strand.
TAAAATAAATTAATAAATCTTTTTATAAAAAGAAATATATACGTATGACTTATCCAAATCCACTTTCAAATAACACTATGGCACTTTACAGGTAGTGCAACTATCTTATAGCAGAGTATTCTCAATTTCTCCCCATTCTTTATAACATTGCTGCCATTTCTTTCATTTATCCATAAACTATAATCACTGAATACATTATTGCTATTATTATTTTGAGCAAAGTATTATCTATTAAATCAGCTAAGAATAAGTAAAATAAGAGATTTTATTTTACTTTTATTTATTGCTTCTCTAACACTCTTCCCGTCTTTACTTAGATCCAAGTTTCTAACTTATTCATTTCCTTTCTCTGAAGAACTTCTTTTCACATTTCTTATAAGGCAGTCCTACTAATAACAATTTCCATCAATTTTTGTCTGAGAAAGTCTTTATTTCTCCTTCATTTTTTGAAGGATAATTTTTCTGGATATGGAATTCTAGCTTGGCAGTTTTTTTCTTTTAACACAAAATATTTCACTGCATGTCTTCTTGCTTAAATGGTTTCTGAAGAGAAGCCAATGTAATTTTTATCTTTGTTCTTTTATAGGTAAGGTGTTCCCTGCCAGTATGATATTATAATGATGGATACATGTCATTATACATTTTTCCAAACCCACAAAATGTACTCCCCACATCTCTGAAGATTGTCTCCTTGTCTTTGTTTTTCTGCAGTTTGAATATGATATGTCTGGAGTCAACTCTTTGGTGTTTAACCTACTTGGTTTTCTCTGAGCTTTCTGGATCTGAAATTTGGTGTCTGTAATTACTTTTAGAAAAAAGTATTACATCAAATAACTCTGCTGTTTCTTCTTTTTTTCTCCTTCTAGTATTCCCATTATGTATATGTTACACCATTTGTAATTGTCCCACAATCATTAGATATCCTGTTTTACCTTTTTTATTCTTCCTTTCTCTTTGCATTTTATTTATGAAGTTTCTATTAACTATCTTCAAGGTCCCTGATTCTTTACCATCAAAGGAATTCTTTTATAATGATTTTTGATACCCCAAATTTTTTTAATTTAATTTTTTAAACTAAAAACAAAAACAAAAAATAGTTTACTCACTTCTCTCCCTGCCCCTCCCCCTGCACCCTCCACCCCAGTTCTGGCAATCACCAATCTATGTCTGTATTTATGAGCTTAGGCTTTTTATTTTTTAGGTTCCACATATAAAAGAGATCATATGGTACTTGACATTCTCTGGCTTATTTCACTTAGCATAAAACCCTCAAGGCCTATCCATCTTGTCACAAATGGCAATATATTATTTTTTATAACCAAATAATCTATTTTACACACACACACATCACATCTTCTTTAACCATTCATCCATCAGTGGACACTTAGGTTGTTTCCCTATCTTGGCTATTGTAAATAAATAATGCTTCAATGAACATGGGGGTGCATATATCTTTTTGATTCAGTGTTTTCATTTTCTTCAGATAAATACCCAAGAATGGAATTCCTGAATCACATAAGAGTCGTATTTTTAAACTTTTGAGGAACCTCCATATTATTTTTCATAGGGGATGCATCAATTTATATTCCCACCAACAATGCACAAGGGTTCCCTTTTCCCCATATCCTTGCCAATACTTAATATCTTTTGTCTTTTTTTTAAGAGAGAGAGCACAAGTGTGGGAGTGGGCAGAGGGAGAGGGAAAGAGAGATTCTTAAGCAGGCTCCATGCCCGGTGCAGAGCCCAACACAGGGCTCAATCTCATGACCCTGAGATCATGACCTGAGCCAAAATCAAGTCATATGTTTAACCAACTGAACCACCCAAGCACCCCCAATTTTTTGTCTTTTTGATAATGGCCATTCTAACAGGTGTTAGGTAAATCCCATTCTGATTTTGATTTGCATTTCACTGATGATTAATGATGTAAAGAATCTTTTCATATGTCTGTTGGCCATCCCTATGTCTGGAAAAATGTCTCTTCAGATCTTCTGCCCATTTTTAACTGGATTGTTTGGGGGCTTTTTTGTTATTGAGCCATAAAAGTTCTTTATGTATTTTAAATATTAACCCCTTATCAGATAAATGATTTGCAAATATTTTCACCCATTTAGTAGGTTGCCTTTTCATTTTGTCAATGGTTTCCTTTGCTGTGCAGATTTTTACTTTGATGTAGTCCCACTTATTTGTTACTTTTGTCACTTTTGCTTTTGACATCAGGTTCAAAAAATCTTTGCCAAGACCTATGTCAAGGAGCTTACCACCTATCTTTTCTTCTAGAAGTTTTCTGATTTCAGGTCTACATTCAAGTCTTTAATCCATTTTGAGTTAATTTTTGAATATGGTGTAAGATAGTGGTCCAGTTTCATTCTTTTGCATATGGATATCTAAATTTTCAAACACCATTCATAGAAAAGACTGTCCTTTCCTCATTGTATATTCTTTTTTTTGTTTGGTTGGTTTTTTGGGGTTTTTTTTGGGGGGGTTGTGGTTTTTTTAAATGTTTTTTTATTATATTATGTTCGTCACCATACAGTACATCCCCGGTTTCCAATGTAAAATTCAATGATTCATTAGTTGCGTGTAACACCCAGTGCACCATGCAATACATGCCCTTCTTACTACCCATCACCAGCCTATCCCATTCCCCCGCCCCCCTCCCCTCTGAGGCCCTCAGTTTGTTCCTCATTGTATATTCTTCACTCTTTTGTTGTAAATTATTTGACTATATATGCATGGATTTATTTCTTGGCTCTTTATTCTGCTCCATTTAACTATATGTCTGTTTTTATGCTGATATCATACCATTTTAATTACTAAAACTTTGTAATATTCTTTGAAATCAGGGAGCATGATGATTCAAGCTTTGTTCTTTCTCAAGATCGCTTTGGCTACTCAAGGTCTTTTATGTTTTCATACAAATTTTAGGATTGTTCTATTTCTGTGTAAAATGCCATTGGAATTTTTAAAAGGATTTTATTGAGACTATATATTACTTGGATAGTATAAACATGTTAACAATATTAATTCTTCTAATACATGAACATGGTATATCTTTCCCCTTTTTTGTGTGTCTTTTTCCATTTCTTTCATTAATATCTTCTAGCTTTCAATATACAGGTCTTTTACCTCTTTGGTTAGGTTTATTCCTAGGTATCTTATGGTTTTTGGTGCAATTGTAAATTCTTTTCTTTTTTTTTTAAGATTTTATTTATTTATTTGACAGAGAGAGAGACAGCCAGTGAGAGAGGGAACACAAGCAGGGGGAGTGGGAGAGAAAGAAGCAGGCTCTCAGTGGAGCAGGGAGGCCAATGCATAGCTCAATCCCAGGATGCTGGAATCACGCCCTAAGACAAAGGCTTAATGACTGAGCCACCCAGGCGCCCCTGTAAATTATTTTCTTAATTTCTCTCTCAGATAATTCATAATTAGTGTATAGAAATGCAACAGATTTTTGTGTATTGATTTTGTATCCTGCAACCTTACTGAATTTGTTTATTAATTCTAAAAGTTTTTAATAGTCTTTAGGGTTTTCATATATAATATCATGTCAACTGCAAATAGTGACAGTTTTACTTCTTCCTTTCCAATTTAGATGCCTTTTATTTCTTTTTCTTGCATAATTGCTCTAGCTAGGACTTCTAATACTCTGTTGAATAAAAGTGGTGAGAGTGGGCATCTTTGTATTGTTCCTGATCTTAGAAGAAAAACTTTCAACTGTGGGCTTGTCATATATGGCCTTTATTATGTCAGAGTTTTTATCATAAATGGATGTTGAATTTTGTCAAATGCTTTTTTCTGCATCTATTAGATGATCTTATGATTTTCATCCTTCATTGTTAATGTGGTGTATCACATTGACTGATCTGCAGATGTTGAACCATCCCTACATCCCTGAAATAAATCCCACTTGATTGTGGTGTAGGATCCTTTTAATGTATTGTTGAATTTGGTTTGCTTATACTTTGTTGAAGATCTTTGCATCTATGTTCATCAAGGATATTGTCACATAATTTTCTTTTCCCATGGTACCCTTGACAGGTTTTAGAATCAGAGTAATACTGACTTCATAAAATAAGTTTGGAAGAGTTCCCTCCTCTTCTATTTTTTGGAAGAATTTGAGGATTGATATTAATTATTCTCTGAGTATTTGGTAGAATTCACCAGTGAAGCCATCTGATCCTGGACTTTTGTTTGTTGGGAGGTTTTTTTTATTATGGATTCAATCCCTTACTAGTAATTAGTCTGCTCAGGTTTTCTATTTCATCATGATTCAGTCTTGTAGGTTGTATGTTTTTAGGAATTTTCCACTTCTTCTAGGTTGTCCAAATTGTTGGTATATGATTTTTATTGGTATAATTATGTGCCAACATTGTATATTGTTAGTATATATCATTGTTCATAGTAGTATTTTATGTAGCATTTATGTAGTATTTTATGATCCTTTGTATCTGTGGTATCAGTTGTAACATTTCCCCTTTCTTTTCTGATTTTATTTACTTGAGTTATCTCTTCTTGGTGAGTCTAGCTAAAGGTTTGTCAATTGCACTTATTTTTTCAAAGAACCAGCTCTTAGTTTCAGTGTTTCTTATTGTTAATATTTTTTTCTTACTTACATCTACTTTTTTTAGAACAGTTTTATGTTCACAGAAAGATTGAAGGGAAAGTAGAGAGATTTCCCATATATACTTGCCCCCACCCATGAAAAGCCTTCCCCCCCATTATCAACATGCCCCCACCAGAGTGGTACATTTGTTACAATTGTTGAACCTACACTGACACATCATAATCACCCAGTTCATAGTTTACACTCCTGTAGTACATTCTGTGGGTTTGGAAAAATGTATAATGACATGTATCCATCATTATAATATCATACTGACCTGAAAATCCTGTGCTCCACCTATATATCCCTCACCCCCAATTTCTAGAAACCACTGATCCCTACTGCTATGTTGTATAGTTAGAGCATGTTTAGTTTTGTAAGAAACCACCGAACCGTCTTCCAAAGTGGCTGTGCCATTTTGCTTTCCCACCAGCAGTTAATGAGGGTTCTTGCTGCATCACGTCCTCAGCAGCATTTGGTATTGACAGTGTTCCAGATTTTGACCATTCTAATAGGTGTGTAGTTTTATCTTATTGTTGCTTTAATTTGTATTCCCCTAATGACAAATGATGCGAAGTAGTTTTTTATATGCTTGCTTGCCACCTGTGTATCTTCTTTGGTGACATCTATTTTAAGGTCTTTGGCCCATTTTTTAAAATTGTGTTGTTTGTTTTCTTATTGTGGAGACTTAAGAGCTCTTTGTATATTTTGGATAACAGTTTTTTACCAGGTGTTTCTTTCACAAATATTTTTCTCCCAGCCTGTGGCTTGTCTTCTTGGCATTGTCTTTCAGAGAGCAGAAGCGTTTAATTTTAATTAATTCCAGCTTATCAATTGTTTCTTTCATGGATCATGGTCCTGTATCTAAAAAGTCATCATAATACCCAAGGTCATCTAGATTTTCTCTTTTATTATCTTCTAGGAATTTAATAGTTTTGTACTTTAAATTATGTCTGTGATCCATTTTAAGTTAATTTTTGTGACTAGTTTAAGGTCTGTGTCTATATTCACTTTTTTGTATGTCACTGTCCAGTTTTCCAGCACCATTTATTGAAAACACTTCTTTATCCTACTATATTGTCTTTGTTCCTTGTTGAAGATCAGTTGACTATATTTATGTGGGTTAGCATTTCTTTTTTATTTTTTCTTAGACTTTTCATCTCTCTGCTTACATTACCCATTTGTTCTTGCATGTTGTTCAGTTTTTCATTAACACCCTTAGCATATTAATAGTAGTTACTTTAAATTCCAGGTCTAATAATTCCAAAATCTCTGCCATATCTGAGTCTTGTTCTAATGCTTGGTTTGTCTCTTCAGACTATATATATATATTTTTTTAATTAAGACTATATTTTTTACATTCTGGTATGCCTTTCAAATTTTGACTGAAAGCCAGACAGAATGTACTGGATAAAAGCAATAGAGGTACATAGGCCTATATTGTAATACTTTATGTTTATCTGACTAGGAGCTAGGGTGTGTTTACTGTTTGCTGTAGCTGTGGTGTCAGAGGCTAAAATTTCCTCTTTTATTTTTTTGTTTTAGTCTCCTCTTGTTGTCTTTGGGTGTCCCTAGAAACTCCTTAAGTACAGTCTGAAACTTGCAGGGTTTTTAAGTTATAATCTGATGTTACTATATAGAAGCCCTGTTGATGTGGTGGTAAAATGTAAGTGGAACGGAAGCATTCTGTAGTCCTATGATTAGGTCCCAATCTTCTAGTGTGCCTCAGCTTGGTAATTCCTGTTCCCCAGGTTAGTTAGGCTCTGATAAAACCCAGTCAGTTATGTTCTGATACAATAATTTTCCTTCAGGGCAGTCCTTGTTAAGGAGAACAGAGAAATCTGGGTACATTTTAAAATGGCTACTTTTCCTCTCCCATTGCCATAAACACAAGGGAGCTTTTCTCCAATCTTCACAATGAGAACCTGGTAGGCCCCTTGAAGGTAAAATTCATGAAAGTGTGGTGGCCCACCTAAGACTGGACTCCCTTGAGGTTTTAAGCTTTTAAGCTAGTTCACACTGAGCCTATAGCAAACTGTCAATTACAGTTCTTACTGTAAAGTGTTCTTACTGATACTGGCTCCAGCTCCAAGCTTCTACTCCTCATAAGCTGTGATTCTCTGTATCCATCAGAACAGCAGTTTGCCTTGTGACTCAATTCTTTGATGGATCTAAGAGTTGATTTTAAGTTTGTTCAGCTATTTTCTTGTTTGGAATATGGGAGTGATGACTTTCAAGCTGTTGACATGTCAAACAAGAAATGGGAAATATATACACTTATTTTTAAGTTTTCAAAACACATCTAGAATAACATGAATCATTCTGAAGTTTCAGCTTATCTTAAAATACCTACAGATTGTGTGACCTTGTGCAATTTATTTAATACATCTCTTTATCTATAAAATAAAATAATAAAGACTACTTTGCTGGATTATTGTAAGACCTAAATGAGGTATGTAAAGCAAATACCACAGTGCAAGGCTCATATATATTCAATAAATGTTAGCTATTCGTTATTAATAATGTAAAAGTTATTATACTAAATATCTTCATCAGGACCCTAGTCCTTGAATAAAGACAAAGTATACAAAATGTTCCCTAACTTAGAAGATGAAGAATCAGAAGAAAAGTGTCACTTGCTCTATCATCAGTTTGTGCTTCAGTCAGGACCAGAATCTGGTTGGGACTGCTGCTGGCCTCCATGGCCCTGATGCTGTTACAAGACCTCCTCTTCTTAATGTCAGATAGCAAATTCCGTGTTCACATTGATCAAAACTTGTCAAATCTCAATTTTACTCCTATCAAAGCCTTCTTGGCCTGGACAGCTGTCTGTCCCACTCTTTGTGGGTTTTGCCTACAAAATCATGATGGTTACAAATAGAGGGAATTGGAGTGATATAGAAATACACCCTGGGGGCGCCTGGGTGGCTCAGTTGTTAAGCGTCTGCCTTCAGCTCAGGGCGTGATCCTGGCATTGTGGGATCGAGCCCCACATCAGGCTCCTCCGCTATGAGCCTGCTTCTTCCTCTCCCACTCCCCCTGCTTGTGTTCCCTCTCTCTCTGGCTGTCTCTGTCAAATAAATAAATAAAATCTTTAAAAAAAAAAAAAAGAAAGAAATACAGCCTGTTACCACAGAAACAGAGTGGTAGTGCTCTGAATAGGTATGAAAAATGTTCTGAAGTACACAGAGAAAATAAATCAATATATCTAAGAGGATGTAGAACTCAACAGAATTTGCTGCTTTTGTTCTGGGTCAAGATGCCCATATCTAACATGGGATAGTTCTAGTTCCCTGGCATTTTCTCTCCTGAAGCTGGAAAACTACGTTGGTCTCAAGTGAAAAAAATGAGTATGGTGGATATAGAGCCAGGGCTTCGAGGTCTATGTTAAAACTCATAAGAATTATTTACTATCTCTGGCGAGCTATATTAGAACAAGAAAGAAAGATGATGTGCTCACTAGCATTTGTGAGAAATGTAATATAGTCTAGTGACAATCTTATCTATACCTTTTCATCCTCATTTTTTTCCCAAGGGATATGCCAAATATCCACTGAGTAGAAGCTCTCTGATAGCCCTTCTGTGACACAAGTTGAAGTAGAGAAAGGACTGGCTTTAAGCCCCTGTTGCTCTCAGTACTCTTTATCTCATGATCATTTTGGACAATAAAAATAAAAATTTTAATTAGCTCTTTATCTCACATGGTATACTAAAATCTATACCAAATTAAAGATTTAAACATAAAAATAAAATCATAAATAACTGGAAAAATATGAAGACTTACCTTTACAATGCTGATGTATCCATATTAAAAATGATAATGTAGAAATATAGTTACTGACATAGAAAAAAGTTATCAAACAACATTTTTATTTGATCCCGTTTTGCAAAAATACATATACATATGATTTAAAAAATCTCTAGATATGCATTAAAATGTTAATACTGGTTATTTGTGGGTAGTTTTAAAGCTGTTTTTTCAAACAAGATGCAACTATATGCTGCCCACAGGAGTCTCACTTCAGACCTCAAGATACATATAGACTGGAAGTGAATGGATGGGAAAAAATACCATGCAAATGGAAGCAAAAAAAAAAAGTCAGGGTAACAATGCTTATATCAGACAAAATACACTTTAAAATAGACTTTAAAACAAAGACTGTAGCAAGAGGCAAAGAAGGGCACTACATAAGGATAAAAGGATCAATCCAACAAGAGGATTGAAGAGGATATAACAATTGTAAATATCTATTCACCCAACATAGGAGCCTCTAAAATACATAAAGCAAATATTAACAGACATAAAGGGAGAAAATGACAGCAATACAATGATAGTAGGAGACTTTAACACATGCTTACATCATCCAGATAGGAAATCAACAAAGAAATAGTGGCTTTGAATTACACATTAGACCAGATGGACCTAACAGATATACACAGAATACTCCATCCAAAAACAGCAGAATATAAATTCTTCCCAAGTGCGTATGGAACTTTCTCTAGAATAAATCACATGTTATCCCACAAAACAGGTCTCAATAACATTAAGAGACTGAAATCACATCAAGCATCTTTTCCAAACACAATGGTATAAAACTAGAAATCAATTACAAGAAAAAAATGGGGGAAAAACCCACAAACACATGGAGGCCAAACAAATGGGTCAATGAAGAAATCAAAGAGGAAATAAAAACACCTGGAGGAAAATGAAAATGAAAACATAACAGTCTAGAATCTTTGGGAGACAGCAAAAGGAGTTCTAAAAGAGAATTTTACAATACAGGCCTACCTCAAGAAACAAGAAAAATGTCAAATAAACAATCTAACCTTACACCTAAAGGAGCTAGAAAAAGAACAAACAAAGCCCAAAGCTAGTAGAAGAAAGGAAATATATATTAGAGCAGAAATAAATGAAATAAAGACTTAAAAACAGTAGAAAAGAGGTGTGAAGCCAAGAGCTGGTTCTTTGAAAAGATAAAATCGATATACCTTTAGCCAGACTCATCAAGAAAAAAGAGGACCAAATAAATAAAATAAAAAATGAAGGATACAAATAACAACTAACACTACCAAAATAGAAAGAAATATAAGACAATATTATGAAAAGTCGTATGCCAAAAATTTGGACAACCTAGAAGAAATGGATAAATTCCTAAAAATATATAATCTTCCAAAACCTAGTAAGAAAAAAATAGAAAATTTGAGCAGACCAAATACAAAGAAAGAAAACTACAAGCCAATATTTCTGATGACCACGGATGCAAAAATCCTCAAAAAAATATTAGTAAACCAAATTCAGCAGCACATTTAAAAAATCATTCTCCACATTCAAGTGGGATTTATTCCTGGGATACAAAGAGTGGTCCAATATCACAATATCACAATAATGTGATAAATCACATTAACAAGAAGAGGAATACAAACCATATGATCATCAGTAGGTGTAGTAAAAGCATTTGACAAAATACAATATCCATTCATGATTAAAAACTCTCAACAAATTAGACTTAGAGGGAACATAACTTAAACATAATAATGGCCATATATTAAAAAACGCACAGCTAACATCATACTCAATGGTAAAAAACTGAAAGCTTTTTCTCTAAGATCAGGAAAAAGACAAGAATGTCCACTCCTACCAGTTTTATTCAAGATAGCACTGGAAGTACTGGCTGCAGCAATCAGAAAAGAAAAAGAAATAAAACGCATCCAAATCAGCAAGGAAAAAGTAAAACTTTCACTATTTGCAGATGAAATGATACTATATGGAGTCCTAAAGACTCCACCAAAAAACTGTTAGAACTTATAAGTGAATTCCATAAAGTTACAGGATACAAAATCAATACACAGAAATCTGTTGCATTTCTTTTTTAAAATTTTTTATTATGTTATGCTAGTCACTAATAATAAAATAGCACAAAGAGACATTAAGAAAACAATTACATTTACAATTACATCAAAAAGAATAAGCTACTAGGAATACATTTAACCAAGGAAGTGAAAGACCTACATTCTGAAAACTCTAAGACATTGGTGAAAGAAATTGAAGACAACACAAACAAATGGAAAGATATAGCATGCTCATGAATTGGAAGAATTAATAACATTAAAATGTCAATACTACCCAAACTACCTACAGATATAATGCAATCCCTATCGAAATACCAATAGCACTTTTCATAGAAATAGAACAAAAAAAAATCCTAAAACTTGTATGGAACCACAAAAGACCTCAAAGAGCCAAAGCAATCTTGAGAAAGAAGAAGAAAACTGGAGGTATCACAATTCCAGATTTCAAGATATATTACAAAACTACAGTAATCAAAACAGTATGGCACTGGCACAAAAATAGATAACATAGATCAATGAAACAGGATAGAAAGCCCAGAAATAAACCTATGCTACATTTAAAAAAGCAAGAATATACAATGGAGGAAAGACAGTCTCTTCAGTAAATGATGTTGGAAAAACTAGACAGCTACATGCAAAAGAATGAAACTGGACCTCTTTCTTATACCACACACAAAAAATAAACTTGAAATGGATTAAAGACCTATATGTGAGGCTTTTTCTTTGTTTGTTCAGTTAGCCACTGTATAGTACATCATTAGTTTTTGATGTAGTGTTCAATGATTCGTTAGTTACATATAACACGCAGCGCACATCACAACATGTGCCCTCCTTAATACCCATCACCCTTAAATGTGAGGCTTGAAACCATAGAGCTCCTAAAGGAAAATATAAGCAGTACATTTTTGGATATCAGCCTTAGCAACATATTTATGGCTATGTCTCCTCAGGCAAGGGAAACAAAAGCAAAAGTAAACGACTGGGACTACATGAAAATAAAAAACTTTTGCATAGCAAATAAAAAACAAAATAAAAAGGCAAACTAGTGAAGATATTTGCAAATTATATATCTGATAAGGAATTAATATCCAAAATATTTAAGGAACTTATACAACTTGGAGTCCAAGAAGATGGCAGCAGAGTAGGAGGACCCTAGGCTCACCTCATCCTATGAACACAAGTAGATGACTATCAAATCATCCTAAATACCCCATAAATCAACCTGAAGACTGACAGAACAAACTCCACAACTAAAGGGAGAGAAGAGGCCACATTGAAGAAGGTAGGAAGTGCAAAGACATGGTGGAGGAGAGAAACAGACCATGGCTGCTGCAATGGGGAGGGAGCCACAGTTGCCAAGAATGGCAAGGGACAAAATAACATACAGGCGAATGCAAGGAGAAAGTGAATCCCCCTAGCAATTGGCTTGTAAAGTGAGCTGGGCCAAATTTTATGAGTTCTTGCAACCAGCGGGGCTTAAAGCCTGGAGTTCTAAAGGTGACTGGCTTGCTCAGGGAGACCCCAGAGGCATTGGAGCTGCTCTTAGAGAGAAGGCAGGGCAAACAGCCTGCAGACATACAGCGTGGAAACAGCAATCCGAAAAGCACCTAGGGCACACAGTGGGGAGGTTGTTTTCTCAGATCATGTCCCAGAGAGGTAGCATTAATGGAGATACCCCTCCACGAACAAAGGAACTGGAAGGCACCATTTCCCTCCCCACCCCTCAGCATAAACACAGACCCACCTGCAGGAACCAGGGCAGAATGGATACTCACTACCTAAGTTGCTTACACCAAGCCCCAACCCTCGTGCTCCAGTGGAACACACTTCCTAGTCACACTTGCCTCAGTCCCAGCATGGAGGGCTCCCTCCCCCAGAAGACCAGCCCAAACCCCTGCCCACACCATGTCTCCTGACCCAGGAGTTTTGCAGAACCTCAGTTCCAGCAGCAGTAGTGACAGGTCTCATTTCACAAGTAGACCAAGCATACCTAGTTAAAACCCACCACATTCAGGCCAGGGACCAAACATTGCCCACACTAGGCAAGGACATCCTCTGCACATGGCTGCCCTGAAGTGTAAAGCAACCAAGACACAACTGCCGAGCACCATGCAGCATACATTGGAGATTCTCCCTGCAGTGCCAGGTCCTGGGGAGCAGGAGACACTACACTGCAGGGTACAAGTCCTCTTCTTAATAAGGCCATTACTGTCAACAAAAGGAAAAATAGCTGACTTTCCTAGCACAGAGAAGCAGGCACGGAGGCTTAGACAAAATGAGAAGAGTTAGGAATGTGTCCCAAATGAAAGAACAGGACAAGGACAAGTCCCCAGATCTAAGTGAAACAAATATAAGTAATATGCCTGATAGAGAATTTAAAGCAGTGAACATAAGGATACTCTCTGGACTTGAGAAAAGAGTGAAAGACATGAGTTAGACTCTTAACACAGAGATAAGGGATAACATAGCAGACATAAAGGGCTCAATAAACAAAATGAGAAACACACTTGATGGAATGAACAGCAGGCTGGAAGAAGCAGAGGAACAAATTAATGACCTAAAAGAGATAATGGAAAGTAATCAAGCTGAAAAAAAGAGAGAAAAATAATTATGAGTAACAAGAATAGATTTAGGGAATTCAGTGACTCCACTAAATGTAATAACATTTGCATCATAGGAGTCCCAGAAGAAAAAGAGAGAGGAGGGGGGGGCAGAAAATATATGTGAAGAGATAATAGCTGAAAACTTCCCTAATCTGGGGAAGTGAACAGATATCCAGATCCAGGAGGCACAGAGAACCCCAACAAAATCAACAAAAGCAGATCCACCCAAGACATATTAAAATTAAAATGGCAAAATATGGTGACAAAGAAAAACAATTTAAAACTACAAGACAAGTGTCTTCAACAAATGGTGTTGGGAAAGAGGAGAGAAACCTGTACTCTGTTGGTGGGAATGTAAATTGATGTAGCCACTATGGAAAACAGTAAAGAGTTTCCTCAGAAAATTAAAAATAGAAATAACATATAATCCAGCAATTCTACTACTGGGTATTTACCCAAAGTAAGTGAAAACACAAATTCAAAAACTCCTATGTTTATTGCAGCATTGTTTATAGTAGCCAAGATATGGAAGCAGCCCAGGTGTCCATCAATAGATGATATGGGTAAAGAAGATGTGTGTGTGTGTGTGTGTGTGTGTGTGTGTGTGTGTGTGTGTATAATGGAATATTACTCAGCCAGAAAAAAAAGAGATCCTGCAATTTGTGACAACATTGATGGATCTAGAAGGTATAAATGCTAAGTGATACAAGTCAGACAAAGAAAGATAAATACCATATGATTTAACTTACATATGGAATCCAAAAAGTAAAACAAATGAATAAACAAACAAAAAGCAGAATCAAAGCTATAAATACAGAAAACAAGGTGAGAGTTGACAAAGGTGAGAGGGATAGAGAGATGAGCAGTGCGGGTGAAGGGAGTGGGAGATACAGGCTTCCTTTATGGAATGAATAAGTTATGGGGGTAAAAGATACAGCATAGGGAATATAGTCAATAATATTGTAATAGCAGTGTATGGGGACAGATGGTAGCTACACTTGTGGTGAGCATAACATAACATAATATAGAATTGTTGAATCACTATGTTATACACCTGAAACTAATGTAACATTGTGTGTCAACTACACTTCAATTAAAAATAAGAATCACTGAAAAAAAAAAGAATGAAATAAAAATAGTTTTGTTTAAAAAATAAATTTTTCCTTCTTGCTTCCCCTTTTTATGTATGTATGTATGCATGCATTTATATATGTACAATGGGCTGGTTCCTGATATAAACACAACAGAAGTTTAAAAAAAATTTTTTTTACTTCCCTTTCCCTCTTTTCAGTTGTTGATTTAAGTCAAACTTTTTCCTGGAAGGTTGGGTTGGTTTGTTTGTTTGTTTTCTCTCAAATAGTCAATATAATTCCATGTCTCCCCTCTTTAATATTTTTGTATCCAACTGCAAGTTCTTTTAGGATAGAGTTGTGTTTCATTATTTATCTTGCTACCTTCCATAGGCATGCTTGGTGAAGACTGGTTGCTTGTGAAGGTCTGATTTCCTCAAAACCTGCTTTGAAGTGTGATGTTACAGTCCTAACCCTTTATGCAGCTGAAATGGTCAGAAACTTGTCCAGGGCTAGCACAACTTGTCTATGAGTGCAGTGTTGCTGCACTGGCTACCACCCCACTGCTCTGCCAGGCAGAGGTGGCTGACTTGCTGGCTGGTAGCTGGCTGATGGGGCCAGGCCTTTCCATGTAAACCCTTCTTCAAATAGCTTTTTTTGGTCAAAGAGGTGGCCCTTCTCATGTAGTATTTGTGCAGCTGTGCTTCCTTGCCAGAACCTCCATGCACATTATCGAGAACTCTCAATGCCATTAAAAACATAAAGGATAAGCAGCAAAGAAAGAAGAAGAAAGACTGAAGGGAAGAAAAAGGAAAAACGAGGATAAAAGAATGGGGACTTAGGACCTTAAGTGTGGCAGGTTGCTGAACCCAACCTAAAACATCCCATGCACATAATAATACCTACTGTGACACATGAAATTTAGCAGGGAAATTACAAAAATAAAATTATTTTGCAAAGGAAGTCTACACAGACATTGGTTTTCAAGGGACCTATGCAAGCTCTGATGGCCAAACTGGCAGCCCTCCAGGTGAGAGACTTTGTTGACTTCAGATTGAGCCTGCCTCTCATTGAGCCTACTTTTATAGGTAAAGATCATTCTAGGCTTGTTGAAAGGATAAAATGAGATGATAAATGGAAATAAGTAGGTTTTATAGGTTATAAAACAATATGCAAATGCTTGGTGTTCTTTTTGTAAGCTCCTGAGGACACTGAAAATGGTTTAATGTCCATTACTGTCTTCATGGCAGTTTGGAACAGATTTTAAACACCTGTATCTAAAGAAAATCAAATCCACCTACAGAATGAAGAGAATTGGGTCCCCAGGAGGGGAAAACATGTGTGGGAGATACCTAAATTGTGTGTGTATGGGGAGTGGTTGTCACCTATCCATGTAACAAAAGCCTTGATTAGAGTGTCCTCGATTGATTAGAATTGTTTTCTTTAGAAGTAATTTCCAAGAAAATGCTTGTGATTTCATTGTCAGTGAAACTGTTGACACCTCTTTTAAAGTGTCTGTTAACTTATAGTCAATTACAATGGGAGTGCATGTGGTATCCATATGAATGTATTATGGTCGCACTGTTTTAATAACTAACAATTTAAATCACAATAAGTGACTAAAAAAGTCGACTGCTGCTGCTTCTGCTCCTCCCATGAAAATGACCCTCTTTTCCATTCAGTTTCAATGCAGGAAACTTCATATCAGTTCTTCACCTGAATGCATGACTCTTCAATCTCAGGACTCACAGAATTAATGGAATGCCGTCCTAAGGTTGTTGAGTCCTGCGTTTATGGGCATTTCATCTCTACGAAGAAGTACCCATTCCTTCACTGCAAAGACTGAGACTGAAAGAGTTTTCTAAGGAAGAATCTTTCTTGTAACGTTTTTGTTACAACAGTCAAAGAACAGAAACAGACTGGAGAGGTCTGATAGTTGGGAGATACCTTGCCAATGACCTGACCCTTGGTTGTGTTTCCCTCAAAATCTGCAGTGTCTTGGGAGTTTCTCCTATGACTGTCTTGGAGAATACATATTTTCTGTTAATTTCCAGTGACTTAATTTTCCATTTTCTTTTTTAACAGGTCCAGTTAAAAACAAGAAAAAGGGTAAGTCAAGCTCCTGATTTTATAAAACTGCTCTCATGTCTTTTCTAAAATTGGAAGGAAAAAAACCAACAGAGTAGGACTTTTATATATTCATTCAATGCTGGTTGTCCATTGTTTTATTCAATCACCTGTGACCTCCTTGAGCATGGTAGCTTCTATGAAACAAGAAACAGAGATTGTTTTTCAGTGATGACCCATGAAATTGCTTCTCTAGCAGCATATGAAAGTTTTTATTTTTCTTTCTTGCTCCCTCTTCTGTACAATTAAATTTACATCTCTTTCCTTCATTCTTCCTTACTCTTTCCCCTGTCCTTCTCCTTTTTCCTTTCTTTACCCTCTTTTATCAAATCAGTGATCACGTATAAATTAAGTCCTAAGACAGCTTGTGGGGACTAGGTAGGTATACTATCCTGAGAGATGTCAGTACCCTATTCTTGGCCTTAAAGCTATCCCCATCCTATGCCTTAGATAGTCAGGGAAGGTATTTCTTACTTTGGGGTTTCAATGTTATTTTCTCCATGATGGAAACTGAAAGCTGAAGGAATGCCCTGATCTTTTGGTCTTTTCAAAGAAGCTTCTGGTTGAGCAGATCCATTGTGCCATTGTTGGGTCAGTATGTTTCGGATATACTTGCAACAGCACTGGACCAAGAGTTTGTACAAGCACTTGCATACTTGCAGAGGAGAGCCCAAAAACAGAACAAGTTCCAAAAGACAGAATTAGGCAATATGGTCCACTCCTTAGGACTAAAAAGAGAAACCAACTACAAAACCAGTTTTAAGTAACTATTTGTTCTTGTGTTCTGACTTGGAAAGAAAACAAAGTGAAATTAATGATTTTTCATTAAAATGCTTTAAGTAGAGGCACCTGGGTGGCTCAGTTTGTTAAGTGTCTGCCTCTGGCTCAGGTCATGATCCTGGGGTCCTGGGATCAAGCCCTGCAACTAGCTCCCCACTGAGCAGGGAGTCTGCTTCTCCCTCTTCCTCTGCCCCTCCCCCAAGATCCTGCTCTCTCTCTCTCTCTCTCTCAAATAAATAAATAAAATCCTTTAAAAAATTAAAAAAATAAAATGCTTTAAGTAAAATGATTCTGTTAGATTTCTAGAACTTTATACAGTAGATTATCGATTCCAGATTAGACCAAAAAGACTGGCTTCAGCGGCTGCCCACCACTTCTCCGAGCACTAGGGTACTTTGGTGGCTTGTGGTACCATGGCCCACATGGAAAACCTACGTCCCTGTTGTAAAGACGCTGAGGAATGGCCTGACCTCCTAAGGACCTGATCTGAGCAAAGTTGGAAAATAGCCAGAGAGCTGGGGTCAATGAGGAAAACTTTCTCCATTTGGCCTGGACATTCACCAAGATATTATGTATTTAAGAAAGTAAATTTGATTTTTAAACATGCAGTTTTTTCGCCACAGGGTTACAGATTAGATAAAAAGACATGACCCATCCATTTGCTGTCTACAAGAGACTCATTTTAAACCTAAAGATACATCCAGACTGAAAGTGAAGGGATGGAGAACCATTTTTCATGCCAATGGACCTCAAAAGAAAGCTGGGGTAGTAATATCACAGATTAGGTTTTAAACTAAAGACTGTAGTTAGAGATACAGAAGGACACTATATTATTCTTAAAGGATGTATCCAACAAGCAGGTATGACAATTATAAATATCTACACCCCCAACAGGGGAGTAGCTAGATACACAAGCCAACTCTTAACCAGAATAAAGAGACATATAGATAAAAATATGTTAATAGTAGGGGACCTCAACACTCCACTATCAGAAATAGACAGATCATGTAAGCAGAAGACCAACAAAGAAACAAGAGCTTTGAATGACACATTGGAACAGATGGACTTCATAGATATATACAGAACATCCCACCCTAAAACAACAGAATACTCATTCTTCTCAAATGCACACAGAACTTTCTCCAGAATAGACCATATACTGGGTCACAAAACAGGTCTCAACTGATACCAAAAGACTGAGATTATTCCCTGCATATTCTTAGACCACAATGCTTTGACTGGAACTCAATCACAAGGAAAAATTTGGAAGAAACTCAAACACTTGGAAACTAAGAACCATCCTGCTCAAGAATGATTGGGTAAACCAGGAAATTAAAAATCAGTTTAAACAATTTTTGGAGCCCAATGAAAATGAAAACACATCGGTCCAAAACCTATAGGACACTGCAAAGGCAGTCCTAAGGGGAAAATACATAGCCTTCCAAGCCTTACTCAAGAGAATAGAAAAATCTAAAATGCAGTTTTTATATTTTCACCTCAAGAAGCTGGAGCTGGAACAGAAGAACAGGCCTAACCCACACACGAGAAGGCAGGTGATCAAGATTAGAGCAGAGATCAATGAATTAGAAACCAGAAATACAATAGAGCAGATCAACAGAACTAGAAGCTGGTTCTTTGAAAGAATCAATAAGATTGATAAGCCACTGGCCAGACTTATTCAAAAGAATAGAAAAAGGACCCAAAGTAATAAAATTATGAATGAAAGGGGAGAGATCACGACTAACACCAAGGAAATAGAAACAATCATTAAACTACTTATCCACACTTGCTTATGCCAATAAATTAAGCTCAACCTGAAAGAACTGGATTATCGCTTCCTGGAGAACACCGAACTACAAGACTGGAAACGGAAGAAATTGATTATCTAAACAGACTTGGAATCATGAAGAGTTGAAGCAGTGATCAAAAACGCCTTCCAAAACTAAGAGTCCAGGGCCCATGACGATTCCTGGAGGAATTCTACAAACATTCAAAAGAAGAAATAATACCTATTCTCCTGAAGCTGTTTCAAAAAAGCAGAAACAGAAAGGAAGGAACGAACAAACTCATTCTATGGCAGCCAGTATTACCTTGTATGATCCCCCATCAGGCAAAGACCCATCAAAAAGGAGAATTACACGATTTCCTGATGAATATGGATGCGAAAATTCTCAACAAGATCTTATATAGGATCAACAGTACATTAAAAGGATTATCATCATGACCAATGGGGTTCATCCCCTAGGGCTGCTAAGGGTGCTTCAACTATTCGCGTCGATCAGTTACAAGATCACTAAGAAGACAAAGAATGGGATACGCGCATTCTACTTGATACGAAAAAGCATTTGACAAAATACAGCATCCTTTCCTGATTAAAACCCTTCAGAGTGTAGGGATAGAGGTACATTCCTCAACCTCATAAAAACCATCTATGAAAAGCCCATGAAAAGTGATATCATTCCCAATGGGGAAAATCTGAAAGACCTTTCCCTACTGATCCCGGGAACACGACAAGGATGCCCACTTTCTCTTCATTTATATTCAACATAGTAACTATAGAGAGTCCTTTTGCACAGCAATCGAAGGCAAGCAAAAAGAATAAGGATATTCAAATGGCAAGAAAGAGTCAAACTGATCATTTCAGATGACATGCATACTCTATATCGGAAAAAACCCAAGCTCACACCCCAAATTACTAGAAACATAGAGCAATTCTGTAATGTGAAGCAAGATACCTAAATCAATGACTCAGAAATCAGTTGCATTTCTATACAGAACAATGAGACTGAAGCAAGAAATCTAAGGAATTGATTCCATTTACAATAGCACCAAAAATCATACGATATCTCGGACTTAACGAGAGAGTAACGATGCTATATTACTAGAAAGCTTCAGATCACTGCTTAAGAAAAGACACTTGAAGAAGACACAAAAAGATGGAAAAGCATTCCATGCTCATGGATCGGAAGAATAACATAGTTTCAAAATGTCTATCTACCAGAACATAATCTCACCACCGTTTCAATGCCATCCCGAGTCAGAAATACCAATGCACATTTTCAAAACTGGAACAAACTTAGCCTCACTTAAATTTGGTCCATGGAACGAAGGTCCAGATGCTATGGGAATTGTTCAAAAGGAAAAACAAAGCTGGGGGCATCACATTCTGATTTCAAAGCTATACTACAAAGCTGTGATCCCAAAGACAGGCATGGACCTGCAGCACAAAAACGACACACAGACCAATGGAACAGAATAGTAGACCCAGACAACTGGACCCTTACGCGCCTTCTATGGGCAACTGCCAATCTTTGACCCAAAGCAGGAAAAAATCCAGTGAGGAAAAAGACAGTAGCTCTTCCAATAAATGGTGCTGGGAAAAGAGTACGCTACATGCAAACGAGCATGAAGCTTTTGACCACTCTCTCACCCATACACAAAGATAAACTCCAAATAGATGAAAGAGCCTCAATGTGAGACAGGAATCCATCAAAATCATAGAGAGAACATAGGCTCGTAACCTCTTTGACATCAGCCACAGCAAATTCTTTTCTATGACACATCTCCTAAGGAAACGCAGAGAACAAGAAAAATGAACCTGTGGGACTTCCAATCAAGATCAAAAAGCTTTCAGCTGTGAAACGATCAAAATAAGCACTAAGCACAGCCCACGGAAGTGGGGGAAGATGTTTGCAAATGACACTACAGATAAAAGACTGGTATCCAAGATCTACAAGACCTCAAGCTCAATACATGAGAAACAAAACATAAATCAAATCAAAAAAATGCAAATGATATGAAGCAGACACTTTGGGCTACTTCAGATGAACGAATGACAAATGGCTAACCAGACACATGAAAAAATGTTAAAATCGATTAGCCTGTCGGGAAATTCCAAATCAAACTCTATTGATTGATACACCACTTTACCAGTTTAGAATGTACGTAAAAATTAAAAGGCAAAGAACCAACAAATGTTTGGAGGAGGATGTGGAGAAAGGGAGGTCCTGCTCCACACTGTTGGTGGGAATGCAAGTCGGTACAGCCACTTTGGAAAACAGTGTGGAGGGTTCCCTCAAAGTTAAGTCTAGGCTCTCCTGTCTCAGCCATTTGCACTACTGCGTATTTACCCAAATACCTAGATTGTGTGAAAGAGAAGGCCATATGCACCCAATGTTCATAGCAGCATTGTCCACAATAGCTATATTGTGGAAGGAGCCGAGATGCCCTTCAAAAGACGAATGGATAAAGAAGATGTGGGCCATATATACAATGGAATATTTCTCAGCCATCAGAAAGAACGATTACCCAACATTTGCAACAACATGGACAGGACTGGAGGAGATTATGCTAAGTGAAATAAGTCAAGCAGAGAAAGACAATTATTATGGTTTCACTCATTTGTGGAACATAAGAAACAGCAGGGAGATTGGTAGGAGAAGGAAGGGAAGAATGAAGGGGGGGTAAGCAGAAGGGGGAATGAACCACGAGAGACTATGAACTCTGGGTAACAAACTGAGGGCTTCAGAGGGGAGGGGGTAGGGAATTGGGATAGGGCAGTGATGGGTAGTAAGGAGGGCACATATTGCATGGAGCACTGGGTGTTACATGCAAATAATGAATCATGGAAAACTACATCAGAAACTAAGGATGTACTGTATGGTGACTAATATAACATAATTAAAAGTTATTATTAAAAAATAACAAACATGTAGGTTTTTTTCTATTAGCTTGTTTTTTTAAGAGCAGTTTTAGGTTCACAACAAAATTGAGGGGAAAGTACAGAGTGTTCCCATATATTCCCTGCCCCACACATGGACAGCCTCCCCCACCATCAACATCTTGCACCAGAATAGTACATTTGTTATAACTGATGAACCTCCATTGACATATCATTATCACTCAAAGTACATAGTTAACATTAGGCTTCATCTTGATGATGTACACTCTATCGGTTTTGACAAATATATGACATAGACTCCCATAGATTACAGTATTTACGGAATAGTTTCACTGCCCTAAAAATCCTCTCTGCTTTGCCTATTCATCATTGCCTCCCCCAACCCCTGGCAACCACTGATCTTTCTTTTTTTTTTTAAGATTTCATTTATTTGTCAGAGAGAGTGCACACGCACAAACAGGGGAAGTGGCAGGCAGAGGGAGAAGCGGGCTCCTCACTGAGCAAGGAGCCTGATAAGGGACTCAGTCCCAGGACCCTGAGATCATGACTTGAGCCAAAGACAGATGTTAAACCAACTGAGCCACCCAGGCATCCACCAATGATCTTTCTATTGTGTTTTTAGTTTTGCCTTTTCCCAAATATCAGTATGTAGCCTTTTGAGATTGGCTTCTTTCACTTAGTAATACGCATTTAAGTTCCTCCGTGTCTTTTTGTAGCTTGATAGATCATTTCTTTTTCTTTTTTCCTTTTTTAAATTTTTATTTTAATTCCAGTTAGTTAACATACAGTGTCATATTCGTTTCAGGTGTACAATATAGTTATTCAACAATTCCATACATCACCCAGTGCTCATCATGACAAGTGCCCTCCTTAATATCCACCACCTATTTAACTCATTCTCCCACCCCCTCCCTTCTGGTAACCATCAGTTTGTTGACTACAGTTAAGAGTGTTTCTTGATTTCATTCTCTCTCTCTCTCTCTCTCTCTCTCTCTCTCTCTCCCCATTTGCTCATTTTTTTCTTAAATTCCACATATAAGTGAAATCCTATGGTATTTGTCTTTCTGACTTATTTCACTTACCATAATACTCTCTACCTCCATCCATGTTGTTGCAATGGATGCATTTTTATGGCTGAGCAATATTCGTGTGTGTGTGTGTGTGTGTGTGTGTGTGTGGTAAATATCTAGTAGTGCAATTGCTGGATCATAGAGTAGTTCTATTTTTAACTTTTTGAGGAACCTCCATAATATTTTCCACAGTGGCTGCACCAGTTTGCATTCCCACCAACAGTGCAAGAGGGTTCCCTTTTCTCCACATCCTCACCAGCCAATACCTATTATTTCTTGTGTTGTTGATGTTAGCCATTCTGACAGGTGTGAAATGATATCTCATTACTGTTTTGATTTGCATTTCCTGATGATAAGTGATGTTGAGCATCCTTTCGTGTGTCTGTTGGCCATCTGTATGTCTTCTTTGTAAAAGTGTCTATTCATGTCTTCTGCCCATTTCTTAACTAGATTATTCATTTTTTGGGTGTTGAGTTTGATAAGTTCTTCACAGTATCTTTGGATACTAACCCTTTATCAGATAGGTCATTTGCAAATATCTTCTCCCACTCTGTAGGTTGCCTTTTAGTTTTGTTGATTGTTTCCTTTGCTTTGCAGAACTTTTTATTATGATGTAGTTCCAATAGTGTATTTTTTGTTTTGTTTCCCTTGCCTCAGGAGACATATCTAGAGAGATATTGCTGTGGCCAATGTCAAAGCAGTTACTGCCTGTATTGTCTTCTAAGATTTTTATGGTTTCAGGTCTCACGTTTAAGTCTTTAATCCATTTTGAATTAATTTTTGTGTATGGTGTAAGAAAGTAGTCCAGTTTCATTCTTATGCATATTGCTGTCCAGTTTTCCCCACACTATTTGTTGAAGAGACTGTCTCTTTCTGATTGGATATTTTTTTCCTGCTTTCTCAAAGCTTCTCCTGCTTTTTTTTTCCTGCTTCTCCATATAATTGTGGGTTCATTTCTGGGTTTTCTATTGTGTTCTAGTGCTCTATGTGTCTGTTTTTGTGCCAGTACCATCCTGTTTTGATTACTCTATCAAGCATGTAGTTTTAAACTTTTGTCACATCCACTTTAAAATGGAAATGGTAATAAACCTAGAAGTCTCATCTGGCTTTGACAAGGACACCCTCTGTTCCTAAACAAGCCCAGGGATGACTTCCCTTCTTAATAGGTAGACTTGGGAACACTTTCTAATTATAGCTACTAGGTTTTTTCTTTTCACTCATTCACTAGACAATGAATAAGCATCTTATATTTGTCAGGAATAGAGATACTGAGATAAAGAAAAGTGGTGCCTGCCCTCAAAAATCTCCCAGTGTAGCTGGAATAGTGAAAGTGCACACAAATAATTGCAGTGCAGTACCAAAAATGCTATCATTGAAGCATGAACAGCGTGCTGTGGGAACACAGAGAAAAAGCAAGTGGTTCTCCCTGGGGGAGTGAGGAACCACATCTTAGGGAAAAAAAAGTATTACCTGTGCTTTGAAGGATGGGGGGGAAAGGAGGGGGAAGGACATTCCAGCAAAGGGAATAGCATACTCAAATCCCTCAGAAGCATGAAAGAACATGGCCTGTTTGGGGGAACAGCAAGTAGGCTAATGATGTACCAAAGTGTGTGTGGTGGGGAATGGCCCCCAGTTGTAGTGTTGTCCAACAAGTGAGCACTGAGAGAACATACTTGCTAGTAGCATCAGAAGACAATTGTCTAGGCTAGAAGCCCCGTAATTACAATTCAGAGAGTCCAATGCCTCTGGCAGGGACTCAGATCACTGCCCGGCACTGCTTCCTTGTATATGGGCCATTATTAGAAGGAGAATTCACATAGACCTTAAACATTTACTTTGACTGAAAGTGATTTAGAAGCCATTTAATACAGATTTCCTTGGACACAGTGAATAGGCACATGCCTGAAGAGGTAAATTGAGTTGTTCATTTTATTTCCATCTTTAATGGAATTGTCCCCTCCTACAACTAACTTGCTCATGTTCATTCCCTTTCTCTCCCTCTCCTTCCCTCCCCCTCCCCCTGCCCTCACTTTCATTCACTTGTTTTTATTTGTTCTTTCAACAGTTTGGCCTTCACTAAAAGGTTAGGGAAATGCCCATTTCATGAAGTTTAGCTTTGAAAAGAATGTGAACATTCTATCATCTAAGACTGCACTGGATAGTGTTCTAAGTAGAGAAGTCTCTGGGCTTTTGTATCATGAAGTGTTCTGTTATAGTCAGGAAATCTGGAGAAGGAATTCAGTCCTCTAAAGTCATCCTCTTGTCCAGGGGTCATTTTGTACAGGTTCCTCTCTGGGCCATCTTTCTGTAAGTATGCACACTTGCCTAAACCTAGTTACAGAGGAGCAAAGAGGACCAGCTGCAAAAACGAGAGCACAGCAGGGGCTTTTTCCCAAATGCCTTCTAACATTTTCATAAGTGAACATCCTCTGTTTACGCTGCAACCATTATTCTCTTTGACTAGAGGAGTTTCTGGCTATAAGTCTTCCAAAATTACATTAGCAATCACAGGAGAGTCGCAGTCTTGACACTGAAATTTGTACTACCCACAGAACACCGTCTAGCTTCAAAATCAGTTAGGCCTGGAAATTCTGGGACGTAGAACAGTCTAATATGCACCTTCCTCTATATAGACACAGAGGAAGATGAGGGAGAATAGAGAACAATGAGGGAGAACAATGAGGGAGAAGCAAACCTTACAACCAGGCTAGGGTAGTTTCCTGACTGACAGGGTTAAGTCAGTCTTCCTTACGTAACCTCAAGCTTGGGAGGAAACTTAGAGAAATCATCAAGGCCAAACTCTTCATTTCACCAATGGAGAAACTAAGGCTCAAGGAGAGAAAGGGATTTGCCCAAAGTGCATCCGTGGCAGAGCTGGGGCTTACAGCCTTATCTCCTGACTACAGATTTTGTGTTCTTTCCACTGCACTAGCTGGAATTGAAACTTGGGCACTGAATAAGCCTGACTTGGAAGCTGCCCAAATCTGAAGAGAGATGGTTTTCCTGTTCAGCATCTCGAAATTGGCTAATCTAGAAACTGGGCAGATCCAACCTTTTGCTGCTGCTACGTGCAGGGAAAATGCTAAAGCTCCTTCCTGCCTCTAGGTCTTTAAGGCTACAGGGAGTCTCCTGGGAAGGAGCCCCACAGTGACCCCATTGTTTCATAGCAAACGCAGATGTGGTTAGACATGGACAACTGGCCTCTTGAATGGCATTGCCATGGGGATTGAGTTTTTGGAACATGAGGCATTATTTTTAAAGGAGGGCCTGATAAATCAGGTCAGGATTCTCCTGCCTAAGAGTCTGGGAAGCAAGGAGTCAGAGTCGTTAAGGAGTATTTAAGTGAGACTTAAGAGGGTTACATTTAAAACTAAGAAAGTACCGCAGGTGGAGATACTGTCATGGAGTCTGGTCAAAGCCTTCTTTCTATTCCTGGGATTTCCAGAAATTGTGAGAAAGTAGTGAAGGGAAGAAGACACCCCCTCTGTGGCCACCTGCAGTGCGTGAATTAGACTGCACAGAGCAGAGGAAGTAAACGGGAGCTGAGGGTTTTTGTACAAGTCCTCAGTTATGACTCAGTCAAATAGCTACATCCTGGTGGGAATGTTGGAAGGACGGGAATATGGAATAGAAGGGCCAGGATTGTTCTGGAAGGATAGCGAGGAAGCAAAGGGGAAGAGCTGGTTGGCTTAATTAATAATACATTGGAGAATAGGACCTCAGAGGAAAGATGCTGGGAAGCCGGGTTATTTAGCCAATAGAAATGGAGGTTGATAGGTGACTTAATGTCTACGGGCATATGAGGGTTATTATGTGTATGATGATAACTATTCTTCTCTCTCTACACAAAGAATAGAATAAAAGCTTAAATTGCCACAGGAGGGATTTCAGTGAAATATATGGAAGAACTTCCTAGCAGTGAGGGGGTGATAAACACAGGAACATGTTACCAAGGGAGTTTACAGAATTGCCTTTCCCAGAGATGTTTAAAAATAGGGTTTAGAGAGGTCAGCTGAGAAAGCAAATCCTGCCAGCTGCCTCCTCAGCTTTTTCTACTCTCTACCTCCCCTTTTCTTTCCTTCAATCTCTCTCTCTCTCCCCCTCCCTCCCTCCCTCATGCCCCCCACCTCTCATCTCCCAAATTCCTTCCCAAATTCCTCATTCCCAGCTACCTCCACCTCTATACCAACCCCTAGTTCCTGTACATCCCTGCTTCTATAGGAAATCTTCCTGGTGTTGATATCATTCCCAAGGTCAGGCTGTCCTCCTAGCTCCCTCTCCTCATCTGCATCAAGTCCTCCAAACTGGGCAGTAGACATGAAATCCACACTCTTCAACGATAGCCCAATTCTCAATTCAAAAAAGTGACCCATGGGACTGGCCACTTGGTAATTCTAATCTTTTGGACTCGGCTGAAAGGTAACCTCCTTTTTGAAACTTTCTCTGACCTCTTAAGCATTTTGTCCCTACTACTAATATGGCACTTAGACTTTCCTGTGACTGTGTCTGTTTCCCCAGTAGACTGAGCTCCTTGAGGGTCATTTATTTCTATATCTTCAAACCAGCTCTGTAAATAATTATTCATAGAAGTGGATAGGGGGACAGGGAGTGTGTGTGTGTGTGTGTGTGTGTGTGTGTGT
>NW_024423319.1:72187748-72288983 GCF_017311325.1 Ursus maritimus
GTGTGTGTGTGTGTGTGTGTGTGTGTGTGTGTTGTATAATAAAGTGTTCACCTCTTTAACAGCAGGAATTCCCAAAGTGCTGATTTTGTGTCCTTGGAAGTCTGTAGAACTCCTGACAGTATGTTTGTTATCAGTCAATAACTATAAATGTAACACTGAATCTTGTCTGTTAGGAAAAAAGGCAGGACCTCCTGGGCCCAACGGCCCTCCGGGACCTCCAGGACCTCCAGGACCCCAGGGACCCCCAGGGATTCCAGGAATTCCTGGAATCCCAGGAACAACTGTGATGGGACCACCTGGCCCTCCAGGTCCCCCTGGTCCTCAGGGACCCCCTGGCCTACAGGGACCTTCTGGTGAGTTCCTCTGTCTCTCCACCTGCCCCTAGGCTCCTTGCAAGTACTTGAAAAGAGCAGGCATGGGTGATCCTGAGAGCAGTTTCAGATGGTGGTGAGGACTTTGGTGAGCAATGAGAAAGTAGGTCTCCTAGCTCAGTGGAGAGACTAGGACTTGAACAAGCCAGTAGGTCCTGACCTACTCTAACTTCTTGTGTATACCAGCCTGTCAAGGACAGGCCACCTGCTCTTGACCTTTCCATCACAAGCCCTCCCTGACTCTAGGCCTCCCTATAGTGAGCCAATAAACTCCCATGAGCCAGAGCCAGAGGCCCCAAGGGTTTACACTCGATTTCCAGTGGGGAATGAATTTGGTCTGCTCTGATTTCCAGCATCTAGCACCACTTGTTTATGTCTGATTGGAAACAGGCTATGGAGAGGAATGTTGGGGACTGGAAGAAATAACAAGCCCTAGAACAGTCTCATCCCATGAACTCTGAAGTGCCTTTCCCATAGAGGTAGACAAATAGTCACTGGTGACAAGGGAGTTGGAAATATACAAGTCACTGGGGTTGGGGAAGAAGCAAACACAGTCGCTAAGACTGAGGAGCCAAGTGCCTCTTGTGCTGCATCCTCACCCCACCGCATTGCCCATTCAGATAGCGTTGAATCTCTTTGCATCGTTCCCCTTGGGTCCAGAAGGGCATCCAAAAGGTATAGATGCCGATCCAAACCTGTCTAATTGGAATTGACAGGAGTCGGGCTGCCAGAGCTTAGGTCAGTGGTTATTTCCTCCTCCTGCTCTCCTCTTGTATCTTGGGGCTTTAAGGAAATGGACTCTTTACACAACTGATTTCTAGAGGTCCAAAAATTCTGTAGCAGGACTCAGATTCTTTGACTCATAGTTCAAATGGGGCTAATCAGCATTACCGTGACCATAAGAGATGGAGTTAGAGGGTGTTTTGGTTTGGGTTTTGTGGGATTTTTTGTTTTGTTTTTTGGTATCCAGTCCTTCCATAGATACCACTTTCTGTGTGCAAGAGATATATTGATAAGTGGTCCCTGTTCTCACAGAGTTTATGTCCCAGAAGAGGACAGAAATGATTAAAGAAGCAAGATATTTACAAATGGCAATGCTCTCTATGAAGACCATGAAAGAAGGGGAGCAAAAGATTAAAGAAGCAAACGGCACTGTCTCTCTACGGGTGCTTGGTGAGGCTCACCTTGGGGCCAGCATGAGCGAGAGGCCACTTTCCCTGCTGGACACTGGGCCCACTGAAGAGGCAGGTCAGGGAGGAGAAAGAGAAGAGAGTAGTATCCTCTCCCATCCCAGGGCTTGGCTGCCCAGAGCAAGGCTCACCGCCACTCACTGCCTAGCTGAGGAGAGAAAGGCAAGGAGAAGGAGCATGCCCTCTGATTGTCCTGTCCTGTTTTGCAGGTGCTGCTGATAAAGCTGGACCTCGAGAAAACCAGGTTGGCTGAGAATTGCTCTCTTCCTGGGGAAGAGGGAAGTTCACAAGGCTAGAACCACCTTCCAGCGGCTCCCTATTAAGTTTGCTGAGGGTTTGTTTTGTGAGGATGCCCTGGAGGTCCTGAAGTTGTTCACTTACAGCACCCTCCCATCTCTAGGAACAGAAAGGCTTTGCCCCAGGGCCTGCCTTTAACTCAATCTTGCCATAGCCATTTTTCTCCATCTCACAGAAGACAGAAGGTCACCATATAGAAGCTCAGTCGTCCCCTGAAATAAGCTGCCAGTCAGGCCTATCCACCTGAGCCTCCAACTTCCCAACCACACCAGACACCTTGTCGGCACTCAGAACGCCGGGAATCAGGAGCTTGAAAATCACCCAACCACTCCAGGCCAAACCCAGCCTGGGCTTCTGCGTTAATGGCCTCAAGGGCTCCTCCCTTTTCTTTGAGCTTCCTAATCTGTCTGTATTGGCAAGTTCTTCAGCCTTGTCTCATCTGAGCCTTCCTCACTCACTACAGCTGTTTGGCCACAGTTATAAATCTACACAGCTGCACAGTGCTCAATGGCTTACAGGGAATTTTATATCCATCACCTCATTTGATCTTCAAACATCCCTGTAAGAGAGGCCAGAGATTCTTAAAATCCCCATTTCACAGTTAGGGAAATGAGGCTCAGAGGCATTACATTCTGCTGAGGTCACCTAGCCAGGAAGTGGCAGGGCTACAAATTCCATTACCGACCAGCAGAGACGTGGTCGCTGGCATCCCAGGACAGGAGAAAGGGATCTGAATTGGGAAATGAAAGGAGACCGGAAGTCAGAGGTGGGAACTTGTTAACTGGTGGCTGGGCAGGCAGCCATTTCTCTCAGTGACTATTCTCTCTATCCTTCTCCTCCTCCCAGCCGGCTGTGGTGCATCTACAGGGCCAAGGGTCAGCAATTCAAGTCAAGAATGGTAAGGGTCAAAGTAGGCTCTGTCCCTAAGAGGAGCTTCTCCTCTTCCTTACCCGCAGTCTTCAATGAATCACCAGCCTAGCTCCTCCCAGGCCCCTTGAAGTACCCTGGGCGGTAAGGAGCCGTTCTCTACTCCGTTTGCCCTCTACTGGCCGTCCTGGGTAATTGCTTGCACCTAGACCGGTCGCTACACACATACTACATTTAGAATCACTGATGAGGAAGCGAAAGGGACTTGAAACATCATCAAGACAGGGAATTCTTGGCAGATGGAGGTTGTATCAGAGTCACCAAGGGGATATGTGTAGTTTGATCAACATTTTCACAATACAAGCTAGAGAAGGTAAAACTACAGAAAATTAAATTCTTCTTGTCTGATGGGTCTTCGCAGAAGACGGGGTGGAGGGAGCATTTCTGGGCTGGGGGGAGGCATGTCAGACTCTCCAGGGAGCATGAGATGCTAGTATCTATAAGAAGGGGAAATAGGTTTAAGGGGCTTAAGAAAACTGACTTAATGTAATCCCTGCATTTAAAAGATGGGGAACCAAAGTCCCAGAAGGAATGGATAATGCCGTAAGAAATCATACTGCCTTATATTTGTATGGTCCTTTAGAGTTTTCAACATGTGTTCTTTTGTCTTTCTTTTTTTAAGATATTATTTATTTATTTGAGCGTGAGCGAGAGAGAGCACAACCAGGGAGAGGACAGAGGGAAAGGGAGAAGCAGGGTCCCTGCTGAGCACAGAGCCCCATGTGGGGCTGGATCCCAGGACCGTGGGATCATGACCTGAGCAGAAGGCAGATGCTTCACCAACTGAGCCACCCAGGCACCCCTTGTCTTTCATTTCGTGTGATCCTCACAACAACCCTATGATGTAGATATTAGTTCCTTCTTGCAGAGACAGAAACTGAAGCTCAGAGAAGTTAATTAACTGACCCAAGAGTTCAGTTAAGGGTAGGAGCTGGGATTCAAAACTATGTCTGTCTGATTCTTTCCACGGCACTGTGCTACTTGCTACTTCAGTGATGTGCGTACACTCCAGTGAATGATTAGGTTCATTTTCTCCCCCAAAGAGACATGAGCATTCATTAAAGAACAGCACTTTGAAATAATGTCCAGTCCCCAGGGTGCACACAGCCTAAAATGCATGAACCCCCAGGAGCCTCGGGAAGCAGCAAGCCAGCCAAGATGCCAGATGCTTACAGAGCGTGAAGTGGAAGGGAGGGGCTCTGAGTGCAGAAACAGTAAATGAAGGTTAAGAAACCTGCTTCATGGGGACAGCTCCTAAGAGCCCAGTCCGTCCTGAACTGACTGTGCCGAGCTGCCCTAATGATTGGGCTTAGCCACATCCTGGACTGCCACCTGGATGCCTGAAATTTAATCGCCTCCAAAGTAGAAGTAGGAACAGAATAGTAGCAAAACCCAAGGAGTCCTTCTGGGACCAGGTGTCTTGGGCCCTGGGGCCCTGGATGGGCCATAATCACCATCTGTCCAGGGAGGAGTGAGACAGGCAGGAAATCGATTTGTCTGGGTGGACGGGTGGCCTCCATGCTTATTCTATACCCGAAGCTACGGATTTTGCTCCCACTACCACACAACAAGACCAGTTCCAAACCCTCTGGGCCAATCCCTAATAGTAGTTTATGCTGATCTTTAGTTGTACCAAAAGCAGAAGGGAGGGGGCAGGGGTGGAAGGACATCATGCAGAGCAGTCACTTAGGGGGGCCGAGCCAGGGTATCTCTTCCTGACTCCTGTCCCACCCACCATCACCTCGAGGGAAGATGACCACCTAGTCCAGAAGGCCAGTTTCCTCACACCTCAGAGAGGCAGGCCTCCTGAGACTAGCCAAAGATGGACATTCAAAACATAATTTCTTGGGTGAAGAATGGAGGGTTTTGAGGGGAAAAGGCCCCCTGGGCTAGGACTCTCTCCTCCGGTGGCAGGAAGGAACCTTTTCCTCTGCCTTCACATACTGGCCCTCACTGTCCAGCAAAGGTGGTAGGACTCCCCTTCTGTCCCCAGTGGAGTTGGGCTCACAGATGCTTTACCAGGGGTGCCTCGGCTCCCAGACACCCTCGCCAGCCCCTGGGCTGGCTCTAGTGCTGCTTGGTGGTCTATCCCTCACTCTCGTAAAGATCCCCCTCTCCGATGGGTCCTTATTACTGGTGGCCACTCATTCCAGCTGCCATGAAGTCTGACTCACCCCCGCTCCCTAAGGTTCTCCAGGTAGACAATTCCTCTGGCTGAGTGGTTTCCTGGGGGAGAGGGGAGGCTGGGAAACCTCCTGGGGCATGAAGGAACTGAAAAAGGAATCTTTAAAGGAGAAGGGCAAAACCCACGAACCTGAGAGCCAGGGGAGGGATTCAGGAACTATGGCTAGAGAAATAGAATGGAATAATAAGACCTAGCCTGCCACTCAGTGTCTGAATTTTGCCTGCGCAGGCCCTAGAACAACAAAGAAAATAGGGCAGCATGCCCACTTTCTTCTTACCCTCACCCCGCATTCCAGTTAGAAGGTGTTGTTTAAAGCCCCTTCCAGATGGAAGGGTCAGGAAAGGAGACAGGGAGACAGACAAGCGGACCCAAGGGGCCTGAGCCAGGCCTGGCAGCCGCTCAACAAACAGAACGCTATCTCTGCTTCCAAATGCTGTTCTTAAAGCTGGGCCTCTGGGGCTCTCCACGTTGCACTGGGATAGGGGTGGGGGTAGGGCAGGGTGCTGCTCGATGTCTCTTGTTTCTATTGCCCAGATTATTCTGACATATACTGAGTGACTGCCCTTCTCTCATACTGAGATCTTTCAGGTGGAGTGCTCAATGACTGGTCTCGCATCACCATGAACCCCAAGGTGTTTAAGCTACATCCCCGCAGCGGGGAGCTGGAGGTACTGGTGGACGGCACCTACTTCATCTATAGTCAGGTAGAAGTGAGTACGGTCTCAGGCCTAACTCTTCTTATATCCATAATGCAGATCCGGTGCAGACCACATGGGGGCACTGTGGAGCTAGCCAAGACCTGCTAACTTCCCGCTTTCTGGGGGGACTGGGGTGGAGGGGAACTGGGCTGGGAGGGAGTTGAAAGGAGGAAAGAGAGAAGGACCTGTTTTGGTTGCCCCCCCACAGCCAGTTATCCTTGAAAAACTGCAAAGGGGCCCCTTGCACACCCTGCCGTCTGATCCCCTCCTGCTGGGCCCCAGGCCCTGGTTTCCCCACCGAGCTGTTTGGTTCTACTACCAAATGCTATCTCTGTGTCAGGATATATCCTTTGAGAGTCAGTTGCAGGGCTGCTGAGCACCCCTTCCCCCCACACCGGTAGCTTCACGTTAAACAGCACTCCTGCATGCTTTCTCTCCACCTCAAAGCCATTTTTTACTGCCTTTCCTTCCTCTTTCTCCTGTTTGCTTGTCTATCTTTCTGTGTCTCTGTTGTGCCCTCCTCCAACCTGCCACCATTCTCCCAGTGCTTTTGGCCCTGGGTTTCTGTCCTTGTTCTGCCCCAGCCCTGCTCCCCAGATCTGCCCATCCACTCCCACCCCTGTTGTTTGCCTCCACAGGGGTGGCTCCTGAGGGCTAGAGGGGCTTCTGTGGGGTGGGCAGCGAGTAGGTAGATGGACAGAAAGACTGTGGAGCCAACAGAAGCGTCCCAAGGAAGAGTGGCCAGGGAAGGTGGGACCAACCTTTCATAAAGTGATTTAGAATGACCAAGGGGGGCCCCAATCCCCAGGGGACACATAGGTATAATCCCAATGTCTTACAGGCCATTTCTCCTAAGCTCCTTCTTGTGGGGGGGGGGGGAGTAGGGAATCAAAGCTTGGGGTGGGGTATTTTCTGGGCCCAGAACAGATTGGGAGTGGCCTCAGACCTTGAACGCCATGAAAACTGGGAAAATCCCCCTTGAAACCAGGCCACTGAACATAGGTTGGCACTTCTTCTGGCCACAAAGTAAAGTCAGGGGCCTGGGTTTTGTCCTTTCAAATTCTTTAGCTCATTTGTGGTAGATAGCACTCTGTCTCTCCAGATCTGTTTCCTTCATTATCAGAGGGCCAGGGGGCACCGTAAAAATCAGGGAGAGAAATTCAGTCACAGGAGAGGGCAAGCTGCAAGCTGAGTGAGCGGCCGGCCTTAAAGAGCTGAAGAAGTGGCAAGTTGTTACCGTGCCCTCTCTGGGGAATCAGCAACTTCTAAGGTCAGCCACAAATAGTCCTTGGGGCACGGCATGGGAAGTCAATTTGTATCCATTTGTCTGTAGCACTGATTGAGCCCCTACTGTGTGCAGAGCACCGTGCCTCCTGCTGGGGCTGAGCAGGGCTGAGCAGGGTGGAGGGCAGGGGAGGGGCTGGGGGAGCTACCAGAGTGAGAAAGGCCTGGATCCTGCCCTCACAGAGCTGACAACTGGCGAGGATTGAAAAGAGATTTGCTCAGCCGCCTGAGCCCCACGGAGTGGGGGAAGTGCAGGGTATCAGCCCATCATCTTGCCTTTCCTGTTGACCAACTAACATGCCCTCAGGTGGCCCTGCCCCCCTTCACAAGGTGTGTGGGCAGCTCGTCAGAGAAGGTCCTGTCTGTCCATCGCAGGGAAGGGCCCCACCCTCTCCTTCCTCTCTCCCCCAATCCCTTCTTGTTGCCTCTCACCCAGGTCTATTACATCAACTTCACCGACTTTGCCAGCTATGAGGTGGTGGTGGACGAGAAGCCCTTCCTGCAGTGTACCCGCAGCATCGAGACGGGCAAGACCAACTACAATACCTGTTACACCGCGGGGGTCTGCCTCCTCAAAGCCCGGCAGAAGATTGCCGTGAAGATGGTGCATGCTGACATCTCTATCAATATGAGCAAGCACACCACCTTCTTTGGGGCCATCAGGCTGGGCGAAGCCCCTGCATCCTAGATCCCCCCACCCCACCCATTTCTGCCCCTGCCGGTGCCCCTGCCCCAGGGTTGGGAGCCAGGACTCCCAGAGCCTCTCAGTGCTGCTGTGGAGTGAGGTGTTACGGGTGTCACAGCCACAGAGATCAATACCCCAGGGCTATTTATTCCCGGGTGACTCCAGGATGATGAGGCCTGCTTGACTTTCTAGGATGAACTTGAGTTCACAGGACGGTTGATGGAGCGCCAGGGTTTGCAGGAAGCAGGACCTTCTTCCTTGGCTCCGTCGACCGGCTTACGGCTCGACTCTTCAACTTCAAGGTCCCTGTTGTAAGAGTGATTGTTTCTTGCACTAAAGTGGGGTTCCGGGGCAGCAGGCAAGAGAAAGCAAAGGTGGACTCCAGACCATGGGGTCAAGCCTCTGACCCTAAAGGGCTGCCCGTTCCTCTCTTGGGTAGGGCTGGGGGCAAGGGTGGGGCAGGAGGGTAGTGGTGAAGCCTAAGCCAAGGGGCGGGGAGGGGAAAGGCGAGCGCTGGTGGCATCCTTGGCAGTGGAAGGCTTCTTGGCGCTCTGCGCTACAGCCTGCCAGAGGGCCTGGGGGGGCTCTTCCAACTCAAGCTGAGAGCCACCTTGTGGAAGCTTGCTGGGCTTTGGGGGACAAGAGGTTTGCTCTTCTCGGAGCAGTGGCAGGGAATGGCCACCACCCTGCCTGCACAAGAAGCTGAAGGCACGCTTGGGGCCACGTGTCTCTCACTTTGTTTACAGCCGTGTTCTATGCTCAGAAAAATCTCTGGGTCCCCTTCTAGTTGCCCCCTTTCCCAGCCTGACCAGAACTCCTGTCTTCTTTCTCCACAGAGCCTACCTCTGTCTAAGACAGGTGCGTCCCCTGGGACCTATGCTTTTGTGAGTCTGGGATACTCTTTCGATGACCTGGGCACAAAGAAACTTTTCTGTTTATTAAGCAACACAAATATTCATCTAGTCTAGTTGTGTCTGAGGGCAAAGGGTTGGACTGGATGACCTCCGGAAGTCCCTTCAAATTCGAATATTTAGACAGCTTCCACGAGAGCCTACGAAAATTCCCAAACCCTAGCCTGCCCCCTGGGCATCAGCAAGGCAGAACTTTCCTGCCTGACCCCAAAAGGGCAAGAAGTGGGATAGGACGGTGGGGGTTTCTTCCTCAAGTTTGCTGTGACCCAAGAGGTCATGAGCCTAGGCCCTACCCAAAAGAACAGCAGCCGATGCCCTGTGACCCACCTTTCTTCACTCTGGCTTCAGAAAGCCACAGCAGAATCACCAGAGATTCCAGTGCCGATCGCCTAAATCCAGGCTCGAGAGAAGTCGGCATCAGGGAAGGCTCTGTCCTATAGCCAGTCCAAACACACCTTACCCACCCACCCCCTACCCCAAGTTACCCACTGGATCATACAGTGGAACCATTCAAGGGCTTTATCTCTCACTACCGGGGGCCAGCCTGGTTTCTGGATGCCGGGTCTAGCCCAAAGCTGGGGAGGGCCACTGTTGTACAGTCTGCTACTTTCGCTCCGAAACAAGTTTCATTTGGAGGAGATGGGATAAGTCCCTTCGGGCAGCTGAAATCCACCAAGAGCAGTTACTCATTTCTCCACTGTACTTCCCCTTTCCAAACAACGGTAATGCTCGGCCTTCGGCAGGTCTGGGCCAGAGGTGGTAGGCTATCCCGCCATTGTCTAGTTGCTAATGACAGCCTTGCAACCCCAGGTGGGGTGAACTTGAGGCATGCATCTGGCCCAGGCTCCTGAAAAGTGCCTTAGACAGTCCTCAGTTGTAGCAGGAACTGAAGGGTACTTTCTCTCTCATTATCTCCTTTGAGGGTACTATGAATCCCATTGTGTATTCAAGGCTCCGAGAGGTGAAGTGCTTTGACCAGGATCCCAACCAGTTTAAGCCATAGACCTGGGGCTTCGGCCAGGTCTGCCTCCAAAGCTATTTCATTATGCTGCAGCATTGTGTTGAATGTGTGGTCTAGAGAGAACCAATAAAAATGGGAATAAGGACCCTAAATCCTTCAACGTCACAGAGAGGAACCCAGACACACTCATTTTCATTCCTTGATGATAATTCCCTGATGTTCTTTTGGCTGCCGGGGGCTTTGTGGCAAAAAGAGTAGGACATTTCTTTGGGAAACAGCCATCAGCCTTAGTGCTCTTGTGGTCAGAATTGTCTTGGCACCGTGTCTGAGCAGAAGGCCTCCAGGACCCACAGAACCGCACCCCTTATGCTCCTCCACCCACCCATCATGTACAGAGCCCCTGCCGTGGCCAATGGCCTCCACTGGTTACCCTCTAGTTGGGTCACAGGAGCTGGTCCACCTCCCACAACTACTAAGTGACTCCTTGGCTCTTTCTACCATCTCACAGAGAGCTTTGTTCTATCAGGATGTCTCCTGATGGAGGAAAGGCCCGAGAGAGGCCTGCCTCTCAAGCCAGATTTGTGTAAGGAGAGGGGAGGAGGTTTCCTAATTGTACCCCTAAAGAACATTCTGACACCCATCCTGAGGTCCAGATATGGAGGGGATTGTAGGGGGATGGGCTTCACACAGAACCCTGTACTCAATGTGAACCCTCCAAAGGAATAGAGGAAGGAGGCGAGGAAGGAAACAATAGATGGCTGGGGAGCCCTGCTGCACTGGAGTCATTGACAATGTGGTGAAGCAATTTACTAGTGAGAGGATGTGGGAATAGATTTACAGTCTGGAAGGGCGCTGACGTGAGTTCACCAGAGGGCTGGGGCTAGCATGGAGAATGGGATGAAGACATTTGTGAGCAAGCAGATGGCAGAGGTTTGAAGAATTGCGTGACAGGGGCCTTTGCTAGCTGCTTGGGCTTCAACAGCCAAGGCCAGCATCAAAGGCAGCTCAGCTCCTGGTTCCTTGGGAAATGTCGTCTTTGCCTTCTGTCCCCCCTCATCCGTCCTGAGCCAAATTCCTTTGCTGAAGCAGGAAAGGGCTAGGAACCCTGGAGGCAAGCAGAGACTTGGATCCCCGTGCAAGTACGTGTGTTTTATATAACTTCCGGTGGGTGCAACAAGATTCAGAGACATTTAGAGCAAGACCCGGAGGCCCAGAGATGGACGGTGACCTGGCCAAGATGAATGAGCCCTGACCTGCAGACTCAAAGGAGTGACGGGGTGGAGCAGTCTCTGTCCCACTCGGACCCCTCCTTTCTTCTACCCCAGGCTCAAGGCCGGAAGTGCTTGGCCCCCTT
Source organism: Ursus maritimus (assembly GCF_017311325.1). NCBI lineage: Eukaryota > Metazoa > Chordata > Mammalia > Carnivora > Ursidae > Ursus > Ursus maritimus. The sequence continues at coordinate 72,198,612 of NW_024423319.1, forward strand.
CAGGAGCCCAGCCAGGCAGGAGAAAGAGTAGCCGCAGCCACCATCAGAACACCCCCCAACCCCGCTAGGGTCTCTGCCCTGGAAAGCTCTGGGCTGGCCCAATACCAGGAAGTCCCGAGGCCCCCCCCCTGGCACTCCCTCAGCTTCTCTCCCTGCCCAGAGGCTCCCCTGGGCCACAGTGAGCACAAAGAAGGAAGCAGATTGTTTCTTTTAACTCCTGTCAGGGCTCTCTCCAAGGGGACTCGGGATATGTAATTTCTTGATTCAAAACACTTCCATCTTGGGTGGGGGGTGGGCTTCGTGGTGAGAATGGCCTGGAGCAGGCCCAGTGCTGCTTTGGGGGGGGGTCGGCATCCAGTGTGAGATACTGTGTATATAAACTATATATAATGTATATAAACTGGGATGTAAGTTTGTGTAAATTAATGGTTCATTCTTTGCAAATAAAGCTTTTTTTCTCCCCCCTGTTCTTGAAATCAACTTAGGCACTTCCTATACACCAGGCTCTACCGCCTTCAAGCCATGTGACATGGGACAATCTCTCATCTCTGAGCCTGAGCTTCCTCACCTGTAACATGGGACCCAGACACTTGCTTCTTTGCAAGTGTTGCCACACATGAGCTAGGGGAAGGACCAAGGCACCCATTTCAGAGGGGGCAACTGAAGGAAGGCAGTCTGAAGTTCCTGTCAGAACCTCCCACATCCTGTGTTCCAGACCACACAAGCCCCCATCCCCGTCACCTTAGGTCTTTTCCTGTCACTGCCAGTCCAGTAAGCTAGAGGTCCCGTGGACAAGAATCGCTGTCCTGAGGCAGAGACACAGCACGGAGGTTCCCTCAGCCCGACACCACAGCATCCGTAACAGACATTTCAGGCCTGAGCCCATAACAGCTTGGGAAGACCCAGCCTGCAGCTCCCCATTCTGTATCATCCCGTTTTGCACATGAGAAGACCAATGCTCAGGGAGTTTAAGTAGCTCACCCAAGGTCACCCAACTATAGAAAGGCTACTTCAACGTTCAAAGGGCTGTTGACAAGCTCTTACACTGTGCACTTTCTTTTAAACATCGAGATGCCGTGAAATTGAGGGCAGAATCTGCTTAAGGATAGGAAACCGGCAAAATGATTGGAGGGGAATAATTTGGGGTAGCTGTCCAATTTACAAAGGCCAATCACATTCAGTCTCATTGACTTTCCCAGTAGCCTCAGAGGTAAGCAGGGGAGGGATGTTGTGTCCCGTGTTGCAGGTGAGGAAGCTCAGGCTCAGAGATGACCGATTGTCCCATGTCACATGGCTTGAAGGAGGCGGAGCCTGAACTCCCAAGCACACTGGATCTCCAGGCACCCAGTCCTGCAGGAGCCTCGAGGCCAGGAGATGGGGCTGCTTGAGAGCTAGCGAAGCAAAGCCATGAGCAGGGAACCTAGGCCCTTAAAACAGATGAGATGGACCACAAGCAGTATCAGAAGAGGAGCTTTTTATTCTGTCCATTGTTTTCCTCAGTACTGATGCTGAGTGGCCGTGGGTGAGGGAGACTTCAGGGAGCCTACCTCTCACCTAGGGCTTTCCCTGCCTGTTGGGTCTATTTCACTTGTAGTCCCAGGGTAACGGCAGAGAAGAGCTGGAAGGAGGCGAGAGAGGAAGGGAAAGGAGGGGCCTAGAGAACAGCCTCCTCATATTGAGGACCTGCCAAATCAGGAGCAGGAGGCCCACGGGTGACTTTTGTCCTCCTGTTTCATGGGTTCTACACCTTCCAGCCAGGCCGAGAAGCCGCTGGGAATGTCTGTCAAGTGATCAACAGTTCCTGGGTCTCTGAGATGCCATACTTGGTCTTATGCTGGTCATACAGTTTGCGTAGGGCATCGACATAGAGGGTGTGGTATTTAGCCACAGTCTCCTGGCTTGGGTTCTCAATCTTGGGCAGTGGTAGCGGCTTCCCGACTGCCAGAGGAGACAGAGAAGGAAAAGGGAAAAGCGTCAGAACAGCTCATTCCTCAGAATGGGCCTCAGCCCTCAAGCCCAGGGTCTCCCCACCCTTCCCCACACTGTGCCCCTCATCCTAGTCTGCCTCTCTGCCTCTGGACACAGCCAGAGCCAAGGTGCAGCCCCAGAACTGGATCCTATATCCTAGAAGTGGCCGCCAGTGGACGGGCTCACTCACCAACGGTGGTTACAGGTCGAGCATAGGGCAGTAGGCCCCAGGAGTTCTCTGTGAAGCCACGCCCATAGAAAGCACAAGGGTAGATATGTGTCATACTCTGCACCCAATTCTGGAAGCGATTCACCAAGCCCCCAGGAGTGAAAATGTGCTGATCGTAGAGGTCTGTCTCTCCAAAGGCATAGGCAGGGATTAGAGGAACTCTGCAAAGGAAAGGCATATCCTTCAATGGCCAGATGTGCTGACTACCAGTGGACCCTGGGTCTGCCTATAGGCTTCTCGGCCCATGGCTTAGCTGGGCCTAGGTCTGGACTAAGTGCGAGGGCCCCACTGTCTACCCCAGGCTGCCTGGGGAGGTGGGGGGCAAAGTAGCAGCAAGCTAAAGGAAGCAAGTCTCAGACCCTCCTGTGAACCCACGGGTCTGAAACACTTCGGAAGAGAAGACCCAAGGGCCATTTCATTTCGCTTTCTTCCGTTTAACCCACACAGCAGTTTTGGTTCTCTCTGATGTGAGCTTGCAGCCAGTTGCCTCTTGTAGAGGGGCTGGCCCAGATGAGAGGCTAGTGTGAGGGAGAAGAGCTGAGGGCCTCTCCCCTTAAGCAGACATGCCTCTAGGACTCGGCCCAGCCTCTACTCCAACACAGAAGCAGCTTTCTACCTCCCTTTTTAGGTATCATTTCCTCAAAATCCCTTACTCCTTCCGTGCTGGGCTTTCGGAGCCCCTCTCCCCATTCTGGACCAGAGCTGTCCTTACCCATGATGAAGGGCCACGCGTACAAAGCCGGTCCGATTCTTCAAGAACAGGGTGGTAGAGCCTGGCAGGCTGTATTTGCACTCAGCCAGGCCACCAACCACCACAATCAGCATGTTACCTTTGCCTTTATGTGTGAGCAGAAAGTCCATGGAGGCTCGGCTCACAGAGCAGGCTCCTGGGGGACAGAAAACATCCAAAGCTCATTGGCCACTCCCCAAACCTTCTAACTTTCCTCCCTACCTCTTCCAAGGAAGGGAGAGCCTCATGCCCAGCAGGTGAGCCTAAGGTCGCTTTCTAAGACCAGAGGGGATCACTGAGTTGGCCCTTGCTCTCTCCCATTCCCCCAACACTTGTCCCTTGGGGAGTCATGTTTCCTTTGGCTTTCTGTCTTAGGAGCCAACTCACCTGAAGACATGATATACTCTCTGAGAAACGGCACCCAGAAAAAGGCTCCCAGTGTGAGCATATAAGGGGTGATACCGGGAAAGATCTTGGAGAAGCCTGAGATTTCTGTGGCAAAGTGGCCAAAGAATGAGTGGGCCAAGGCCCCGTGAGGGTGGCACGCAAGGATGTAGTTGTGGTTGGGGGAGATATCATGAGTCTTCAGAAGCTGTGGAGGAGAGTGGAGTCAGGAGGGGTATGGCCAAGGAAGAGTACTCCTGTTCCGGCCAGAGACCGGGAAGGGAAAGGGCCGCTATGTCCAGCCACGCAGTTGGGTAACACACGGCAACAGGGGGCATCGTTTGCATGGGTTTCGATGGGAATGATACCCTCCAACCTCCACCCTGGCCCAGCTGCTGGCATTGGAGTTGGGGCTGGGCCCAGGACCCGAGTGGGGGGACCCGGGACTATTTACCTTGAGGGGGAAGTAGTCACAGTACTGTTTCCATAGGCACCATCTCCTCACACAGCCAAACCGGCGGCCACCTGAAAACAGAGCCAAGGTAGCCACGTTTTGCCCACCCCCATCGTCTTCTTCAGAGCCCCTTTGGGCCAGCCGCAGGGTGGCCCCTCACCCACTTCTGTTGCCTGGCCTTGTAAGTGACAACCGGGATGAGCGATGTCATACCAGGGCCAATTTAGGACAGGCCTGGCTTGCTGCTTTACTAGCTGCTTTTCCCTAACCCACTCCAGTTCTGATCTGGGCCTTCCCAGCGTTTTGAAAAGACCCCTTCCCTCAGCTTCTCTAAACCAGGGAGGGGGGACAGGCTAAAGGGCTGCCTGGGATTTGGCCAGAGCCTCTCAGGACTATCAGAAGAAGAGAGAAAAGAGCATGTGGCCGGTGGCAACACAGCCCCAGAGGGGCCCTTACCTCGCTGGGGGGTCTTCCAGTCGAAAGCCAGCCAGGTGAGAATGAGCACAGTGACAGGCCAGTATGGCATGAACAGCACCAGGTAGAGGTTGACGAAGATTACGGTGAGTGCTAGAGGGAGCCCAGCCCAGAGTTAATGAATTGTGAACAGTCCTCCATCACTTGCCCTCCCTCTGGGGGCTCTCCACCCAAGGTTACACACACTCTCACTCATGTTCACTGAACACTCTCACTTCCTCACCTTAGTATGTGGTCTGTGTGCCCATATCCCCAGCCCTCCATCTCCTCTCTGTCCTGGGGGCCCTGTTTTCAGATCTGGAAGGCAAGGCACTTTCCTCTCCAGCTGTGCCCCATGAAGTAAGCCCTCTGCTCCCCAGGACCTGATCCGGCCCTGCTCTGGGCTGGGTTCAATGGCAGGAAGCCACCGATGGGCCACTCTGATCTAATCATCAGAGGCTGGGAGGCTGGGAAAGACAGAGCCAGGAGAGGTTTTCCTCCGGCTCACATTTTCCTCTCCAGATCTTCTCTGGGAGGCATCAGTGGACAGAATACCAGAAAAACAGAAGACCCAACTTCAGCCAGGCTGGGAGCACACAAGTTGGCAAATGTGAAACAAAGAGCAATGCAAGCTGGGAGAGCCCAATAAGGTACTGGGCTGTGTTAGGTTCCGGTAAGATGGGAGTGCTGTAGGGTAGAGTAGTTAGGATGGACTTCATGGAGACGAGTCCTAGGGAGCCACACTCAGAATTATGAACAGACTCTATTTTTAAAACAGCTGTGAATAAGACCCTGTGAGAGAAAGTGGATAAAAGCAAAGGCTAGAAAAGACAGGACATACTTCTAATTGAGCATGGTAGACTGAACACAAGTTTTTTTTTTATCTTGACTCCTTGCCAAGGCTTCGTGAAAATTACCTTATGAGTGTTTTAAAAGATACAGCTCTGCAGTGAGAAAAAGAATTCAAGAGATACCAACAACAGTAGACAAGAGACACCAGCAAAATGTTTGCATGCTGGAAAGTAGATGAAGGAGGGAGTAACTGACTTCAAACAAAGAAATGGAAGCCTGGTCACCCACCAGGGGAATGGCTACAAGAGCAAGCCTGTTTGTGCTGGAGAATCTGGGAAAGACTCAGAATCTGGAGCCAGCAGGTATGATACAAAAGGAGTGTGAGGCACAGGGCTTGATGGAAAGTCAACCAAAGAGGTAGTTAGAGCTCCCGGTCCCCTTCCCTCCCCTACACAGTTGAACAATGGGAGGACTACTCTCTGCAAAACAGAACCAGAGAGACTCCAGACTCAGACACTTACACTAGACACAGACAGCTAAGATACTCGATATGCAGCCAAATTATTAATCAAGCACGAAAGTAGAATAAAGACAATGTCAGACATACAGTCTCAGATGGTTTGTCTCCCATGTCTCCTTCTCAGGAAACTACTGGAGGATGTGCTCCATCAAGATAAGGGAGTCAACCAAGACAGAAGAAGCCATGGGATCCAGGGGGGAAAAAAAGAACAAAGAAGGAAGAGGGTGACCAGAACCAGGGCTAGGGTGAAGGAAGCCAGGTGCCTAGGGCACAAAATTTAAGAAAACACTCCCAGCGTCAAGCAAGTACTGACCCAACACTTGCCCAACCTGGAGAGTGAGCATCTTATTAAACTGTGCACCCACGGTGCCTCAAGGACCCTGGAGGTGAGAGCTGTGCGTAAGAAGACCACATTGCCCTCAGTTTGTTTCTCAGAGTCCATAGTCTCTCATGTTTCATTCCCCCTTCTGATTACCCCCCCTTTCTTTATCCCTTTCTTCCCCTACCAATCTTCCTAGTTCTTATGTTCCATAGATGAGATAAACCATATGATAATTGCCTTTCTCTGCTTGACTTATTTCACTTAGCATTATCTCCTCCAGTGCCGTCCATGTTGCAGCAAATGTTGAGAACTCGTTCTTTCTGATAGCTGAGTAATATTCCATTGTATATATGGACCACAACTTTTTAATCCAGTCATCTGTTGAAAGGCATCTCGGTTCCTTCCATGATTTAGCTATTGTGCAAAATGCTGCTATGAACATTGGGGTGCATAAGGCCCTTCTCTTCACTACGTCTGTATCTTTGGGGTAAATACCCAGTAGTGCAATGGCTGGCTCATAGGGTAGCTCAATTTTTAACTTTTTAAGGGACCTCCACACTGTTTTCCAGAGTGGCTGTACCAACTTGCATGCTCACCAACAATGTAGGAGGGATCCCCTTTCTCCACATCCTCTCCAACAATTGTTGTTTCTTGCCTTGTCTATTTTTGCCATTCTAACTGGCGTAAGGTGGTATCTCAGTGTGGTTTTGATTTGAATTTCCCTGATGGCTAATGATTTTGAACATTTTTTCATGTGTCTGTTAGCCATTTGTTCAACATAAAAACTAGGAAGATCGGTAGGGATAAAAGGATAAAGAAGTGGGGGGTAATCGGAAGGGGGAATGAAGCATGAGAGACTATGAACTCTGAGAAACAAACTGAGGGCTTTAGAGGGGAGGGGGGTGGGGGAATGGGATAGACTGGTGATGGGTAGTAAGGAGGGCACATATTGCATGGTGCACTGTGTGTTATACGCAACTAATGAATCATCGAACTTTACATCAGAAACCAAGGATGTACTGTATGGTGACTAACATAATATAATAAAAAATATTATTATAATAAAAAAAGAAAAAGGAAATAATCCCAACAGAGAAAAAAAAAAAAGAAGACCACATTGTATAACAGGGGGATGCTGGACTCCAGTAGCCATGTCGTCCAGAAAATAAACAGTGGGGGAGGACCTATAGATTCCTGATGTGTTCACACATACGGAGAGATTACTATGTCTGTGGAGAGTTTGAAGATGAATTCGTAGTTAATAGATATCTGATAACAAAAGAAATTTAAAATGAGGTGACTATGAGTTCCGGAAAAAACAGAAAATTGTAACAAGCGAGGAAATATGCTTTCCGTACACCAAATGGCTCCACTAGGGATATTCGTAGTCACAGTCAGGCATTGAACCAAAATCTGTGCTCTCACAATCTCGGGAGGATGGAGGAAGAGGAAAGATGTAGCAATAGCTCATAGAGCTAAATTCTCATCTTCCATATCAGGAAGTTAGTAACACTGTCTAAAGCTGTCCAATCAGAAATACTATAGCAATCTGCAGAAAATTTAAGTAGCAAGATGTAGACACCCAGAGATAAATACCAGAAGAAAGAGCTAACAAAGTTGAAAGTGGCTGCCTCTAGGGAACAGATCTAAGGCCAGCAGATTCAGCCTTTTGATATATTCCTTATAAGACTATTGAACTTTTTCAAGAAATAAAGAGAGGCATGGGTCTAGTCCAGAAGAGACCTCCCTGTTTCCCCGATGCTTTGCTCAACCCAGAAGGTGTTGGAGACATCTTGTGAGGCAGTGTGGCCATGGGCAGACTGCCTGGGCAGTGAGATGAGTCCGGGATCTGCCATTCCCGTGAGTGTGAGCTCAGACAAGTTGCTAAACTTCATCTGCCAACCGGGAATCACACTACCAATGTCTGCCTTCTCTTCCTCACAGACTTAGCGTGAGGGTCTCCTCTCAAGGCCTTCAGGGTCCAAAGAGGGATGATTCCATGCACAAGGTGAAGAGCTGGCTAGGGGAGGGGGAACACTGGAACCCCCATCTCCTGAGGCCCAGGCCTAAATCCCTTCTGCCTGCTCCACACTACCTCTCTATACGCCCCATAGTCAGACTCTAATGAAGGGCTCCCTGGGATGGTTTTCTCCCTGTGCTCATGTTCCTTCGGGACACTGTCCTCCTTCAGCCTCCTCTGCTCTGCCCGCCCCTCTGCCTGCTCACACCAGGCCCTAAGCCCTCCATCTTTCCTCTTCCGTTTCTCTCGCTCATGTCTTCTGATCAAGCCGTATTAATTCTACCCCAATTTGTCCAATCTCCCCTTTTCTCCCCTCTTGTCTGCATCCTGATTACTACTGATCTGGTCCAATCACGTCTCTCACCCGGATGGTTGCAACTGCCTCTTCCTATCACCAATTCGCTATACAGAGCAAGAGTGATCTCTTGAAAACACAAATCTGACGCTGCTGTACTGTGCCAAACCCTATCACGGCTCCCCATGGCGCTCAGGAAAAACTCCAAACTCTTTTCCTTAGTTGACAGTGCCCTGCACAATTGCCCCCTGTCTGCTTCTCCAGTGTCCTCTTTCTTCTGTCTCCCATTCATTTATTTGATACATGTTGAGCATCAGTTCTGGGCCTCTTGCCCCTCATCCCCCTTAGCCACCAGCAGCTCCTTGAATGCTTTATGCTCTCCCTCTTCCTAGCCTTGTCACGCGTTACCCACTCTCTGCCCTGAACACTCCTCCTTCTTCACCTACTTCCTATGTGTCCCTCAAGCATCAACTCATTCGGGAGAAAAACAGGCAAAGGACATGAATGGGCAGTTATCAGAAATTTAAAAGGAGGCAATTATGAATTAGAGCACGCTCTGGCTTAGCATGTCCTCCAGGGACATGTCCAGACCCAGCCTCGCGGATCAGCAGTGAATGAGCTGATGCAAGAAGTAGGGAAAGATCTCATGGGCTGGAATCAGGTCCTTGTGGGCTCAACTCCCGGGCCAGCCCCTCTGCTTCCTCAGCTGTGTGATCTTGGACAGACCACTTAACACCTCGTGCACTTCAGCGCCCTCATCTGTACAAATGGAGGTTATTAGCCACATAAGGGGCTTAGAGCAGTGCCTGACAGGAAAAAAAAGGTGCAATTAATGTTAGCTAATATTATGAGTGTTCACGCTTATTATGTGTGTGTAGCTATTAGTATATATTATTATGCATAATGATAGCTTCTACCTCATCAGGCTGGCAGGAGGCTACAAGGAAATAATAGGTGGAAAATACCTGGTATAAAGTACCTAATACATATGAATTCCTTTCTGCTGGTCTCTTCCAGCTCTGACTGTTAATCATTCCTAGGTTAACACTGCTCTTTTCAGCACAGAGGGGTCCTGGTGCCCATTCCAGGCAGGCCTCTGAGCCTCCCATTCCCTGTCCTCTAGCCCACTCTCCCTATTCACTGGCAAGCCCCGGACTCCAAGGCCTACCTGCATTCTCCCTTCCCAGATATCTTACAAGGTCATTTGATCCATACCCTTGCCTCCAGCTAGTCCTCACCTAAACTACCTGACAAAAGAGAATTTTTTCCCAGTGCGCCCCCCACCCCCCGCACACACACAGGGCTGCTTTGCTTCAGCACCTAGAATACAGAGGCCAGTGTATCTGTAACTTCCACAAAGCGTTTGTGATGTAGACAATGGGGGAAAATGGCTGGATTAATGGATGAACTGCTCTGGGCAATGGGCTTTCAGAGCCTCCATCTGCCACCAGGCAGCTCGCCCCCACGGATGGCCTGTTCAAGTGCATGAGGTTGTAGCTAAGTCCTTTTCCTTGGGTAGCCTCAATGGAACTGCTCCCCATCTTCCCCAAACATGCCCTGCATGGCCCAGTGTAGACCCAGGAGGGCTCACCATACACATCTGCATCAAGGCTTGTTTGCACACACGCAGATGCACCCCTGCATAGGCACACACCCGTATGCGCACACACATACCCTCGTGTACCACACTCAGGGATTCCCTGAGTACCATGTCCAGGCAAGTCAGGCGAGAGGCCGAGGTGACCGGTCATCCGGATTTGCCTGGGACAACCCAGGTTTTGGTATTCATAACCCTGCTGAGCCCTAAAACCCCTCAGTCCCGGGCATACCAGGGCAGGCAGTCACCCTACGGAAGGCTGAAGACTCACCGATAATTAAGGCACTCAGGGCCCACTGGAAAACAGCAAAAACCTCCAGGGCAGTCTTAAGGTCCTTCTTGGAGGGCAAGAGCATCATGCTCAGGGTCTCAGGGGCTCCGGGTAAATGCTGCTCCTTTGGCTTCCCAGCCCCTATTGCTCAGGAGCCTTCGAGGTTTCCTCTCTTCATGCTTTCTTCTCCACCTCCCAACTAGTCTCCACCCCCCACTCCCACCCCTGCGCAGGACAGCAGGGACACATGTCACTTCTGCTTGCGCAGCTCCTTCCAGCTATCTACTCACCCACACTTTTACCCACTTAGGTATAGCCTGGGCTAAGATTGTGACACCCCCTGGCACACCTGTGTAGAGAAACGTGGATGAAGCTCGGGTGTGGGAAGTGAGTGGGAGGGGCTTGGGGCTGATGAGGGACCTCCAGAGCCAGGGTCGATTGGGGGGAGGGGCGGGCAGTGAGGAGCCCAGGGCGCCCTACCACCGAGTGGCCTGCATTTCCGTTTATGACTCTCAGCTGTGTGTGTGGTCTCTCAGTGACAATGCGATTGCAGGGGAGGAGAAAGGAGGCCAGAGGCCATGCCTAAAAATACCTTTGGTTGTTTTGTCAGTCCTAGAGAGCTCATTACTCCCTGTGAACAGACATCAGACATAGGTCTGTGAGTGTAGGGTAGGTGCTGCGTAATTTCTTTTGTTGAATGAATAAATAAATGTGAGTACCTATCAAATTATTCTGCATACATGAAATTCCAGAACAGGCCAAAAATAATCTATTGTGAAAAAATCAGCGTACCAGTTGCCCCTGCTAGCAAATTGACTAGGAAGGGACATGAAGGAAATTTTGGGAGTGACAACGATGTTCTCTATCTTGACAGAGCTTTGAGTTACACAGGTCAAAAATTCATTTGTCAAAGCTCAGCAAGTGTACATTTAAGATGTGCGCATTTCTCTACATGTAAATTTTACCTAAAAAGCAAACAAATATTGAACTGTTCTTAATGCTGAAGTGTTTAGGGGGAAAGAATACTGATGGCTACAATTTACTCTGAGATGCATGTAAGATGCATTGATGGATGGACAGAGAAATATATGGATAGATAGATATATGATAAATCAAATGTAGCAAGACATTTGTACATTCTAGGTGGTGGGTGTTCACTGTGCAATTCTTTCAACTATTCTGTAGGTTTGAAATATTTTTATAATACAATTTTGCCAAAAAAGGTGCCTCAAAGTCAATATTAAAACTTAGTTTAAGGGACACTTAGGTGGCTCAGTCGGTTAGGCGTCTGCCTTCAGCTGGGGTCATGATCCCGGGGTCCTGGGATCGAGTCCCTCATCGGGTTCCTTGCTCAGCAGGGAGTCTGCTTCTCCCTCTGCCTGCTGTTCCCCCTGCTTGTGCTCTGATTCTCTCTCTCTCTCTCTGACAAATAAATAAGGAAAAAAACCCTTAATTTAAAAAATGTGATTTCTCCATGCCTATACACGTGTCCATGTGACCTTTGAATGTACATATATATGTACAAAGGGAAAAATGTCCAGCTATCAATCATATATCCACATCGGTAGGTGGCATCTCCAAGCATGTGTCTGTGTGCTCTGGGGATGTGAGTGTGAAAGCACCTAAGTCCAGCCAGGTGTGTGCTGTGAGCCAAGTGGATGAGATTGTGAAAGACTGGAAGGGTTTCCTGATGCAACATATAATTACTGAAGGCATAGTATATGCCAGGGACTGTTCTAGGCAGCTGGGTTAGATCAGTGAGCAAAACATATTTTAAAAATCCATGCTTTTGTAAATTTTACATTCTGGTAGGCAGACAGATGATAGAAATTAATTAACTAATTATATCGTTGTGTTATAAGGTGGTAAGTGCTATGAGAAAAGAAAAAGAGTTTGAGCAGAGCAAGAAGGATCCGGAGTGCTGCTGGGGCAGAAGCCTGGCTGGGATGGGCTGTGGGTGAACTGCATCAGGCCCAGAGACACTTCCAGGGGCCAGTGCTATGGCAGCAGGTGGAGACTGTGGCCTGCTTGAGAAGAGGAAGAGCAACTGCCTGCTGGAGTGGAAGAATGTGAGGAGGGGGGCAGCGTGGGGGGGCCTTGTGTGCTACCCCCTCCAGTGAGCCACCCCTGAGGGGGTCCTCATTCACATCAAGCCTGGCCCTGAGGGCTTGTTTTGTTATTCCTGTGCCTCTTCCTGCATCTGTCCACCAATCCTGACTCCTCACCCTCCCAACCTAGTCTGGGAGCTCTCGGGGGCAGAACCTGGATGGTACTGGGTCTGACTGTTCTCATATGCCCAGCTCCTGACACAAGCCACACAGTAGGCATACACTGACATTTGTTATCAAAGTGGAAGCTCAACCTGGGCAAATCTTTGGGGCTTGATATCCTCAAATGTATATAAGAGATGAGGACTCCCTCTTGGACTTGAAAGAATCCAGACAAGTGACCGATGGCCAATCATTTTGTGAACGGTGAAATGGTGTCCACATGTAGGTTGCCGCTGTCACTATGATTGAGAGAAGTGGAGGGGAGGGCAGGGCACTGAGGAAAGCCCGGAGTTCAGCTGGGCCTGCCTTGGGATGAACTTCTCTCCAAGCAGTGTTACCTCAGAGAAAGGCTGTCAGAAACTCAAGAGCAGGGGCGCCTGGGTGGCTCAGTCATTAAGCATCTGCCTTCGGCTCGGGGCGTGATCCCCGCATTCTGGGAACGAAAAGAAAAGAAAAAAGAAAAAGAAACTCAAGAGCAGGGGCGCTTGGGTGGCTCGGGGCACCTGGATGGCTCAGTCGTTAAGCATCTGCCCAGGGAGTGATCCCAGAGTCCTGGGATCGAGCCCCGCATCGTGTTCCCTGTTCTGCTGGGAGCCTGCTTCTTCCTCTCCCACTTCCCCTGCTTGTGTTCCCTCTCTCTCTGACTGTGACTCTCTCTGTCAAATAAATAAATAAAATCTTTTAAAAAAAAGAAACTCAAGAGCAGACTCAATGACAGTGTGAGCATTTGGAATATTCTAGAAGCTCTCACTCTCCATATGCACAGAGAAGGCCACATGCCCAGCTGATGCATCTGCATCCATCGCACCATCCTAACACCAAAGAGAGAAACAGTCCAGACTGTTTGGGAGCTTCCCATCCTCAGTCCTATCCCCCACCATCATGTCCCCACCCCATCCTCTCAAAATCCCTGGAGATTCTGAGGCTCGGAGATTGTCAGAGTTGGAAGGGCTCTCTGAGGTTCCTAATTCCAGGCCACCCAAGGAAGGCTCCCCACAGCCTTCACTGAGCCCCCTGCCAATGAAATCCTTCTTCCTGATCTCAGAACCAGGTCCAAGCCCCACTGGTCCTACTCTAGGCATCTGAAAACACACAAAAAATGAAGTCAGTCCTTGCCTTACATAACAGTTCTCACTTCACCCAGGTAGGGTTACCAGATAAAATACAGGAGGCCAAATAGTGCATGGGACATGCTTCTGCTAAAACATTATTCATTGTTTATCTGAAAGTCAAATTTAATTGAGTCATGTACCTTTATTTGCTAATTTTGGCAGCCCTGTAACCCAGGACCGCATGGTCAACAGTTGGCCTACTGTGGCAGCCATAGCCAAACCATGTCCACCACATCCAGAGAACAGGCCCCATTCGGGGGTCCAGGAGGTCTGTGTGTCACGTTTGATTTCTCTGCTGCCCCAGAAATCAAGTTGGCTCCCATCCCTTGCACTTAATGGTTTAGTTAAGTTCCCTCAAAGATGTTGCCACTATGCTAGGAGATTTTTCTACACGCCTCACACCCCCATCCCATCCATTTCTTCTGCTTGCTAGGCAAGGCTTTTAGGCATTCCGGCTCAAGTGCCAGTTTTCCCTTTTTCTCATCTGGCAAACTAAGAATGATCAGAGGGTAAGAGGCCTAACCAAGAAACCAGAATATAAGGTTCGTGATGGAGGATAGGCAAGGCCAAGACACATGCAGCTAGAAGGTGCCAGCTGGAAGGTGCCAGGGCCAGTCTTTAATGCCTCAGAGAATTGGAGATAGCCACTCTCCTCTGCCCTGGTAGGCAATGGCTACCTTTCTTATTTCCAAACAGCCCCAGCATTTGTGGCCCTACATGGCCATTTCTCCCCAAAGACTCACCCCTACCTCTAACTTTATGCCACTGGTGACAGTAATGAGTTTCAAACTCTCCCATGTGTATTCATGCAATCCCTTAGCAGATGTGGAAAGGAGACAGGAGAAGCTATTCTGAGTATATAGACCATTGATGAGGAGGAACAAAGGGAGAAACAGGACAAGGACCCTAGTGATGGTGAACCTCTGTCTAAAAGCTCAGCTTCAGTTTTGCATGTCATTCTGTAGTTACTTGTTTTCATGTCTATCTTTCCCTACTTGACCACAAGCTCCTTGAGGTTGGGGATCTTTGTCTATTTTGTTCACTGCTATATCCACAGTGAACAATGCCTGGTATATAGTAGGACTGATGAATGGCAACGGAATGAATAAATAGAGTAGCAAAGCTGGTGAAGGATAAAAACAGGATCAGGAACAAACAGGTCAGTACAGAAACCAAGCATGAACACAGCAGTAAACTCATGTGACCTTTAATCCTTAAGGGCTAGGTGGGAGGATGAGGAAAGTGCAAATCCTCAATGATGAATTTAAAAATCCTCAATGACAGTTTCCCTGTTGTCCAATCTCGCATAATCTCTTACACATTCTAACACCTACAGCCCAGTGAAGTAATCTTTCATCAGCAAGTATTGGGGAGAGAGTAATTCTCCAGATATTCAGGAGTTCTGAGCCCTGGACAGGATGAAATATTTTTTTTAAAGACTGTATTTATTTACTTATTTGTCAGAAAGAGAGAGAAAGAGCATGAGCAGGAAGGAGGGGCAGAGGTAGAGGGAGAAGCAGGCTCCCCACTGAGTAGGGAGCCCGATGCGGGACTTGATCCCAGTACCCTGGGATCATGACCTGAGCCAAAGACAGCTTAACCCACTGAGCCACCCAGGCGTCCCAAGATGAAATATTTTTTTACATTCTCTCTCTTTACACTGAAATATCATCATAACAATTTAAATATAACAACTTGTGTGTGATAATTTCTCAACAGCTCTTGAGTTCACCGGAAAGCTCCCTCTGATGTGAGCTG
Source organism: Ursus maritimus (assembly GCF_017311325.1). Lineage (NCBI taxonomy): Eukaryota > Metazoa > Chordata > Mammalia > Carnivora > Ursidae > Ursus > Ursus maritimus. The sequence continues at coordinate 72,213,787 of NW_024423319.1, forward strand.
GGAACCCAGTCCAGACAGACACTCAGGGACCATTAAACTCCAAACTAATGAGGAAGCAGATTACCATGGAAACTGCCATCTCTGGTGGCCTCTAGAGGGAAGGAGAAATGGGGGTGGTGAAGTGGAAAGGGGAGGATATAGGAGAGTGGAGTGGGGAGCAGGAGCTGGGCGGTAAGGACTAAGGTATGGTAGAGGGAAGAAACTTCTATTTATTACTATATTTCTTGGTGCCAGGCACTGAGCTGAGTCCTTCACATACATTTGATCATCACCGCCCCCTGCGAGATAAACATGAATTCTCTTGCCCCTCCCACTTTGCTGACTGGCAAAGCATATGCTCTTCATCAACAAGATGGCCTATCACCATTCCCAGAGCTTATTATTGGAAAAGGTAACCTTGAACTCCCTGCCATCTAATTCTGATAAAGAAGCTCAACTGTGAGAAATGATATTCATAGAGAGCTGTCTGAAAAGCAGGCAGTCCATCCATTGCTGGAGATGTGTGGCATATGCCCTGGAAGTTGGATCATAATCTCCAGATGAGAGAGTGCGTGTTGGGGGAAGGCGGGGGAGGGTGTTATGGAGCGGAGGTAGAGAGTGCAGAGCTGGAAAAGGCACATTCAAATTATAATAACTATGGTTTCCTTGACGCAAACGACAGACAATGAAGCTCAACATTTGCAAAGCTCGTTTTTTCTTCAGTTCAGGCCACAAAAACAAACCCCTGCAATGGGGCTTGACATTCAAAGGGACCTGTCATCCCTTCTGCAGAATCTGAAAAAGCAATCTTGATTGCAGTAAATAAGCACACTCTACATGACCATTGCTATCATGCTATCGGAGTCCAAAAGATGTCTCTTTCAGGATCAGCATAATGGTTTTCTAAAATTATGATTGCTTTGATGCATTTTAAGTCACAGTATTTAATTTCTTTGAAACATGAAAATGACAGTAAAGGAGAGTGTGAAGTACTTCTGTTCATTTAAAATAAAAAGGGGGAAAATGGAATAGATGTATTTTGCCTATTCCTCTTGCTACAACTAAAAACCTTGGACATTATGTACAAAACAACATAAGAAGACTCTGAAAGGTGGAGAGAAGAAGGCAGACCACTTAGGTTCTCAGCATGGGAGGAATGACGTGAATTTTCTTTTTGCCTCCTAGGTCCCAGACTTGAAGCTGAAGAAGCTAACAACCCAGGTGTACAGAGACAAAAAAAAAAAAAGCCCCAAAGTCTGTTCTCTCTAGCTGAAGAACTAGGAAAAGATCAACCTAGCAGTACACAAAGTGTTTAGACAATAACCACTCTAATCCAACCAAAACCAGAGAACAAACCATGGCCCTATCCCCACCCACACTAGTGAAGACTAAGTGGGGAGCTTAGGCTTCCACGCTCATGAGGCTGTAATGACATGCCCCAACAACCCCAACCCCCTCCCTGCTGGCATTGTATCAGAGAAGGCCAAATACAGAGCAGGGACTTTCATCACCACTGGCAGGTAACAAGACCCGCCCACACGCTATCTTAGCAGAAACAATCTGGGAAGCCTAGAATTCCACCCCCACTTGGTAGGAATGAGGTACCCCGTCACTTCCCCTAAAGTGATGTCAGAGAAGACCTAGTGGAGAGTTAGGACTTTTACCACTGCCCAACGATAAAGGGGGTCAGATGAGGTAGTGACAAAAGAAGCAGTAATTCAGCACTCCAACCTCTCCCAGTCAAAAAACTATCAGTGGAGGCCTAGTGTGGAGCAGAAACTCTCAGCCCTGCCCAGCTGTAATGAAGAGCTCCCCTTTGGATCAGTGTAGGCCAAGGGGGGTACCTGGACTTCTACTTCTATCTGGCAGTAATGATACAACACTCCTTTTTCCTAATGGTGGCAGTGTCAGAGGAGACTAGCTAAAATAGGTGTTTTAAATGAGTTTCAGAGTCTCATGACATGATACCCAAAATGTGCTCATTTCAATCAAATATTACTCAGAAGCCAAAAAGATCTCAAACTGAATGAAAAAAAAAAGACAACAGACAGATGCCCAAACTGAAATGACAGAGCTAGTAGAATTATCTGACAAGGATTTGTAAAGGGGGGCGCCTGGGTGGCTCAGTCGGTTAAGCATCTGCCTTTGGCTCAGGTCATGATCCCAGGGTCCTGGGATTGAGCCCTGCATTGGGCTCTCCCTCTCCCTCTGCCACTCCCCCTGCTTGTGCTCTCTCGCTCTCTCTGTCAAATAAATAAAATCTTTAAAAATAAAATAAAATAAAAATTCAAACAACCCACAAATGTGCCACTCTGGTGTAGGATGTTGATAATGTGGGAGGCTGTACCTGTGTGGAAGCAAGGGATATATAGGAACTCTGTGTATTTTCCACTCAATTTTTCTGCCCTAAAAACCAGTCTATTAAAAAAATGTTTTTAGGGGCGCCTGGGTGGCTCAGTCGGTTAATTGTCTAACTCTTGATTTCAGCACAGTTCATGATTTCAGGGTTGTGAGATCAAGCCCCACGTTGAGCTCTGTGCTGGGCATCGAGCCTGCTTAAGATTCTCTCCCTCTCCCTCTCCCCCTTCTATACCTCCCACTCTCACTCTCTCTTTAAAAAAAATTTTTTTAATTGAAAGGAGCATCAGGGACCTGTGGGACAATGACAAAGGATCTAAATTTCCTGTCCGGAAGAGAAGAAAGTGTGGAGCTGAAAAAGTACTCAAAGAAATTATGGCTGAAGACTTTTTAAATTTGGTAAGAGATACAAATGTAGGATTCAAGAAGCTGAGTAAAACCCAAATGAGACAAACCTGAAGAAATCCACACCAGGATACATTACAGTCAAATAGCTGAAAACTAAAGACAAAGACAAAAACTTTCAAAGCAGAAAGAGAAACAACACTTTGTCAGTAAAGAAATAACAATTCAAAAGACAGAAAATTTCTCATCAGATACCATGGAAGTCAACAAAAAGGGACACAACATTTTTCAAAAGCTGAAAGAAAAGAATAGTGAATCTAGAGTCCTACCTCCAGTGATAATATCCCTCAGGAATGAAGGGGAAATCAAGACATTCTCAGATGAAGAAAAACTAAGAGCATTTGTCACAAGGAGACCTACGTGAGGGAATGGTTAATTGAAGTTTTCTAAACAGTAAGGATAAAAGTAGAAATCTTAAAAAATTGGGAAGAAAACACATGATAAGCAAAACTATGGGCAAATACAATAGACTTCCTTCTCCCCTGAGTTGTCTAGTATTTGAAGGTTGTGGCCAGAATTAGAAAATTAATGTGGTTCTAAATGTACATAGAGGACGTTTAAGACAATTGCATTATAAATGAGCGAGGGCAAAGGAATGCAAAAGGAGATAAGGTTTCTATGCTTCATTCAAACTGGTAAAATGACAACATCATAGGTTTTTGGTAACACACACACACAAATGTACCTAGAGCACCCATTTAAAAAGTTATACAAAGAGCTACAGTCAAAAACATTATAGATAAATCAAAACTGAATTCTAAAAAAAAATGTTCAAGTAACCCAAAGGAAGGCAGGAAAAAGGAAACAAATGAAAATAGAACAAACAGGAAAAAAGTTAAATGGCAGACTTAAGCTCTAACATATTAATAACTACTTTAAATGTGGGTCTCCTGTGTGGCTCAGTCGGTTAAGCCTTGACTCTTGATTTCTGATCAGGTCATGATCTCAGGGTCGTGAGGTCAGGCTCCATGTGGGGCTCAGCACTGAGGAGGGAGTCTGCTTGAGATTCTCTCCTTCTCCCTCTGCCCCTCCCCTTGCTTGCGTGCATGCGTGTGCAGGCATTCTCTCTCTCTAAAATAAATAAATAAATATTTTTTAAAAATCTATCTTAAATGTAAATGAACTATGTATACCAATTGAGAGACAGAGATTGGGAGAGCAAATTAAAAGCCATGACCCAACTACATGCTATCTACAAAAAACTCACTTCAAGTACAATAATATTGGGAGGTTGAGAGTAAAAAGGCTAGAAAAATATATATCATGTAAACAGTAATAAAGAAAAAGGAGTGGTTATATTAATATCAAATAAAGTAGATGTTAGAGCAAAGAAAATTACCAAAGAGAGAGAGGGGCAATACATACTGATTAAAGGAGTGAATCCACCAAAAAGACAAAACGATCCCAAATATGTAGGATTTGCAATAGAGGTGCAAAATAAGTGAAGCAAAAGCTGGTAGAGCTGAAAAGAGAAATAAAAAAAAGCCACAATTACAGTTGGAGACTTCCTACATTCCTCTCTCAATGATAATAGAATTAGACAGAAAATCAGGAAAGATATAGAAATAAACAACACTATCAACCAATGTGATCTGAAGAACATTTATAAAATGTGTCACCCAACCATAGCAGAATATACATTCTTTTCCAGTGTCCATGGAACATTTGTGAAGACAGAGCATATTCAGGGCCAGGAACAAACCCCAACAAATTTTTATTTTTTTAAGTAGCCTCTATGCCCAACATGGGGCTTGAACTTATGACTCCAAGATCAAGAGTCACAGGCTCCACACACTGAGCCCTCCAGGCGCCCCCAAACCTAACAAATTTAAATGAATTGTGTTTAAATGTGTATGTTCTCCAACCGCAAAGGAATCAAAGTAGAAATCAAAACCAGAAAGATAACAGGAAAATCTGCAAACACTTCAAAACTAATCATTCACTCCTAAATAACCCACGGGCCAAAGAGTCTCAAGGGAATCCAAAAAAATACATTAAACAGAATGAGAATGGAAATACAATATACCAAAACTTGTGTTTTATTGACAAAGGTGCAAAACCAATTCAATGGAGGGATCATAGTCTTTCCAACAAATGATGCTGGAGCAATTGAAAAACCACAGGCAAAAGAATAATCTAAGACCTAAGCCTTGAACTTTACACAAAATAGATCACAGATTTAAATTTACAACCTAAAGCTATAAATCTTTGTGTAAAAGACAGGACAAAATCTTTGGGATCTAGAGTTAGATAGAGTTCTTGACACCAAAATCATGACCCATAGGAAGAAAAATTGATCAATTGCACTTCATCAAAATTTAAAACGTTTGCTCTGAGAAACACCAGGTAAAAAGATGGAAAAGACAAGTCAGGGTGTGAGAAAATATTTGCAAACCACACATCCAACAAATAACTAGTACCTATGATATATAAAGAACTCTCAAAACTCAACTGTAAAATACAGTCCAATTATAAAATGGGCAAATGACAGAAACATTTTACCCAAGAGGATATGGCACAGATGGCAAGAGAGCACACGCAAAAATGAACATGATTAGCCACCAGGGAAATACGAGTTAAAACTACAGTGAGATGTCACTACACAAGCATCATAATGGCTAAAATAAAAAAATAATGACAACATCAAATGCTGGTGAGGATGCAGAGAAACTGGATTCCTCATACACTGCTGCTGGGACTGTACAATGGTACAGACACTCTGGAAAATGACTTCCTAAAAAACTAAAATACACTTATAATATGACCCAGCAGTTGCACTCTTGGGCATTTTCCCCCAGAGAAATGAAGACCTTTGTTCACACAAAAACCTGTACACGAATGTTTACAGCAAGTTTATTCATAAGAACCCCAAACTGGGAACAACCCAGAAGTTAAATGGCTAAACAAACTATAATGTATCCATAACATGGACTACTACTTAGCAATAGAAAGAGGTGAAATTTAAGATATGCAACAACTTGGACAAATGTCCACTTCTCTCATTTATAAGAAGATGTGTGTGGGCTGAGGCAGTGTCTCAAGGGCCTTCCTGTTTGGGAATTCAAGATACAGATGAGCAGAATGGGGCAGGATGAGAGCATATTTAGAAGAGCTTAGGGGTTTGTATCTATTTTATATATTATTTTGTGTTTTAGAACTTTTAGAGATTCAAAACAAACAGAAAGAACTGGCTCGATGAATTCCAGCTGTTGTGTTTCACGGGCATCCTATGGAGCCCACTTTGGAACCCGGGAACTCAGGAGAAGGGGAATTTAGGGTAGTTGCATTTTGTTAGCAAAAGCCGTAGAGTCTGCTTGGTTGCAGTGAATGAGTTAAAGAAGAGTGGCTGTTGCCTTCTTACACTGAGATCTTCCACTTAAATTAGTGTAAGACCTAACCTGAAAGGACTCTGTGTCCCCAGGAACATTGGGAAATGTAAAGGTTCACCAGTCAAGGGACCTGAAAAACAAGAAAGGCCCATTGCCTCCTGAACACTAGGAGTAAGGGGAAGTCCATCATCAGAGCACATTTAGTTGGTGGTATAGTGTTTGTTATGGGATCCTCAAGCATGACCAGCGTCTGCACTGTGTTCGGGTTTGGAAATGAAGTAGGGACTGAGTCCATGAATGATTCTACAAGACTGATTGCTACACATAATATTCCAAGTCGAGATTGTACACGCGGGATTGAAACCTCACTAAAACCGGAAGCAACCGTTGCTACGGGGTCTAATGGGGGTGTATTTAGGGTCTCCCAACAGCCAATCCTCGTGCCAGGCGTTTTCGAGGGGGCGTAGCCCTGAAGAGGCAGTGGCCAATGGCAAAGTGGCCATGAATAGGGTGAGGGCAACTAGGGGATGACGTGAGCGGAATGCAGCAGCGAGGGGAGGCTGGGGACCCGCGGCGTGTTCCGGGGTTGGAGCTGTTAGTCTGAACTGTATCCGGTACTTCAGCGGCCACCCATCTTCCATTCTCACCTGCCGTTAAACATCATGGAAGATTCTCAGAGTGAGCAACAGCGGATAATACGACGCCACCACCGCGAGAAGAAAGAGCTGCAGGCCCGCATCCACAGCATGAAGAATTCGGTCCCCAAGAGCGACAAGAAGAGAAGAAAGCAGTTGCTCCTAGATGTGGCCCGCCTCGAGGCCGAGATGGAGCAGAAGCACCAGCAGGAGCTGGAGAAGTTCGAAGACAATTTCCCCGATAACCTTGACTCCGTCACAGAAGATCTTGCCAAGATGGATCTTGAGAATCAGCCTCCCCACCAGTCGAGGGCTCAGAGAAGGCGCGAAAGAAGGGCGGCCCTCGAGAGAGAGCGCCAGGAGAGGATCTCCGAGGCCGAGATGGAGCACCTGGCCAGCTTCCGCCGCGAAGAGGAGGAGAAGATCGCCGTAATCCTAGGGTCCAAGAATCTGGAGCTGAAGGATATCCCGGCCGACGGCCACTGCATGTATCGCGCCATCCAAGACCAGCTGGTGTTCTCCGTGACCGTGGAGAGCCTGCGGAGCCGCACCGCCGATTACATGCGCAAGCACGTGGACGACTTCCTGCCCTTCTTCAGCGACCCAGACACCGGCAACGCCTACAGCCGCGAAGATTTCCTGAGCTACTGCGACGACATCGTGCGCAGCCCGTCGTGGGGAGGCCAGCTCGAGCTGCGGGCCCTGTCGCACGTCCTGCAGACCCCCATCGAGGTGATCCAGGCCGAATCGCCTGCCATGGTCATCGGGTGTGAATACACCAGGAAGCCACTCACCCTCGTCTACCTGCGCTACGCCTGCAACCTCGGAGAGCACTACAACTCGGTGAAGCCGCGCGATGCCGGCGCCGTCGGGGGCGCGGCCCCGCGCCTCTTCTAGGCCGGACGCCGCCGTCGCCATTGCTGCCGCCATTGCCGCCGCCGCCGCCGCCGCCGTCGTCTCAGTAGGCTCCGTTTTTTACCCTTCGGTTTTCTCGGTTTTTTTCTTGCTTCGTTTTACTCGAAAGGTGAAGGCGTCCCCCCCCCCCACCTTCTCCGCCCCATCCCCCCAAGCCCGCGTGCCCCTACCTGGCCCTCCTATCCTCTTCTCTCCCTCATTCATTGCTTTTGGGGCTGGGGGAGACTCAGGACCAGGGAAAGATCTGTACAGTACTACCTGAGGGGAGCAGGTTGGGCAAATTTTAACCGCTTCTTGCCCTTAAGGGGCCTTGCGTCCCTCGCTGATGAGAATTGGTCCTGCTGCACATGCCTTTGAGATCAAAATGGAAATTTCGTTTGATGCATTCTTAATTTGGGAAAAATTAGTTTGGCTCAGAATCTTCGAATTGTCCCATGAATACATTGCATTTTAGATAAAGTTGGTATTTCTGTGATCCAAATGCTTTGTGAGTGCCTTTTGTTTATTCTTGGGGAACAAATGTGTCGCGGGCTGTTTTGGGGGTTGCTTTTTACTTCAGCTGGGCGTCCGGAGATGTCTCAAGTTATGAACAAGAGCTCCTCTAGTATTTTGTTTTGTTTTTTAATACAAACTTGTGTGGTTCGCAATTAATTTTACTTATTTAGGATTTGCTGAAGTCTATATAAGAGCATTTGTTAAACTTAGAAATTATATGTATGTGCTAAACATAGAAATAAAATTTACAAAACCTGATAGGTAAGGTTCACTTTGAGATGTGAAAGATCTTAAGGTAATTTCCTATATTAAAGATAGGAAGGGATATGACTTTATTCAAGTAGTTGACCCATTTCATTTTGTGTACAACTGGTAGGAAGCAAAAAGAGACCCACCAAGAGACAGCTTAACTCTCTGTGAGACCAGAGCTAGTAAGTTTTCTTTACTGTGAGACATGAAAGGGTACAACTTTGTTCAAGCAGTTGATCCAGTTTGTTTTCTCTACAAGTGGTATAAACTGTGAAAGATCTGAACCTAGCATATTTTCCTTAAGTCCTAGAGATAGGAAACTATTTTAAAAGATTTTAAGACCTAAAAATAGTCAATCCATTTTGTTGTATCTACAACTGGCATGAGGCAAAAAGAAGTGACCAATCTACTTTTGTTGATAGTCGAGACTTGTTGATACCTTGAGTTTGCCAGTAGAATAGTAAAAGTGAAACAATCCACAATAAACAATTTACAATTTTTTTAATCTTTAGATCCTGTGTTTCAGTGAGGTTACTTCATTTCATTTAAAAATATCCATTGTACACGCCAAATGTTCTAAAAATATATAAATACAAAATTAAAAAAAATATTATGCAACTTGTTTTAAAAATAAAAGTTTTCAAAATACCTGGTTCTCTGTTTTTATGTAGCAGACTTAGTTTGTACAGCGTTTGTATCCTAGGATCTGCTTCAGCAAAGGAATCCTGGAGGGTTAGGGAGAGGAGTTGGGGGCCGGATAAGGAGAGGACTGGCCTGGTAGCAGCCTGCAGTGGAGTGTTTCCCAGGAAAGGATTTAGGGAGGAACTTTATCTAGAGGCTGACCAGAGTTGATGTTTCACTTGGTGAAAAACATCCTGAAATGGTTTGTTTAGGGATGGTCTCATATCTGTGCATGAAGAAGAACTCCCACTTCCAGCAACTCTGAGTCAGGGCTACCTTGCAGAAAGGAAAGAAGTGCCACTGGTTTTGGGTTTTTTTTGGGGGGGGGGATGGACGTGGGAGGGTGTTCCCAAAATGCAAAGAGGGAAATCCTGCCAGGTAGCTCACCATGTAAATATGTGTCAGATAAGTTTCAGACGGCCAGCCGACTGAGACGAAGAGGCCCCTGAGAAAACCAGGGATTGGGGTGCATTATAAGAAGGCCTTTTATAGGGCTGAGAAGACTGGCTGGGGAAGAGAGACGAGGCCCAGAAGGGAGACAATCTACAGAAGGGTGCCTGGCTGGGAAGGAGGGTGAAAGTTGGGGAAGGGGTCAGCCTAGAAGGAAGAATGGGACATGGCAGGGGAAAGGAGCACAGGCTGAGGAAGGGGACCAAGGGGATGAGCAGGGCATAGGCAGTAAAGAGAGCGTGGGTAGAGGAGGGAAACTGCAGGGTGTATAGGACACAGGTGGGCAAAGGGGGCCTGACTGGGGACGGGGGGAGGACCGGATGGAGGAGGGATCCTGGCTGGTAAAGGAGCCACCAGGCTTAGAAGGTTGCACAAAGCTGAAGAGGGGGCCCAGGCTGGGATGGGAACATGACTTGGGAAGGGAAAAGAGACCTGCCCCCAAAGGGGGTAGAGGCAGCAGAAGGGGTCCTTGCTGGAAAATTGGGCGTAGACAGAGAAGGGGGCTTAGGTAGGTAGGGGGCACAGGCTGGAGAAGGGCCATATAGTGTGGAAGCGGTCATGGCAGGAGAAGGGAGCCTGGCTGGGAATGGGGAGATGTCTGGGAGGTGCTGGCTACAAGGCACTATGGTGCAAGCTGGGAAAGGTGGCCTGGGGATAGAGGCTTGGGTGGGCAAACAGGGCCAGGCAGGGAAAGCATGCTTATCTGGAGAGTAGACCTGGCAGGGCAAGGAGGAATATCTTGGGGAAGAGGGAACAGGCAGAGAAGAGGGACATGAAAGCGGGCAAGAGAACCTAGCTTTGGACCAGGGCACAGGGTGGGGAAATAGGTCTGGCTAGGAAGGGGATAATGGGGGAGGGGCTGGTTAGGGAAGGAGGAATTGGCTGGTCAAGGGAAGGAGGCATAGTTGAATTAGGGGGCAAAGGATGAGAAAGGAGTTTTTGACTGGTAAAGGTCGGGGGGAGGGGAAGCCTGGGGAAGGGCACCTGGCCAGGGAAAGAAATCTGGCTGCGAAAGTAGGCATCAGCTGGTGAGGACATAGGCTGGGTGGGGAAGGGGCCTAGATGTGGGAACGTGCCTGTCTGGCAAAGGGAGCACAGGCATGATCAGGTGGCCCAAGCTGAGGTTGGGAGACTGGCTGGAATGGGGGCCCTAGGAGTGAACATACCCTGGCAGGGAAAAGTGGCCTGACTGGAGAGGGGCTCTAGCAGGGGAGTAGGGCCTGGGAGGGAAGGGGGAGGTTTGCCTGTGGAGGAACACGGAGGCCAGGAAAGGAACCTGGTGGTGGTAGCAGAGGTTTGGATGCCAAGAATGACATCAACTGGGCATGGGGGGGACCTGAAAGCAGGCACCTTGACAGAGGTCCTGGCTGAGGGAGGGCGCATGGTTGAGGAAAGGGACCTAGCTGAGGAGGGGGGCATAGGACAGGAAGGGGAGGACTCCAGCAGAAGGGGAGCAAGCTAGAGAAGGGACTTGGCTGAGGAAGGGGGCCTTACTGGGAAGGAGGCTTGCCTGGGAAGATAAGCATAGACTGGGGGAAGAGGATGTAGGTCCTTCAGTGAAGAGAGCCTGGCTGGGGGGAGAAGTCTGGCTGGGAAAGAGCTGCTACCTGGTGAAGGAGACATGGTCTTAGCATGGGGACACCTGGGGGTGAAAGGGTCCTGACAGGAAAAGATCACATAGCTGGGGAGGGGATTTGACAGGTAATTCAGAACTGAGAGAGGAGGGTGTTTGGCTGGGGAAAGAGGCACTGGCTCCGACAGGCCAGTGAAGGAGCAGCTCCTTGGGAAAGTGATCCAGCTGAAGAGGGAAAAGCCTGGGCCCAGGCTGAGGAGGGGTAACAAGCTGGGGCAGGGGATCGTGATGAGGGTTGCTGCAAAGGGGATCCTGGCTGAGAATGTGGTTCTGCTGGGGAGGGGGTAGAGGTGGGTGGAGAGGGATAGAGGGGCAGCCTGCCTAATAGGGGAAGGAAGCCCATCTAGGGAGCTGGCCTTGGCTGGGGAAGGGGCCTTAGTTGGGGAGTTAGGCATAAGTAGATGAAGAGAGCCCAACCAAGTTGAGGGGACCTGGCTGAGAGAGAAGGCATGGCTGGGTTCCACATTACAGGCATGGTAAGGGCTTCTGATGGGGAAAGGGTAATCTCCTGGGACAGGCTGAATAACGTGGAAAAGGGGGCCCAGCCCTAAGGGGATAGGTATTGACTGAGGAGCAGGGTTAGGGAAGTGGATCTGGGTGAGGAATGGGGAATAGGCTGGTGACAAGGGCCAGCGGCTTGGCTGGTATAGAGTATAAATTAATATGGGGTTTAAAAAATAAGGATTCCTGGCTTTTGAAGGGGGAAGGGCTAGGGAGTGGCACCTGGCTAGGGGAGGAGACACTTGCTAGGGAAGGGATTCTGTAGAATTATCTGCACCTAAAGTAGGTGGGTACTGGATGCGGATGGGGCACTGTTGGGGGGAAGGGTATGCTGGCTAGAGGATGGGGCATGGGCTGGGCAAGGGCCCTATCTGGGGAAAAGGGCACTCCTGGATGATGTGAGCCTTGCTGGGATGCATGGGGTGGGGCGGGGTGGGGGGTGGCTGGTGTTGCCCAAGGAATTTTGTGGCAACTAACCAAAGACAGCACACAGCAGAGTCCATTGTACGAGCTATCCCTGAATCTGAGGGAAGTAACTCTTTCTGTCTTGGGAACCCTAAAGATCTCACTGGGCCTGTTCCAGCTGCCTCCGTTGCGTCTGCCTTCAGCCAGAAGGAAGAGTTACCCCAGGCCAGATCCTAACCAGGCCCAGAGCACAAACCAACAGAGAGTCTTCATTATAGGATCTGGCGGGACATGAATGATGACGTACGGTCTGTTCCGGTTTGTAGCAGTGACCTCAGTCACTGAAGACAGTGCCCGTGCTGGGCAGTTTCATGTCCAAAAGACATGAGCACTAGTCCCAAAGGCATCCAATTCCAGAAGCAACTTTCATTCGTTTACTATTTTTCATTTGTGCTTTGTCGTGTTGCCCCCTCCTGCCATAGCAGCCAAAATTAAAGTACATTTGTCTGGGTCTGAAGTCCAGCTCATCTAACCTACTTCCTGGCTTTGTGACTTGGATAAGTCACCAAATCTTCCCGGGCCTCAGTTCCCTCATCCATAATATGGGACAATTAATACCTGTCTTAGAGATAGCCCTCGGGATATTAAGTGCATTAAATGAAAATAGAGGATACCTGGGTGGCTTAGTCGCTTAAATGTCTGCCTTCAGCTCAGGTCATGATCCCAGGGTCCTGAGATCGAGTCCCGCATCGAGCTCCCTGCTCAGCAGGGAGCCTGCTTCTCCTTCTGCCTGCTGCTCCCCCTGCCTGTGACTGCTCTCTCTCTCAAATAAATAAATAACATCTTTAAAAATAAAAAAAAAAAGAAAAAGAAAATACATACAAAGTGCCCAGTAAATGTTAGCTACTGTTAGTGTCATTATCTAGGAGCCCAAGAACACAACATAATCAGCTGGGGCAGCAACCACCCCTTGATTTTGTCTATTGTGATTTTGGGGGCAACTTGGCCTCTTCCCATAGGTCTCACAGGGGAAGCAGAGCTTCTCCCAGGTCTGTCTGCCCCAGCTGTTACAGCCAGAGCTTTCAGGGCTGCAGTGTGAAAGCAGAAGCCACTAGAGTTCACCCCAAGTGCTTTCCTGGGGACAGGGTGGCCTGCATGCAGGGACACTTCAGACCAGCCAGCATCTGCCTTCTGGGCTTTTTCTACATAAACACATAGACATGCATTTTTTAAAAAATAAAATTGGCATTCTGTTCAAGCTGCCTTTTTTTTTTTAAAGAGAAAGAGAGCATAGGAGTGGGGAGGGGCAGAGGGAGAAGGAGAGAGAGAATCCCAAGCCGACTCCATGCTGAGCACGGAACCCAATGCGGGGCTCAATCCCAAGACCCTGAGATCATGACCTGAGCCGAAATCATGAGTCGGATGCCCAACCCGCTGAGCCACCTAGGTGCCCCCATCTATTGAAGGTACTTTTTTTTTATTTAACAATACATTATAAGCATTTCCCTATGTCCTTAAACAGTCTTCAGTATGATAGTTTTAGTGCCTATATTGTAGCCTGTGAATGTGCCATAATTTATCCTATCTTTTTGTTGGACATTTAGATTGCTTTCAGTTTCTCAGCACTATAAATATGCCACTGTAATGTCCTTGTAGCTGAATGTTTGTCTATATTTCTGATTATTTCCTTTTGATGGGATTTCTGGAAGTGATCTAGGTCAAAAAAAAAAAAAAGCCTTTTCATGCATACTGCTAAATTGCCCTCCAGAAAGATTGCGCCGATTTACACTATCAGGGTGCGAGAGTGTTATTTTCCATATGGTTGCCAACTGAAAATTATCATCTTTGCTAATTTGTTAGATGAAAAACATTGTATTAGTTGACCCTCTGTTGATTACTAGTATGGAAGATATTCTTCTAAGTGTTTATCATCATGTCAGTTTCATTCGTGCAGGAACAAATAATTCTTATTTTATTGCCTGTTCCTGAACTTTGCTTAATTTTCTATTTGTCTTTTTCTTATGGATTTTAATAGGTCCTTCCACTTGTCATTTGACTATTTAACAAGAAATATTTTCTGACTTTTCGCATATGCTGAAGTTCAAAATCATAATGAAATCTGCCTATCAATCTCCTTCTTTATGGTTTCTGCCTCAGTGTCATGCTTAGAAAGGGGTTCCCCATCCTGAGTCTGGATCAGTATTCCTGTATACTTTCCTTCAGGTGTTTATGCTTTCTCTTACTATTTAACTGTATTTAACATCTCCACCTGGAAATGACTTGGGTGTAAGATAAGGACAGACATTGATTTTCCCCCATTATGGTAATTAGCCATTTATTGACTAACCCACCATTTCACCACTGATTTGAAGTACAACCTTCCACATGTATTACGCTCTTATAATATGAGGGTAAATCTTTTCAATCAGTCACACCAAACAGCTGTATTCCAGTGACCTCGGTCTGCAACCGCCAGCTGTCTATTCGTCCATTCATTCCGTATTTTCAGATGAGAACAACAGAAGTAGAGGTGATAAACAAAAGAGATAGAGGGCTAAGAGATCCAGTCCCAGCACTCGCCATCTAGCAGAGATGGCAGACAGGGAAATCGAAATAAACAGAAAGCACGAGCAGTGCTGTAACAAAAGGAGGCACAGAGGAAGGACACCTCATCAGACCTGGGGCATCAGGGGAGCTTAGGAGGCCCTTACAGAGGACAAAGCCCGAGGGGAGGCAGGAGTGAAAGAACAGGGTGTCTTCCTACTTACTGGAGCTGGTGTGGGTGGAGAGGTGAGGGGGTTGTGGGAAGAGTCTGGAGAGGGAGCCGGGCACGGTGGCCTGGCCTTAGTAAACAGGAGTTTTACTCACAGTATTACAAATTAAATAGGGACAAATTAATAACATTTTTCATCACATTAGCAAAGAAATGAAGTTTGAGAATATGTTGATGGGGAAACAGGTACCCTCAAACACTGTTGATGATACTTAAACAAGTACAATCTCTTTGGAGGGCAATTTGGCAACGACCACCAAATTTAAAGCACACAAACCACTATCGGTTATATTTTTATGGGTAGAAAGAAATAGACTGTTTCTCTTGTGCATGACTAAAGTGAAATATATTCAAAAGGATAATATTGCTTGCTTTTGAGAAGGCGAACTGGGTTGCTGGAGGAAAAGGACGGGTGGCAGCTTTTCACCGTGAAATCTCTTGAACGTCTGATATTTTGAACTATATGAATTAATAAATCAATCTAAACCTAACTCACTAAATAAAGTACACATAGCTTTTGACCTAGCAGTCTACATTCAGGGCTCTATACTACAGATCTACATATTACACAACATTATATTTCAAGGATGTTCATTACAGCATTGTTTGTCGAAGCAATAATCTGGGTACAACCTAAATATCCTCAGGAAGGACTAGCTGAATAAATTTTGAATCATCCATATGAATTGTTTCATGTAGAGAGAGGGGTAGAAATGGTAGGTGAAAGGAGAAAGATGGTGAGCTCTTACTTTTAAACTATATGCTTCTATATAGTTGAATTTTTTTATTGTAGTTACATATACATTTGTGGTTACACATATAATATATAAATAATATATATTTATTTATATAAATGTCTCAATTTTAGGAGATATAAGTCTATTTACATTCGAGATATAAATTTATACGATATCCATTTTAACTATTTTTAAGTATACACTTCAGTGGCACTGAGTATATTCACATTGCTGTGCAACCATCACCATCCGTCTCCTGGAATTTCTCATCTTCCCAGATTGAAACTCTATATCCATTAAATGATAACCCCGTTCTCCCTCCTGAAAGCCCCTGGCAACCAACATTCTACTTTCCATCTCTCAATCTGACCACTCTGGGTATCTCACCTAAGTGGATTCACACAACATTGGTCCTTCTGTGACTGGTTTATTTCATGAGGCTTAATGTCCTCAAGTTTCACCCATGTTGTAGCAGGCATAAGAATTTCCTTCCTTCTTAAACCTGAATAATATTCCACTATGTGTATACGCTACATTAGGGGTTATCCATTATATTGTTGAATATTTACGTACAACGCTGGATCTAAAAAAATTGAAAAACTAATTTTAAAAAACTAGGACAGTTTTCCTATCTTCTTTTTGCTCTGAAATAGTGCAAGTAGGATAGGGATTATCTGTTCCTTGAAAGTTTGAAAGAATCCATTCACTCCTGAAACTGGGTCTGGGCCTTTTTGGAAGTAAGAGCCTTTGACAGCCAGGTACAGTCCTTGGAAGAAAAGCTATGCAATGTGAAAACAATCATAATTTATCTAAACT
Source organism: Ursus maritimus (assembly GCF_017311325.1). NCBI lineage: Eukaryota > Metazoa > Chordata > Mammalia > Carnivora > Ursidae > Ursus > Ursus maritimus. Next base: position 72,230,148 of record NW_024423319.1, read on the forward strand.
AGACAGGGGCAGAAATTGAAGAACAAGAAGTCAGAAGGTAAAGAGTAAATGTGACAATTTTATCTCTCAGAGGGTGAGTTAAAGATACCATTTCATTTTTGAAGTTAAAAAATTGAGAATGATAGGCTTAAGCATGGTGCTTAACATCATAAAATAACCACCATTAGAACTAAAAACAGATTGCCTATGCTCCCAGTTAGAAGATTAAAAAAAAAGAAGAAGAAAAAGATGGGGCGCCTGGGTGGCTCAGATGGTTGGGCGTCTGCCTTGGGCTCGGGTTGTGATCTGCAGGACCTGGGATCAAGCCTGGTGTCAGGCTCCCAGCTCCACATGGAGTCTGCTTCTCCCTCTCTGCCTCTCCCCCTGCTTATGCTCTCTCTCTCAAATGAATAAATAAAATCTTTTTTTAAAATAAATAAAAATAAATAAAAAGAAGAAAAAGAAAGAAAAGAAAATCTAGCCTTGAAACAACAAATAGAAAACAAAGGAAATGGAAAGAAACAGTTTACTGGCCTTCCTCATTTGGAGCGGGGAGGTTTGAGAGGGTTAGGTTAGCTTATGCATTTTTCTCCCCAGTGTCTTCATTTCTACTTTGGTGTCAGGGATTTTGCATATGAACATACCGAGGTTGTGCTCTGCTTTTGTGTACCTAGTTTCAGAAAGAAGATGTCTTCTTATCTCTTTTTGATTCCTTTTTATTTCAGTGGGTCTTTCCTAGGAGAATTATGCAAATGCACATTTATTCAACCATCAAGTCCCAACTTCAGTTTGAATGGAAAAATGTGTCCCCTAAATATGTTTATTACTTCTGAATGACTTTTGCCAAAACAACTTTAACCACTGACCTAGGGCCCTCCATAGGCCCTTCCAGCTAGCTCCCTCCATGTCTCTTTTGGTGTGTCTCTCTCTTGGTCTGTCTGTCTCTCTCATTCTTTCTCATACATCCCCCCACACCACACACAAATCTAGGACCTGTCTCTAAACATTGTGTGTGACCCTACAGCATCACAAGGCAGGAGCAAAAGGGAAGCAGTTTTGGTTTGGCATAAGAAAGAACCTGCTGGGCACCTGGGTGGCTCAATCAGTTGATCACCTTCGACCAGGGATCAAGTCCCCCATCCGGCTCCCTGCTCAGCGGGGAGCCTGCTTCTCCCTCTGCCTCTGCCACTCTCTCTCTCATGAATAAATAAATAAAATCTTTTTTAAAAAGAATGTGCTGATAATCAGTGGTATTTGAAAATATAAAGAACCATCTCACAAGGTGATGAGGTCTCTGTTATTGGAGGTGTGTAAGCCCAGGCTGGATAAACACCACCTCACAGAGGTTTTCAGGTAGTTCAACTATCTAGTGGGCACTTAGAAGCTTTCCACCTCGCCTGAGAAAATAAAAGAGGAGTTTTTCTTTCTTTCCTTCTTTCTTTCTTTTTTTTTTTTTTTTTTTTTTTTTTTTTTTTTTTTTTTGCTTGGAGGTGGGGAGCAAACTAGAAGGGAAGCATAGGAGTGCCAGGGCATGGGCAGGGCTGAGCTGGGAGCCCTAAAGGAGGTTTGATAGGCCCCTTTTACCCAGGTGAGCCCTCTTTCTAGAACTCCACAAATGTTAATCTCTCTGTCAGGCCCTGATCAGTCTTGAGGAGTTTAGGAACACACCAGTCTTGTTGAACTGTAGGAGTGGCCAGAAGTGGCGATACCACAACTGCGATGTTGACTTTAGCCCTTGTTCTTAAGTGCAAAACTGCTGCTTCAGCCGGCTTGGAGAGTTGCTCAAGGGACCTATTCTGATGAATTGCCTAGAATGATAAAGACACACTCACAAGTGTGTAAATACTGCTTCTGGAAATACTTGAGGGGGTTTGAAAACAGCTTGTTCTCTTAAGTGTCCTATTCAGTTCAACTAAATATACCGAGGATCTCCAGTAGCAGGCACTGCTGGCTGGGTAAGGCCCCAGGAAGGCCAAGGTGACCTGACAGCCTCAGAGGTGGGAGCCACACAAATCCAAGGGACTGCCAAGGTAAGGCCCACCAGTAGGTGCTGTGGTCCAGGAAGAAGATGAGGAAATGAAGTGGGAATGCTCTGGGACACCTTGGGACTGATTGAAGCGGTGGAAAAGGAAATCAGGAGCCTCGAAAGGTCAGCTTAGATTTAGGCAGGCAGCCCTGAAGGGAAAGGCACTTCAGGCTGAGAGGACCCCATTAGGCAAACGCACAGAGATGGCACTGGGCGAGATGTGAGTAAAGAACAGTTGTTCACATCTCCAGCATCTATTTTCCCCCATTCCTGCAAAAGTTCCCACCTTCTTTTTGGGGTTTCATCCCTCTGTCACCTTTTTGAGGTAAGCAGGGGGGGGGGTCATCACCAGGGCCCGCCCCCTTCCGGCCTCCCAATCAAAACACCGGTTCTCCCAGGCCACAGCGATTGGCTCAAGCTGAATCTGTGACTTGGGTTCGTTCAATCAGAGTGAAACCCAGGATTTGGTGAGCACATGCACTTTGTAGCTCTTTTGAACCTGTGAGAAAGTCTAGAGCCCCAGTCATCTTTCAACCGACCCTTGGGGGAGGGCCTGGGGGCCGCAGTTACGAGGCGGCCTCAGATGAAGCCACCATGGGAAATCACCAAATTGAATCAGTTCTTAGGAAGAAGTTAGTTAAGGCCATATGGAATTGGAGGTGAGTTCTAAGTTCTTGGAAAGTCTCAATCAGCATTTTGTTTGAAAGAAAGTAGGGCGGAAATGGATAACAACTGTTTTCCCATGTTCGCGTAGCCACTTTAGCTGGTTTCTCAGCTACCTTGAAAGCAGGAAGGGAGTACTCAGGGTATTCTACCCCTTAGGGAGTGGTCTTTCTAAGTAGTAAGTGGGAATTCTGGGGACCGTGGCAGCCTGATTGAGTTTGTTTGTTCTCTCCGGGAAATGCCAGCATGACTGTGGGGTTGGGGGGGGTTGGTTCTGGGAGTATCTGGTTTCTGATCCTGAGGACCAGGTTCTGTAGCAACTTAATGAGCTGCCTTCCTATACGACCCGGACTCAGGGACCAGCCACACCTGAGAAGAGAGAAAATTTCCGCAACTTGCTCCACCCTTCGAGGAAAAAAATCTTCCCTACAGAGGAGTTAGAATGTTGTTCTAGAGGCACTAGAATCCATCCGTAGTTTGTTTTACAGACAGAATGACACATCATACCTATGCTTTAGGTATGAGGAATCTGGTGGCATTTGGGGGATAAAATGGATTGCAAGGAGAGAGATTGGAGGCAAGAAGGTGATTTGAGAGGCCCTCTTTTCATCCATGACAGAGGAGAGTGCCCCGGCCTGGGGCTGTGGCAGCAGGGAGAGAAGGGACCAGTGATGAATACTGGGAGTGGAATTAACATTTGTTTTATGTGGACAGTAAGGAGGAAGGCAGGATCAGGGGTGATTCCCTGGTTTTTGGCTGGAGTAACTGAGGAAATGGTTCACTGAGATTGGCTCTTAAAAATCCCTTAAATTGCCAACGAAGTACAGTGTCCCAGCTTCATGTATACAACCTTTGTACACTAAAGCTTTTTGTACCTCTGAACCAAACTAAAAGGAGGCACAAGTGAGCATGAGCGAGCGCATACTATCTTAGAATGGATACACTAGAAACGCCGAGGAGACAACCTCAGTGCTGAGGATAGGGTGTGAATGCATTGCTTATTCAAAATATAAATATAGTTTCAATTTTTAACCATAAAATTAAAATTAAATAATGTCAGTAGCAAACCAAGCATATGTCAACAGCACCCAACAGTAACTCTCAACAGTACTGTCACCAAACTCGGAATTATTCAGTTGCTAATAATGAGACTGGAGCTTCGGCAGGATAATGTGGGGGGCTCTGGCACCCTTTCTGCAGAGGTAATGTGCTTGGCCTCCTTTCCCCATCATTCCCCAGTGGGTAAACTATTTGATCAGAGTTCATAGCCTCTTTCTTTGTCGTACGCACATCCCACCCCTTTCAAGGAAAGCACCAATTCTCAGAGATAATAAAATCTAAATCAGCATTTTAAAAGTAATATACTTTTTTTTCTGAATTCAGACCAACAGTGGATTTTGAGTTTTGCATAGCTTGCAAAGCAGTTTCTGTGTCTTTCCTCTGCTTCTACTGGTGTAGAGACCTGAGGCCAACTACAACGCCTTGTCTAAAAGCAGACCCACTAAACCCTGGTCACACACACACACACACACACACACACACGCAAAAAAAAAAAAAAACTGCAGCAGAAGCTTTGAAATTTAAGAACATTCTGTTTTGCTTTGTTGTTTTGTTTTTGTTTTCTCTTTACTTTGAGTCAGGTGAAGTTTTTTAGCCTTGGTGTGTTCCCCGCACTCATCTTTGAAGATAGAAGGGAAGTCCCCGGAGACCAAAGCAGGGAGGGTGATAGGCAGGTAGGACTGGGGAGCAGCTGTTATAGTTCCATTTGCATAGAATAAGCTTGGCAAGAATAGACAGCAAATATTAACAGAGGTTTCCTCCCAGTGGAATTACAGGTGAATTGAATTTCTCCAGATTATTGCCAGTGAGAATTTTACATTGTTTTTCATTAACAACACATCAGTGTAACGATTCCTAGATACTACGACTCATTTATTTTTTATAATTTTTATTTTGTTATATTAGTCACCATACAGTACATCCCCAGTTTTTGATTCAATGTTCCATGATTCATTATTTGCGTATAATACCCAGTGCACCATGCAATATGTGCCCTCCTTAATACCCATCACCGGCCTATCCCAATCCCCCACCCCCTCCCCTCTGAAGCCCTCAGTTTATTTCCCAGAGTCCACAGACACGAGAGACTCATTTAAATGATTTTGTAGTATTTTTTCTGCAAACAAAATATCTTTCTTTAAATAAGAAAAAAAAATCCTTAATTTTCAAATGCTTTCTTTTTGCTTTAATGGAAAAACAATCAGCCATGATGTTTTTTCAGTGAATAAAAATTTCCCCAAACAGGCTTGCTGTAATGTTCAGATTTTAAACATTTCAGTGATGTAGCGTGCTAACTCTATACACAACAGCTAACATGATTAAAAGTTAAAATCTTCCTTAAGGCACTGAAAATCATTATAACGAATAATTCAAATTAAATTTTTTTAATTCAGTGTTTTCCTAAAAATAGCTTTATGTCTTCAGAACTTAATAGAAAAATGGAGCTACAAAGTAGTTTGTAAAATAAGACCATACAAGCAATAGGTAGGTAATTTACAGTAAAATTAATTGCCCTTCTAAATTTTTAGGTATTACATAAAAACCATAATATGTTAAAAAAATAAATTTTTACAAAGGGAGGCTTCTAGGGGTAATGGTACTGCTGTATTTATTGATCTGAGTACATACAGATATATTCCTGTGGAAAAACTCACTGAGTTGTATCCTTATGAAATGGGCACTTTTCTATATATGTGATATTCTTCAATAACTAATACTGAAAACAAAAAAGAGGGGAAAGTCAAACAGAATTGAAGGTCACAGAATTTCAGGAGGAGGATTGAGACTAGGTTGTTGGACATTTTGAAGAAGAAGAATAAAATAAGAACTACCATGTATAATGGCTAATAACTATAATGAACACTTAGCCATGTGCCAAGAATTGCTCTCTGTGTTTTATGTGTGTTAATAAACTTAATCCTCCCTAATCCTATGAGGTATGTACTATTATAGTTCTCACAGATGAAGAAACTGATGTACAGAGTGGTTAAGTAACTTGTCCAGGGAGATTATAAACTACTCTTTCAAGAAATTTATGGTGAATGAAAAGACAGAACAGTAATTCATGCAGAAAGCAGGAAGTTTCGGGTTTTTGTTGTTGTGGGCAGTGTTGAGTGCGTTTATGACTTGAGGAGAGAAGCCAGAGAGAGAAGGGGAAAGAGAGCAAAAGTGCTTAATCCTCACCCGGGAGGCCAGCGGAGGGTGGATCAGGAACCCATCCATGTACACTTTTGCCCAAGGGAAAGGTGCCTTCTAAGATCTGAAGAAAGAGTTTTGTGCAATGGAGAGCTGAGAGGTCCCACATCAGGTAAAGGGCATGGTGAGGACCTTTGCTGAGCCCTAAGGAGGCCAGGAGAGTATAAAAAAGCTGGAGAAAACTTCAAGTGAGGATTATTCAGTGTTTATGGCAGGTAAAATGATGGTAATTGCTCATTTCTGGATCCCAACCCAGGCCTACTGAGTCAGACTCTGGAGATAGAGCCCCAGTGTCTGCGTTTTTAACAAATTCTGAAGGCAGTTCCAATGACCCCTGAGTTTGAGAAACCTACTGGTTTATGAGACCCACAGGCCCCGGGAGATGAAGGGAAGATGGGTCTACCCTGCAATACAGAGCATGAAGGGATAGTTTCCCCCAGGAACTTGAAGTTTTAAATATGTTCTCCAAGTGATTCTGATGTAGGTGTTCTGTGGACACACTGGAGAAATTGGCCTCAAAGGTGACAGTGGCTGAGCATGTGGGCTTTGGAGCTAGATCCTAAACACTGCTATTTATTTCCCATGCTACCTTTGGCAAGTTAGTTGACCTCTCTGTGCCTCAATTTCCTCATCTGGAAAGTGGGACTAATGATAGATAGTACCCACTTCATCATGTTGCTGTGAGGATTAAATACACTAGTGTGTGTAAAGTGCTCAAAACATAATAAACACTCACCACTCAATAAATATTAGCTATTAGTATTGCTCTGTTTATTATTCACCACAGTTGGAGGGCCCAGGGCCACCGACAGTGTAGCCTATGAGAAATAGGTTAGGCAATGGAATATTTGAGCAGATTCATGAAAATAATCTGGGGAGTAGAAAAGACAGTCTTGTGACCAGAGGAGAGCTCACAAGGCAAAAAGGGAAGTGGCAGAGTGAGGGCTGTACCCACTTATTAGGGTCCCTGGTTGACAGAGACAGTTCTCTTGTTCTCTCTTGATGTACCTTTGCACTTAATCCTGCTTGTTAAGGGGAGCACAGATGAGCTGGGGAGAGAGCTGGAACCCAGGACCCATGAGAAACAGTTACAGGAACTGGAGCTGTTTAGCTTGGAGAAGACTGAAGGCAGTGTCTTTTCTGTACCTTTGAAAGGCTGTTGAAAGACAGTGAGAGCAGATGGGTGGGGTGGGAGGCAAAGAGCTAGGACCCATAAATGGATAGAAACCAAGGAGAAGCATATTTCAGCTCACACAAGGACTTTCTAACAGTACTGATCAACCATGAATCAGAATAGATACCTTGGGAGGTAAAGAGCTCCCTGTCACTGGTGGAATGCAAGCTGCGGTTGGATGACAGCTTTATAGCGGAGAGCATTTAAGTGGCTGTTTGAACTTTATAGCATACAGCACATTGTTCTATGTTAGTTTTCAGCAGCCTGGTTTCATTTCCATAACCCTTGGCTTTGTTAGCCCTACTTGAATATCTGGTAGCCCGGTCATAATTAACATACTAGGCAACAGATATTGGGGAGCACTCTGAGTATCTCTTAGGCTCCAGGGATTAGGTCCATGCGTAGCTCTCTCTTCCAGCTACCATCATCTCTCCCTTCCCAGACTGCCTACAAAGTCAGATACATTTCTCCAGTTCCCTGCTGTCTTGCTGTCCCTGAAACAAACTCATAGGCCCTTTAGGATTTAGGGTATAGAATCTCTGATGGGAGGGGACACGGCAGGAAAAGTGGCAGGTAACCCAGAGGCCCAAGAACTCTGACCAAGTTCCCACAGCGGTTGTCCATGGTCCACTCAACAAGCGCTTCCTAAACTTCACTGAGAATCGAATCACATTGATCACTGAGGATCTTTTTGATTCAGGAGCCTGAGATTCTGGGGCGCCTGGGTGGCGCAGTCGTTAAGCATCTGCCTTCGGCTCAGGGCGTGATCCCAGCATTCTGGGATCGAGCCCCGCATCGGGCTCCTCCACTAGGAGCCTGCTTCTTCCTCTCCCACTCCCCCTGCTTGTGTTCCCTCTCTCACTGGCTGTCTCTCTCTGTCAAATAAATAAATAAAATCTTTAAAAAAAAAAAGGAGCCTCAGATTCTGCATTTGTAGCCAGCTTCCAGGTCCCGCTGCTGCTGCTAGTCCATGGATCTAAATTCTTATACAAATATCAGGGTTATTGCTGTGGTCATATGTTCCATGGCAGAGTTGTAATAAGGGTTGCAAACTCAAACGCTTATCAGGATTAATATAAATGAGCAAGGAAAGACACTGACTCAATGAATTCTAAGCTGTTTGGATTGAGACCCAGCATAACACCAAATGCAGAGGGTAGACACCTAGCAGCCACCAGTCTGGGACGTCTATGCATCAACATCCACTCCGTGTGTGTGTGTGTTTAATTCTTTGTGAGAAGCCCCTCATTTTGTTTGTTTGTTTGTTTAAAGATTTTATTTATTTATTTGACAGAGAGAGAGCACAGCAGGGGGAGAAGCAGGCTCACTGAGCAGGGAGCCCAATGTGGGGCTCGATCCCAGGACCCTGGGGTCATGACCTGAGCCAAAGGCAGACGCTTAATGACTGAGCCACCCAGGCGCACCGTGAAGCCCCTCATTTTTTTTATTATGTTATGTTTGTCACCCTATGGTACATCATTAGCTTTTGATGTAGTATTCCATGATTCATTGTTTGCATATAACACCCAGTGCTCATTACAACACGTGCCCTCCTTAACACCCATCACTGGGCTACTCCATCCCCCCACTCCCCCCGCCTAAAATCCTCTGTTTGTTTCCTGGAGTCCATCGTCTCTCATGGTTCGTCTCCCCCTCTGTTTCCCCCCCCCCTTCATTTTTCCCTTCCTTCTCCTAATGTCCTCCCTGCTATTCCTTATGTTCCACATGTAGGTGAAAATATGATAATTGTCATTCTCTGCTTGACTTATTTCACTTAGCATAATCTCCTCCAGTTCCATCCATGTCGATGCAAACGTTGGGTATTCATCCTTTCCAATGGCTGAGTAATATTCCATTGTATACGTAGACCACATCTTCTTTAACCATTAGTCTGTTGAAGGGCATCTTGGCTCCTTCCACAGTTTGGCTATTGTGGACATTGCTGCTATGAACATTGGGGTGCAGATGCCCCTTCTTTGAAGCCCCTCGTTTTGATCTAAGTTTGGTAGAGGCCTCAGGGGTTCTGAGAAGAGAACAAAAGGATAAAATCATTTGCTCTTCAGGTGCTTCTGGACTCCCATGACCTAGGACCCCCACACACACCACTTTGCCCAAGTGAAGCCTTCCTTGGCACTTTCCACAGTTTTCTCCCTTGGAAACAAAGGGCTCATTTATCTTCATTCAACACAATTAGCAATTGGCATCTCTATGTCAAGCCTCCCCCCATCCCCGCCACGCCTTATACACACATGTTAAACAGAGGTTCACAGTAGTCATTTTTGGCCAGTAGACTCCAGGACAAACCCCAGGTCAGAAGGGTAGGAGGTGAACTGGGTAAAGGCTCTGGGCCACAGGAGAGTCCTACATATTAGTTCTCCCTCCAGAAAAGGGAAGATTGGAAAAGAGAGTGGTCATAATGATACGGAGATTTAGTGATGGAAAACATATTTTGCCATGGAGAATACGTTCTAATTCTAGAAATCCAGTCCCAAGCCCAGTACTCTGTCCCTAGGTTTGGGGAGAGAAACTCATTTCAGAGAGGAAAGGATGGTTTCTCAAGCTGTCACTCAAGCCAGAGCAAAGGATTGATTTGCTGTGATTTTTGTGACATCCTTGGCTCTCCCAGTTGGAAGAGATCTTAGAGCACATCCTTTAGTCCAGCTTGTCACTGTCACCTCCTACTTGGCAACACCTCAGTGTGTTCTCTATTCCTTAAGCAGATTTTTGAGTTGGCATTTATTTTCCCAAGTGATCTTTCTCCCTGACAAGAATTTTACCTGCCCGGGAAAGTACGTTTCTTGGGCTCAGTTCTTGAGTATAAGGCAGTCTTCAGTAAGCATGAGCCCTTTATTTCAGGACCCAGTATGTACTGTCAGGGTGTCCGGTGCTAGAATTACAGTGCTCAGTGAAAGCACTGTTCTTCCACAAGCGGCCCATCCACTAGGGAAACAGACCTAAGCCCAGGTTTATAAGCACTGATAGGAAAGCCTGCCTCAACCCCCTTGGGACTCTTGAGAGGTGTCATTGGAGAGTAAAACCTAGCTCATTTCTACAGAAGAGACAGGATGATGTGCTTCATTTTCTCACACCTTCTAGCCCTTTTTCATAATGGAAGCACAAATACCTCCCCAAGAGGAATTGTGCTAACTTTCAAAATTGGGCAGTCCATCATTGCGCACAACCTGAGCACAGAGTCAAATGAGCCGGGAGTGGGAAACACCCAGGATCCCAAGGTGGGGGAAAGGGTTCTGAGAACTAGTTGACTCCCCCTGGGGGAAGGCAGAGCTGCTTGCAAGGCTCCAGAGCATTAAGCCTTTCACTCTATGCTCTGGACGGGTGGAGGGAGTCTCACCCCCAAGAGGCATCAAATGATATCCTTACAAGCCTGTCTCTTGGCACCCTCCCCATCAGATTGCACCTCTGTGCTGGATCAAGCCTGATTAGAATTTAGAGGAGCCAAGGTCTCTGCCAGCTGGTCCTTCACAGGTGTGATGAGAATGGTGATGGCAGCCCCAGCTGGACACGAAGTTAGGCCCCAGGATGGACAACAAACAGGACCTGGTGGGGTCCACTCCCAGGTCAACTGCTGCCTGGTAGGGACATCACACCTGTCGCAGAGGCTGTACTGAACTGCAGGAAAAGCTTGCTCTGAGAATCAGTCCCATTGGGTTGGAATTCCTGCTCCCCCACTTTCTAGCCCTGTGACCTTGGGCAAGTTACTTCCCTGCTCTATACCTCAGTTTCCCCATCCACAAAAATAAAGTGGTACCTACCTCTTAAGTGTACTGTGAGGATTTAATGAGGTATTTGTAAAACTACTTGACACAGAGCATGTGCTCAGTGAGTGTTCCTTCCTTTCACTTGGCTTGGCAGAATATGTTCACTAAGGAAAGTTGAGATACACAGAGGCCAGCCCCATCCCTTGGAGTGATGACAACCTGGAGGCTTCTAGATGCCGTGCTCAAGAAAGGAAAACAAGATCAGAAAAAGGTTAAGTAGGGGCACCTGGGTGGCTTAGTTGTTAAGCGTCTGCCTTCGGCTCAGGTCATGATCCCAGCGTTCTGGAATCGAGCCCCGCATTGGCCTCCCTGCTCAGCAGGAAGCCTGCTTCTCCCTCTCCCACTCACCCTGCTTGTGTTCCCTCTCTCGCTGCCTCTCTCTCTGTCAAATAAATAAATAAAATATTTTTTTTAAATAAGAAAAAGGTTAAGTAAAGCTGCCCTCCACCCACCTGCCAGGCTGGCGGTGTACTGTCCATTAAAAACATAGCTGATGCTTCTGGTCCCTGGGCTTGCTTGGTGCTGGGTGGGGAGGTGATCGTATGTCTACACCAGGCTTGCTACAGCCTGGTCTTGTGACTAAAAGCAGTCATTTGCAAGACAGCGGGCCTGAGGTACAGTTTTTCTAGGAGAACCTAGTCAGTCCCTAAGGTAATTTGAACTTTGCTCCCTGCTGTGGTGAGCCCTCACAAATCCCCATCCCCCACCCTTCTTTCTCCCTACTGGCCTCGACCTTAAATACCAATTCTGCAGGGAAGCCTTCCAGACTACTGAACTCCGGCCAAGTACCTGTACTTTGCCTGAACACTTCGCACTTAGAAGTAATGACACGATTGTGCATTTCTGTACCAAGACTGTTACCCCCGCTGCACCAGAAGCTCCTGAGGGAGGGCCAAAGCCTATTTTGTTCAACTCTGTAACCCCAGCACCTGGCACAGTGCCTGGTGCATGGCACATGTGTGAATATTCGTTGACTGACTAGATGATGCCTGCAGTCCCTCTCAGCCTTAGGATTCTGGGGTTACACAGGCAGGTTGTTCCTCTATAACCCCCAAGGACAAAGGCACGGCTGACCAGCCAGAGTCTAGTCTGAACAGGGTTTGGGACACCCTGAGTTGTGACATCTCTTGTTTTCCTCTTTCGCTCTCCTTTCTCTTCACCATCCCTCCTGAGGTGGTGACAGAATCTTGAGCAGCCATTCAGCCTCCACCAGAGTGGAGAGCAAGAGAATCAGCCAACAATCCCACTAGCTCCTTTGGGTTCTGACAAAGAAGAGCAAAGCAGGATGACCTTAGAACCAGAGCTGGGTGTTCCAGATCCCAGAACGAAGTCTTCGATCCTGGGTGACAAAGACGCAGTCCCTAACTGCCTCAGGCTGGCGGACAGTCGGAGGCTGGCAGATGTGCAAGAGAGGCAAGATCAGGGAGTCACGATAGCTCAGACTCTGACTGCCAGGAGAAATGTGGTTTCTGAAGTCAGAGGTCAAGAAGCTTCCCTCCTGCTGAGTGCTGGAGAGGAGTCCCAGCATGAACGGGAAGAGCAAAGAGAGCGCCAGCCCTGGAGGAACCGTCGTCCATCAGAGGCTCAGATGGCAACCGCTCTTCCATGCGTTGGCTTAAAAATCAAATTCCATTCTAGACAAATTTCCTTATTGCATGCAAGCTGCTCTAATTTCAAGAATGTCAAATACGCGGCCAAATGCAATTACATTTTAAGCACAGCACTCACTTGAAATATAGCACACATTTCTGAACCAATTTTAATCACATTACAGAGAGGGCAGACATGCTCAGCAATCTGAAATGCCACCTTATCCAAGGAGCCTTTCCTGATTAGTTCGAAGAGTGGCTAATTTGCTGGCTCTGCCCTGCCCATTCTCCTGGTCACACTCTGCTGTCAGGTATGCATTTATCCTTCTTGAAAGTAATGTTGGTGTGTTTGTTGATGATTTGTTCTGCCTTGGTTACTCATTCCCTCGGTTTATCACATGCCTTTTATGCCTCAATGGCCCTTTGGCTGTTTCTTTCTGGTACTCCTCTGTGAGCATAGGCCTAGCCTTGGATTCCTTTCAAGCGTGGCTCATCCCCCCCACCCTTGCCCAGGTGCTTCATATGGGTTCTTTGAGAATGAAAGCTCAGGGAGCCATAGGCCAAACCGGGTTGTTGTAGGGACAATACATGGTGGGAAGTCCAAGCTCCCCCAGACTTCAGACACGGGATTTTTGTCTGGTCGGTGGGTCTGAGTGCCAGAGCATCACTCTGGCCTGGGAAACTGGCATACTTTTTGCAGGCCAGCATCTCCAGAGATCCCTGCATGTATATTCTTACCATGGGGTAGCTGCAGAAAGGGCTATCTGGCTGCTCTCTCCGATGCCCAGTCTATCGACCAGGACCCGAGGGAACCACATTCAGGGGGCAGCTGATAGGAGGGAGACAAAGCATCTTGCTAGTTATAGGGTCTGCGACTGACTGGCCTTTGGAGTTTTTCTTGTTGGAAAATCTAGGTAGCCAATTATGTTTCCCCAAAAGGCTTCAGGGTCATCATTTGGGCAGGAAAGGGTTCCAGGTTCCACACAAACACAGCCTGAATCTCATGCTCACTTAGTCTTGCTGGCTTAGGGGTCTCTCTCTCTCTCTCTTACTCTCTCTGTCTCTGTGTATATGTGTCTCAGTCTCTTTCTTCCTTCTCTCTTTCTGTGTGTGTGTGTGTGTGTGTGTGTGTGTGTGTGTGTCTTTCCCCTCCCTTGCTCTCTGTTTCTGTGTGTGTACATGTGTCTCTTTTGGTTTCTCTCTGTCGCTTCCTGTCTGTCTCTCTTCTGTCTCCCTCTCTTTGCCACGCCCCCTCACCACCCTTCTCTCTCCTCTTTCTCACTCCTTCTCATCACTGCTCACTCCACATGCCCAGCCAGACACAGAAATGCCCATTTTGTTCCTGTGACAAACACATGTTTACAAAGGTAATTTCAAGGGCACCTGGGTGGCTCAGTTGGTTAAGTGTCTGCCTTCGGCTCAGGTCATGATCCCGGGGTTCTGGGATCGAGCCGCATCAGGCTCCCTGCTCAGCGGGGAGCCTGCTTCTCCCTCTCCCTCTGCCGCTCCCCCTGCTTGTGCACTCTCTCTCTCTCTCTCTCTGTCAAATAAATAAAATCTTTTAAAAATAAAATAGAAAAATAAAAAGGTAATTTCACTTAGAAATCAAGGGAAAGGAAGTGGCCCAGAGCACAGATGTATGCCTCAGTCGGGATGTAAGGGCTTTATTTTTTTTTTAAGATTTTATTTCTTTATTTGAGAGAGAGAGTATGAGAGAGAGAACATGAAAGGGGAGAGGGTCAGAGGGAGACGCCGACTCCCTGCTGAGCAGGGAGCCCGATGCAGGACTCAGTCCTGGGGCTCCAGGATCATGACGTGAGCCACCAGGTGCCCCCTCAGTCAGAATGCTAAACCAAGCCCCTTAACTCTTCTTCTGGTGTGTGTTGAGGTCACAGGGCTCCAGCCCCCAGAAGAACTGCTGTCCTCCCAGAACCTGGCTCACTGGGATAGTCATGAGATGGATGACAGCTTGCTGGGGCCTGTAGCATCAGATGGAGGAGTTGGGGGATGAAGGCGGACTCTGTGGAGTAGATAAACAACTTTTTTAAAAAAATATTTTATTTATTTTTGAGAGAGAGAGAGAGAGAGAACACAAGCATGGATGGGGGAGGGACAGAGGGAGAAGCAGGCTCCCTGCTGAGCAAGGAGCCCCATGTGGGATGTGATTCCAGGGCCCTAGGATCATGACCTGAGCTGAAGGCAGGTGTTTAACCAACTGAGCCACCCAGGTGCCCTGGATAAATGACTTTTACGGTCTGTCGCTGATGTAAGATTCTGGGATCCTGAGATTTTACACCTGTGATTTACTTGAACCTGAAATGACTAGTCGGTGTTTAGTTCTAGGCTTCCTGCATTAAAGGTTACAAACTGGAATATGTTCAGGGAGAGTGAGTAGAGGGGACAGGGACAGTAGAGACAGGGACTAGAGACCATGTCACTGTCTCACAGCCAACATAAATTAAATGCCTATTGTGTGCCCGACACTGGACAAAGCACTGGGCTTACAAAGATTAATAAGGCACAGTCTTTTGACTTCAAAGAGTGATCAAATCTAGAAATACAAGTTTTTTAAAAAATGTTTTATTTAAATTTTACTCAACATCCAGTGCAACATTGGTTTCTGGAATAGAATTCAGTGATCCATCACTTATGTACAATGCCCAGTGCTCAGCCCCAAAAGAGCCCTCCTTACTACCCTTCATCCATCTAGCCCACCCCCCACCCACATCCCTCTGTCAACCCTCAGTTTATTCTCTATTGTTAAGAGTCTCTTATGACTTGTTTCCCTCTCTCCCTTCTACCCCTTCCCCATATGTTCATCTGTTTTCTTTCTTAAGTTCCACATATGAGTGAGATTATACAATATTTGTCTTTGCCTGACTTATTTCACTTAGCATAATACACTCTAGCTCCATCCACGTCATTACAAATGGCAAGTAGAAATACAAGTTTAATAACAATGACTCACATTTACCGAATGCTTACAATATGCCATACGCTGCTCTGAGCTTTTTGCACGCCTTACCTGGTTTAGTCCCCATTTTATGGATGAGCAAACTGAGGCACAGAGACGTTCCATTTGGTGGCATTTTAGTACCATAAGGATTGAGTAAAAGAGCTAGGGCTGTCTAGCCTGGAGAAGAGAGGATTCAAGGGACCATGGGTCTCTTGTCTTCAGACTTCTATCAGAGTCTGAGAGAACAAATACATTTGTATGTGGCCCCAGAGGGCAGAGATGGAACCCAAGAGTGGAAGCTGATCTGGACTCCATTCAAGGAAAAAAGACTGTCTTAGAAGTCAGAACGGGCTTCCCAGAAAGGGAGGGAGATGTCTACACAGAAGGTGCATGCTCATTCAGGTGGGGGGGGTGTGTCTGCAGGTCTCTTGTAGTTCTCATAGGCTGCACATCTTCATTTCATCTTCTGGCTGCACATTGGCTTAAAGACCCAAACATGACCTTTGTAAAGCCCTCTAGGGATCCACGCTCTAGCTGTCATGTGTCCACCTCTGTACACAGGGAGCACTTGCAGCCTGCTTGTGTTCATCCTCCTTCACATATATCCTCGTTCTCTTCTCTTGACTGCCCCAAGGGGTTTGGGGCCATGCCTTGCAAAAGAATCCCACCCACCGTCTTCCCCCCAGCTTCCTACTTGGGCCTTGGGCTGACATTGTTGCTTTGGAACTCCAGACCAAGAGGCAAACAATAACTCTTTCTCGGGGTGGTCAAACCAGAGCAGATGGCTAATGGGCCAGTTGCCACCATCCAGGTCCATGTAGCCCAGAAGCCCTCACGCCTCATACAGAGGTGAACTATGGTCACCTGTTAGTCAGGCCCAAGAGCCCTTCTTACTGCCAAGATACATATTCTTCAGTCTGGAACATCACACTGGCCCTAAGCAAAGCACCCAGCAGTGGAGAATATTACTACAAATGGCCATACACACTGGTCTAAGCTTTTTTGGGGCATAGACCCTTGGGTCACCCCTTTCAGGGCCTACAGACCATGGAGGTATAGGTCCAGACTGGCCAAGGGAGAGCAACCAAGGCCCTTGGGACAGCTGATCAGTTTGTGGTCAGAGAAGCCAAGGGACTGAGCTCCTGGCTCAGGCAAGGAGGCCATGCCTGGGAGCCTTTCATATCATTGCCCTACAGAGAAAGCTTCCCCGAAGAGAACTGCAGGGCCTGAAAGGTCCCTGTGGTTAAGGTCAGCCCTGCATTGCCAGAGAGATCCAGGGAATGAAGGGTGGCAGGAGCAGACTCCTGACCATAAGACCCTGGGTTTGTTCCTCTGGAGGCCCAAATGCTTCGCTAGGAAAGCTACCCCAAAGGGCTGGGGGTGCCTTTTGAGGGGCTCTTCCCCCATGGCACCATGCCTCCAACACAGGTGCAAATCCTGGTCCCTTAAATCCACAGCTTGCAGCTTGGGCGTAATCTCAGAGAACCAGCTGAGCAAATACTGAATCATACTCCCCTGGATACCCAGGGATGTCAAGGACAGAAGGACAGCAGAGAGCTAGGATCTGGCTTCGGAACTGGGGATGCCATGAGGCACTGGGTTGTCACATTCTGGAGACAGTTCCAAGCCAAGCTGAGGTGCTAAAGGGCAGGAAGCTTACCAAGAAAGTGTTTTGGAAACTCTGCTCTCTTTGGTCAAGTGGGATGTGCCAAGATGATACCATTTGGGTTGGATGTGACATTATGGCCACTCTCAGATTCCCTCCTGGTCATCTCTTGGTGCCACCTGGCAACCTCCTTAAGCTGGGGACAGGAGATTTAATTCAAGGAAGGCCAGGTGGTCGTCAGAGAAGTTAAGATAGAGGAGATAGTAGGGGGTGGGGAAAAATGGAAAGGAACTCAGTCAGTGATGACGCAGGTCTGATACCTGAAACTGGTATGCCCCATCCCCCTCCTTGGGGGCAGGTAACTGCAGGCCACTGGGGCTCAAGGGGAGCTGCCACAGGTTTGGGAGGCAGAGATGCAATGATGAAAGTTCCCGGCCAAGGTGAGCACATTTTCTGAATGTAGTTGCTGCTCAGGTGGTTGCCCAACAGCAAAGGGTGCCCCAGGCCAGGCAAGTCATGTGGTTGTCTAAGCAATTTAGGCCCTCGAATGAGTGGAGTTTGGCCACATCACTGTTGAGGCAGTTGGCCGAGAGGTCCAGAACCAGAAGGTGACACAAGAACTGGAATGCTTTGTCGTGAGCCAGAGGGTAATGGTCCAGGAGGCTGGATGCCAGGATGGGGGAGCTGGACCAGTGAAAGCCAGTGAAGGGCCTCTGAGGCCAGAACCTCCAGCTGGTTGCCCTGAAAGTCTGAGCCTTGGTCTGGCCTCAGTTGCACCATCTCTACCCCTAGGGCTTTTAGAAGGTTGTGAGAGAGGTTGAGTTGTTCCACACTCCATGGAAGATCTGCCAGAAAAGTTTGGAACCAAGGAAGCCCGGCAGGAAACAAGGCCTGGTCATCAGTGGGTGGGAGAGAGAGAAGAGTATCCTGTGAGCTAGAGAGTAAGGAGGAGTCAGGGAGCAAGAGCTGGACCCCATTCATTTGAGTGCCTCCGTGGCACTGTCACATACATGACCTCACTCCAAGAAGTAGGGGTGGTTGTTCCTGCTTTCTAGATGATGAAAGATGCTCAGAGAAGCAAAGTGACCTGCCCAGTGTACCAGATTTTAACCCAAGTCTGACTGACTGAAAGCCCGTGCCCTTTCCACTACTTATCTTGCCTCCTTGAGTGTATCTTTTTCTAGTTCAAAAGGCCCTTGTTCTCTATGGCAACAGGAAATTTGTTTCTATCCACGAATGAATCAGGGGATCCGACAATGCAATACAATCAATGCAGTCCTTGAGCATTAGAGCAGAAAGAGACCTTAGAGACCATTCCTCTGACAATGCTCTCATTTTATAGCTGGAACAACAAAAGTCTCAGCAAGAGGAAGAGGCTCATCTCAGGGAACAGCAAACCTGAGTGGGCCCTCTCAGCCTCTGCTCCAGGAGCTCATGGTGGGGCTGGCGGGGGTGGGGGGGGAGATGAAGAAAGGAGAGAGGCAACACTGTATCCATTTCTGGATTCCTTGGGTAGACACTGCCTACCCCTCGCTACTCTTTCTTGGAGATGGGGTACCTATCCAGGACAGGAGAACCCAATTTCTACCCCTTCTCCTGGATCAAGGTCAACCTGGGAGGTTCTTTTCCCACCCCTCAACTCACCCCCATGGCCCACCCTGCCCTACAAATATATTACTGGGTAAAATGAGTTTTGAGGTAAAAACAAATGAGTTTGATTCTTGACTTTACCATCAACCAGCCGAATAATCTTAGGCAAAGTCGGTAATTTCCTTGCATCTGTTTCCTCGTCTGTAAAATAAAGATACTAACACCTCTTTCATAGACTTGCTGTGGAGATAAAATTGAGCTACCCTATGACCCAGCCATTGCACTACTGGGTATTTACCCCAAAGATACAGACGTAGTGAAGAGAAGGGCCTTATGCACCCCAATGTTCATAGCAGCATTGTCCACAATAGCTAAATCGTGGAAGGAGCCGAGATGCCCTTCAACAGATGACTGGATTAAGAAGTTGTGGTCCATATATACAATGGAATATTACTCAGCTTTCAAAAAGAACGATTTCTCAACATTTGCTGCAACATGGACGGCACTGGAGGAGATAATGCTAAGTGAAATAAGTCAAGCAGAGAAAGGCAATTATCATATGGTTTCTCTCATCTATGGAACGTAAGAACTAGGAAGATTGGTAGGAGAAGAAAGGGATAAAGAAAGGGGGGTAATCAGAAGGGGGAATGAAGCATGAGAGACTATGGACTCAGAAAAAACTGAGGGCTTCAGAGGGAGGGGGTGGGGGAATGGGATAGACTGGTGATGGGTAGTAAGGAGGGCACGTATTGCATGGTGCACTGGGTGTTATACGCAACTAATGAACCATCGAACTTTACATAAAAAACCAGGGATGTACTGTATGGTGACTAACATAATATAATAAACAAAACAGTTAAAAAAATGCAGTGACATCTATAAAGCACTTAACACAAAGTACCCACATCTGTAGCTATTCCTTTGTCCCTTTCTTATGCACCACAAACTCCCATATTTGCCCCCCAGAGTGGGCCAGAAAGGCAAAAATCCCCAGCATGGGGAAGGTAGCGGCCTTGGGGCTGCTACCCATGGGCTTCAGAGACAGCAAGGCCGGGAGCAGGCTGAGTTCTGCCTGGGCCTTTCTCTTGGGCTCCTTCGGTTTTCCTCCAAACCATGAGCTTGGCTGGACCTGGGTATTTATAAATAGGCCCATGCCCGGTGGGAAGTGCTGATACAGGATGAGAAAAGCAAGAAGCAACAGCTCTCCCCAGGGGAAACATAAGGCAGAGAGGCTGGAGAGGGAAACGAGGACCTTCGAAAGTGAAAAAGGAAATAGAGGAGAGTTGCCAGGTTTTCTAACATCTTGAGGTGCCAGGAAATGAACAACATGGGATCCCTGCCCTGACTAGCCTATGTTTTCCTCAGTTCTGTGGAGCCATTACAGGGAAACCCCTTCAGTGGAAGAGAAATCTAAGATCTGAGTAAATTGGCCAACCTCTCAGCCCCTGTATCATGGGATTCTGGCTCAGAGATGAGAGGAAAGTCTGAGGATGGTAGCTAGGTTGGATCTGGCATAGGCCCTACCACTTGGCAGGTATCTGTGCTGGGTGCCCTCCACCCATTCACCCAATTCATTGGTGCCAAGCCCTGTGGGGGATAGAAGAGCCTCGGGTCTCAGCTGTATTGAAACACAAGACTGTACTCTGACTTCCTTCTCTGGCTCTCCTTCCCTTTTCAGGCAAGTTCTTAGAAAAACTTGGTGGCCGATTTTCTTCCTCCAAAAACAAAACCCTGGACTTTATCCCTTCGTCTCCATCTCTGCTACAATTTCTCTAGTTGAAGCCCAGCTCATCTCTCACCTGCCCTCATTCACAGCAGCTAGACCACTAAGCCTGCAATGATAGCCATCTACTTCCTTTGCTTTAAGCTCTTTAATGACTCCCAACCACCCCGCAGATCAACTGCAGCCTCCTTCACCTGGCATGTGAAGCCCTTTGTGATCTGACCCCTGCTTATCTGTCCTTATTTCTTGTCACTCCCCCACAAGAAACATGCATTTCAGGGGCATCTGGGTGGCTCAGTCAGTCAAGCATCTGCCTTTGGCTCAGGTTATGATCTCAGGGTCCTGGGATCGAGCCCCATGTCGGGCTCCCTGCTCAACAATGAGTCTGCTTCTCCCTCTCCCTCTGTGATCTCTCTCACTCTCACTCTCTCTCAAGTAAATAAATAAAAACCTTCAAAACAGAAAAGAAAAAGAAACATGCATTTCAGTCATACTTAACTAATTAGTTACCAGAATATGCCCATGTTGTTTCACACTTCTTTGTTTGCACATACCATTCTTTCTTCTTGGAATGCTCTTTCCAGTTTGACTTTCCTATAAAGTGCAGCTGAAACATGATCTCTCTTTTGAAACCTTCCTTGACCTTGTACCTTTTCTTGGTTTCGGACTCCTAGTTACCTAGGGGGCACCCTCCTCAAACTCCCTGGCCAGTTCTTGCATGTCTGGTCTTGTTTACCCCCACCTCAGCTCCTGATTTTTTCCTCTTGAGCTTTATTCTATACCAGGCACTCTGCTGACATTGTACATACGTTATCCCATTGAATCTTCACGCTATCACTATTGTCCCCATCTTACAGCTAAGAAAACGAAGGCTTGAGGAATCTAGGTCAGTTACCCAACAACACCCAGGATATAGGGTTAACAAGCAGTGCAAGGGATATCCAAACCCAGGCTGACTCAAAAGGCTTACCCCTGACACTGAAGTATCTAGTCTTTACTGCTTAGGGTAACGGGTGTAAAGGGTGTAGTAATACTAAGAGAGGTTTGCTGAGGCTGGGCAGAAGCAGAGATGAAATTCCTTTAGGTCCATGTGCCCTGATGTCCAGGTCCATGTGCCCTGATGTCCTAGAGGCTACAGAAGTGACCTTGGGGCAGCCTAATGGTCAGAATCTGTGACTTCTTCCATCTGAAACGGAGAGCTGGGTGGGACAGGAAAGAAACTAGTACCTTTCTCTCTCTCTCTCTCTCTCTCTCTCTCTCTCTCTCTCTCTCTTTCTCTTTTTGAGGTGGGGCAGAGAGAGAGAGAGAGAATCTTAGGCAGGCTCCATGCCCAGATCTCACACCCATGAGATTATCACCCGAGCCGAAATCAAGAGTCAGACACCTAACCAACTGACCCACACAGGTGTCACAGAAAGTAGTACCTTTCTAAGAAAAAAAGATGCACATCTTCAGGTACTGACACTGTTCACCTTAACAGCCCACACAATATCCCTTGGCCATGCTTGGACAGAGAAGGTCGAACAGTCCTGGGCAAGACTGACAGGTGGCAGGGCTAAGTGATCCCAAGGAGCAAATGAGGCCGGAGTTCAGGCTCCAACTGCCATCTGGTGGTCAGCCTGAAAGAGGCAAGTGAGCTGGGCCCTGGTTCACAGCCTTCATTCAATCACTATTTCATCCATCCATCTTTCCACTCGCTTCTTCATTCAACAAAGGTGTCTCACACCAGGCACAGTTGAGGCACTGGGAATACAGCAGTGAACAAAACAAAAACGCCTGATGTCATTGAGTTCATATTCTCGTGGTGGGAGAGAATCTACCTTTTTCGTAGATGACATGGTATATTAGATGGCGGCGAATGCTGTGGAGGAAAAGCAGAGAAAGGGAGAGGCAGAGTCTTTGCCATTTTAAATAAAGCCTCACTGAGAAGGTGAAATTTGAGAAAAGACCTGAAGGAGGTGAGAAAACAGCCCGGGAAAGACCCTAAGGTAGGAGCATATGTGACATGATTGAGAAGCAGTCAGGAGGCCAGTGTGGCTGGAGCAGAGTGAATAAGGGGAGGAGTAATAGACGATAAGCACAGAGAGGTAGGCAGGGGTTAGATCGTGGGGGGGCTCTGTAGGCCTGTTTTATATACTGAGTGAGGTGGGAAGCCGGCGGGAGAGTAACTTGCTTGGGATTACCCAAGCTAGCATGTGGCACTAGGCTTTCTGTCTCCAAAGCCTATGCTCTGCTGTACTGTTAGGGTAGACACATAGACCAGAACAGGAATGAGATCCCAGAAATAGCCCCATACAAATCTGCCCAAGTGAGTTTTGACAGAGGTATAAAAGCATTTCAGTAGAGGAAGGATCGTCTTTCCAACAAACGGTGCTGGAGCAGTTGGAAGACCATAGGCAAGAAGAGAAACTTTGGGGGTGCCTGGGTGACACAGCGGTTAAGCGTCTGCCTTCAGCTCAGGGCGTGATCCCGGCGTTGTGGGATCGAGCCCCACATCAGGCTCCTCCGCTATGAGCCTGCTTCTTCCTCTCCCACTCCCCCTGCTTGTGTTCCCTCTCTCGCTGGCTGTCTCTATCTCTGTCAAATAAATAAATAAAATCTTAAAAAAAAAAAAGAAAAGAAACTTTGACCTAAACGTCCCACCTTATACAAAACAGAACTCAAAATGGATCACTTATGGATCACTTCAAATATAAAGTGTGTGACTTAAATGTAAAATGTAAAATTATAAAATTCTCAGGAGAAAATAGGAGAACATCTTGGGACCTGGGGCTAGGCAAAGAGTTTTTAGACTTGACACCAAAAGCACAATTCATAAAAAGAAAAATTGATAAATTGGGCCTCATCAAAATTCAAAACTTCTGCTCTTTGAAAGACCTCTTTTATACAAACACACACACACCAAAAAAACCCATCAACATTCACAGCAGCTTTGTTTAGAATAGTCCCAAACTGGAAACAGCCAAGATGTCCTTAATCAGGTGAATGGGCAAACAAACCACTAAGCCTGTGAAATACTACTCAGCAATGAAAAGGAATGAATGGGCAACAACTTGGATGAATCTCCAGGGAATTATGCTGAGTGGGGGGGAAAAGCCAATTCCAAAAGTCTACGTACTATGTGATTCCGTTTGTATAACATTCTGAAAGTGATACAATTCTAGAGACGGAAGACAGATACATGGCCGCCAGGGGGTAGAGATGAGGGGAGGGAAGTAGGCAAGTGTAGTTCTAAGAGGGCAACACGAGGACTCCTTGTGACGATGGAACAGTTCTGTACCTTGACTGCGGCTGTGATACGTGAACCTCCACATGTGACAAAATGGCACAAAACTACGCACACACCCCAGTTAGTTCATGGAAAACTGAAGAAATCTGAGTAAGCTCTGTGGACTGTCTCTATGTCAGCTGACTGGTTTTGATCCTGGAGTACAGTTATACAAGATGCCAACATTGGCAGAGGTGGGGTGACGGATGCACAAGACCTCCCTACGACCTCCTGTGAATTACTTCAAAATGGGAATTTCGAAACAAACCAACCAAAAAAACCCTAGAAGAGACCTTGAGAGATTCTAAACAAAACCTTGGAGTGTTTGATCAAAAAAGTTCAGGGACCTACACTATGACAGTTTAGAAACAACAAGAACACCTTAAAAGATTTACCAGCATTCGTACCTGAAAAATCAATGAGAAGATCAGAACTACTATGATCCGACATTAATAAAGGGGATATTCAAGATGACAATGAGTCCAACATTCTTATTTTACAGATGGGGAAAATGAGGCCCAGAGACAGGAAGCTACCTGTTCAAGGCCATATAGCAAAGGAGAATGGTAGAAATAAAATCCTCTTGGACCCCAGTTTCAGTGAGGATGATAAGGGGCTCAGTGGGGGCAATAGGCCAAGTGCCTTCATCTCCGTAAGCTTCTCTTCCTGAAGCTCTGTAAAATGGCTGGTTATGAGTTCGAGTACCTAGCCCAGTGCCTGGCATATAATTGGTACTCTGTAAACTGTACTTGCCTA
Source organism: Ursus maritimus (assembly GCF_017311325.1). NCBI lineage: Eukaryota > Metazoa > Chordata > Mammalia > Carnivora > Ursidae > Ursus > Ursus maritimus. The sequence continues at coordinate 72,254,512 of NW_024423319.1, forward strand.
ACCCCCTTTTTTGAAAGAGGGGTCACCATGCCTTCAATGCCAGGAGACAACAGAGACAAAGGCTGCAGCCACAGCAAGGAGTCACCCTCACCTTTCTTCCAGTCTTCCCTGAGTTCTAGACCTCTAGTAGACATTGATCCTGGTACCATGCTGGGGGTAGGGCTGAGGGTCACCATGGAGATGACTAGGAAAAGGGGACGAGACTTTTAGTTTCTATGGTGACAGCCTGAGAAGCGGGATGTGATTTGGAAGAAAGGTTGGGGAGCATGCAGTTATTTCCACAGAGATGGGGAGGGGGCTTTCTGAGGCTCATTTAGGGGAATTGGAGAAATGAAGCCTCTCATCTCCATGGCGACGGGGCTGGGGGGAGTGGAGTCACCTAGGGAACTGTGGGAAGTGAAGCTTTCTCTGATGCTAGAGGGCTACTAGGGGTTCACTTAGACCTATTGAAATGTTTTCAGTGTTCTTCCATGTACCACCTAAATTCATCTCTCACGTCACCCGTATGCCTCTGTACTCTGGGAAAGTCTGGACAACTGTATCCACTATTGTCCCTCTCTGAGCTTCTGTGGAGCTCAGTTAAGACACTGTTTATCTTAGTTCTTGGGAAATAAGTGTTATACAAATGGGCATGCAGTAGCCCCTGCTTGCCTTTCATGACCCACGAGTGCAGGCGTTTTGTCTGTCTTGTTCATTCCAGTGCCTTAGAACAGTGTCTTGGACATAGCAGGCATCCAGTACATACACGGTGAATGAATTAATCACCTACCTGTTGTTGCTTTGGACTGTAAGTTCCAAGCATGTCAGAATGGTTCAAACTCCCTTACACATGGTGTCACCATTCAAGACTCAGTTTTGGCATCGTCTCCTTTGAGAGTCCTTCTATGAACCCCCCAGCTAGGCTCCCTTCCTGGGTGTTTCCATCATACCCTCCGTGTGTCACTGTAACAGCACTTACCACATTACACGGAAATCATTTGTTATCTCTCTCTCCTTTACCTTAGCTGTTAGAGCCTCTGGAACAAAGACTATGCATATTTATACCCTGGCAGCTAGCACAGTGGCTGGCACATGATAGGTCCTCAATAAATATTTCACTGAACCAGATGCCTCCCTATTGTTTATGCTAAATCTGCATTCCCCTGGCTGACTATACATTCTCCATAACGTGGACCAGCCTACTGATCCAATCTTCCTTCCTTTTACTTTTAACCCGACCTTTTACATGTTCATGTCCTCTTTTGTTCTTTGCTGGGTCTGTAAAATCCCCCCTCTTCTGTAGTGTAGTGTAGTGGTTAAGAGCTTGAGCTCTGGAATCGGATCTAAATTCAATGAGTTGCGTTCAAATCCCATGATAAGCAAACACTATTGGGCCAGTTACTTTAGCTTGTCTGAGACACAGTTTCCTCTTCTGTAAAACAAGGTTGTAACAACTTCTGGAAGTTGCGAGGATTAACTGAGAAAGTGCATGGAGGGTACTTTGCGTAATCACCTGGCAGAAGTGAGCACTCAGAGAAGGTTAGGCATTATTACATTATGGAACATGATTCTTTTAACATTGAGTCCCCCCAAACAGGTGTGAAGTGCTATAGTGAGGTAAACAAGGACGAATAAGACATTCTCCCTGGTTTCAAGGAGCTCCCAGTCTAGTGAGAGACAGCTGTGGGTAGGGAAAACCATTGTCCCGTACTGTCTATCATAGGGAGATGAGTAAAGTGCTGTTAAGAGCTGAGAGGAGGGTGACTCACCTACAGGTGAAAGATCAGGGAAATGTTTCCTGGAAGAAGGGATCCTTGAGCTAAGTCATGAGTAATGAATAGAAATTTGCCAGGCAGATGAGGGAGAGAGGGGCATTCCAGGCAGAAGGCACAGCCCACATCAATGCACAAAGGCCTAAAAGAGCAGGATAGGTTTGGAGAAGGAGGAGGGAGTCGGCTAAAGGCAGAGCTTAGGTTCCACGGAGGAAGAGACTGAAAAGGATGTCAGCATCAGATCAGAAAGGATCTTGTAAGTCAAGTAGAGTCTGACCTTTAACGTGATGCGGTTTTGAGTAGCTTTGGGGTCCAGAGCTGACGGCCAAGACAGAATTCTTGAGATGTCTTTGGTGCAAAAAGGTAATTTTATTAAAGCGTGGGGACAGGACCCATGGGCAGAAAGCTGCATTACAAGTGTGAGGGGCAACCGCTTGTATACTTGAGACTTGGGGGAAGGTAAGGAAAAAGGGAGGTTTCCAAAAGGACTTTCTCTCTCAAGTATTTGTCAATGGGCTGCAGGTCATAGAGAAATGTAATTTTGTTTACACTCCCCTCTGCCTTAGTTTCCCACATCACTCATGGAGGGGAGGGTGGTGTTAGGGTTCCAGGAAATTGAGTTACGGGTCTCTGAAAGTAAGGCTGTTGATAAGAATGTTTTTGCCTTGTATATCACTAAGACAGTAAATTGATGGAAACTCATGTCCTTCGGGGCTGTGATCTTTATCAGTTAACCGTTTGTTTTTCCTTTCCTTTATTTTTAGGGCAGCCTGAAGTGCCTGAGGAATGTCACACATATCCCACCAGGGGAGTGGGGGGGGTTATGGGATGTCAACTTGTGCTTTGCCCTCAGCTTGCCTTTTGCTCCCTCATCAAAGGGAATGTCCCCCTCAGGGTCAAAGTTATTCCCTCCATTCTTACCAAATCATGATTCAGTTATCTGTTTACAGGTCCCTTCCTTTGAACCATGGGTGCCTTAAGGGCTCAAACCCTGTTTCTTGTCCTTTGAATTCACAGTGCTTATGGCATACAAGGAATGTGGAAAGAGGGAAGGAAGGGGCTTCTGCAAGGTCACACAGCTACTCAGTAGCAGAGGTGGGACTCAAATCCCAGTCTCCAGAGAATTTTTAAGTGCTGAACAACATTCCTAACATTTGGATGTAGAAATAGGAATTGAAATCTTTCATTTAATGCAATCTTCATTGTATTGGAGTTTTTTCTGTCACGGCTTAATAAACTTCTTGCCACTAGTTAGACAAATTCCGATCTCAAAAACTCGGGGAAGGGGCACCTGGCGGGCTCGGTCGGTAGAGGTCGTGAGTTTGAGCCCAATGTTGGGCATAGAGATTACTTAAAAAAAAAAAAAAAAAACTGGGTGAAGGTAGTTTGAACACTAAGGGTAAAGTAAGGATTCCACAAATACTTTTTGGCAAGTTACAGCCTGCTCTTGGCTTTACCCTCTACACAAGTTGATCTCACTTACTGCTGTTGCTGGCATTTCAGGTACAAATATCTGTAGAGTATTACTTGCTCCGGACAAAAAAGCAACTAATCCTCTAAAGCAGACTAAAGAAGGTCTAAGCTGCCAAGCACATCAATTCAGACAGGCAGGAAGAGGTCTACTTTAACTTTTCTCTCAGGAATCACACAATTGGTTTTCCAAGCTAACAAATCTATGTTACGATCCAAACACGGCAAATGAACATCCGTCATGTCTAGCAGGGAGTCACATCAGAGAATACTTGTAAAGTCGTCTCATTTCTACAGTCATGTATAGATTACTTAAAATGCTTTCTACTCTTCTCCTGGATTCTAGTTTCTCCTCATCCCAACTCACTCTATATACTGTTGCTTAGATAAGTGTCTTAGCTGTGTGACCTTGGGCAAGTTACCTAACATCTCACTGTCTCGGTTTCTTTATCAGCTAAATGAGGGGGCCGTGCTTGATTAGTGTTTTTTCTACTGTGTTATTTAGAGCCCCTCGAGCCCCTTAGAGGTACCTTGGTGCCACTGAGCAGGTTGGGGGAAGGGTGGGCCAGAGGCTGAGTTGGAAGGCCTCTGCGTATCCACTTCAAAATGCAGCAGCTGTTTCAGAAATTATGGGCCTGTCTCAAATCTGGTTTGGAAAATGAGTTCTGCTATTACAAAAAGTTTAAGTACCATTATGTTTACATGATTTCCAAGGGCCCTTCTGGCTCCCCTAAACTAGGATTTTTTAATGTGATAAAGTGTTTACACACAGAAATGCAGTAAGCAACTCATTATTACTTTTTTTTCAACCACTTTTTAAGCTGCAATCATCTCAAAATAGGATGCGATGCTATACTTAAAATGACAATTTGAATATGTACTCTGAAGGCAGTTGGCAACTCCCATAAAGACTGTCATTTTGAAAGCCATAGAAAAAGGGCACACAAAGTTTAGGAGCAAATTCAAATTCTGCATATATATATATACATATATTTCTCTTAGGCAACAGCAAATGCGCAGAAACAGATTATCTTTAGTCTCACAATTTTTTACAAGATTTTATTTATTTGAGAGAGAGTGAGAAGGAGCAGGGGCAGAGCGAGAGGGAGAAGCAGACTCCCCGCTGAGCAGGGAGCCCGCCATGGGGCTCAATCCTATGACTCCAGGATCAGAACCTGAGCCAAAGGCAGACGCTTCACCGACTGAGCCACCCAGGCGCCCCTTGTCTCACAATTACTGAGTTTCCAAGTCTCCCCCACAAGTACTTCTTTGTATTCCTGGCCGAGGCTGACCCTGAAAGTTCAGTTTACTAGAGTAATTAGAGGTGCCAGACAAATCAAATAGGTAATTCGCCAGAGCCACCTTTCTTCCTCAGCTTCTAAAGCTGGGGGCTTGCCAGGCGAGGTTTATTAGAATCACCTGGAAAGCTTTTCCAACCTACACTTACACCCTACTCTCCTCTCCCTCCGGCAAAGCACTGTTTTAGCTTGGGGCTTCATCACGTCCCACTTAAAAGGTCCTCTCCATCTTTTTAAATCCTACTCCATCTAAGATTGATGGGTTAAAAACAGTTGAACTTAGAAGCTACTGGCTTTGTCACAACTGGTTGAGCAAGTCACTTAACCTTTCTCGTCTCAGTTTTTTCCTCTGCTTTTTGAGGTCCCCTTCCAGCTTTGAAATTCTGACGCAGATCATGTCTAAGAAGCTTTCTGAAGTACTCTTAGTGTGGAATGACTTGTCATTGCTTAGTTTTCTGACAGCCTATTCAATACAACAGATCCTTTAGTTCTCTACTGTCCTATATTGCCCTCTAGTTGTTTTTACATGAATTTTTTTCTTCTCAACTACAGTTGGTTTAAAATATATTTAGTTTAAAAGCTGATTTTCCAGGTTGGGCAGTGTGCATTTTGCTCTACTTAAATCCCCTAGGACAACTTGGGGTGTGTCCAAAGTTAATCAGTATGTATTTCTATTGATTCGTTCAAAGCAATGACACCCCTTCTGTCAAAGTCTTGGAATTATATTTTTACATCAGTGCTGTCCAGTAGAAATGTAATGTGAACCCGGCATGTTATTTTAAGTTTTCTAGTGCGCACGTTAAAAAAGTGAAAAGACAAAAGTGAAATTAATTTTAATATCTTTAACCCAACATATACAAAATATTAGCACTTTAACACATCAGTGTAAAAATTGAGATTTTTTATATTCTTTTTTTCGTGTGTTCAAAATTGGGTGTGTATTTTCCATTTACAGCACATGTCACCTCAAAGTAGCCACATTCAGGGGTTCAATAGCCCCTGTGGCTAGAGGCTACACTATTGAACAACGCAGTCCTGCACTTTTGAGCTGCCTCCCAACTGATCACTTATTTTTCCATTCTTAGGACACTAAGCACTAGATAAGACCCAGGCACTGGGGTAGCTGGAGGGGTATAAAAATTAATCAGATTCATTCTAGTAAGGGAAATAGCTTGGTATATCACTAGCTCTGATACGCTGTCGTAGGTGCTCTGACAGCCAGCCACAAAAAGTGAAAATTTTCAGTGGCTTGGTAGGGGAGGGGGCTCAAGGAAGATTTCACAAAATAAGTAACTTTGGAGAGGAAGCTGGCTGTGGAGTGACTAGAATTGCAGGTTACCGGAGTGTGTGAGAGACAGGGGTGTTTATGGGCGGGGGGGTGTAGGAGCCGGCCTCAGGGGTGTTTGAGGGAGGGGTGGGTGGGCGGGTGTGATTGTGTGTAGGAGCCGGGCCAAAAGGACATAGGGGTGCAGGGTGTGCGTGGGGGGGGGTGTAGGAGGGATGACGTGAAGGGGAAGAGGGAGGGCGAGGATTGGCTGGGAGAAGCCGGGGGCTCTAGCGGCTGGATGGACGGAAGCCGGAGGGGGGCGCCACTGGCACACTCGCGCGCTGACGACCGAACGCGGGGAGCGGCGTGGCGGCTGGAGCCGCTGGCTGCCCGGCCCCTCAACCGAGGGAGCGCCTCGCCAGGTCAGGCGCGCGCTTGACCGGCCCCCGCAGCGCACCTGCGCCCGCTCTGAATTCAACCTACTCCCGCCGACGCCTAAGCTCAGAGTCCACGGAACTTCCCAGCCCGGCATCAGCGACGAGGAGCGACCTGAAAACACGCAGGGCTGTGCTTGCTTGCTTGCTTTTAGCAGATGCCTACTACTTGTGCTAGGCAGCAGCGGACAAAGATGAGTCTATGGAAACGGTTGCCGGGGCCGGCGACCAGCGGCTCCCGGAAGTCCTTTGGCGCTTTGGTAACAATGGGGCAGCTTGACCAATACGGAGCTCCTTCCGGTTTTTTTCGCGCTTGCGGAGCTCTTCTTTACCAAGTTTGCCTTTGACCCCGGAAGTGAGGTCTTCAGCGTTCCTCCCTCCTCCAAGATGGCAACAGCTGAAGACGAGTTACTGCTGCCGCGGCTCCCCGAACTGTTCGAAACCAGCAAGCAGCTTCTAGACGAAGTGGAAGTAGCGACTGAACCCACCGGTTCCCGAATGATCCAGGAGAAGGTGTTCAAGGGACTCGACCTCCTTAAGAAGGCTGTCGAAATGTTATCGCAGCTCGACCTGTTCAGGTATGGGGGACCGCGTAATAATGGCTGAGAACGGAGGTAATAATGGTTACTAAGGGTGGAGCCATTGAGCCTGGGTGGAGGAAACCCTTTAAAAAGGCCTAGGAGCCTTTTATTCCTACCTCCCACTGCGATCTTATGTACATTGTTTACATTCTCCACCTGCCTTCGAGGTCGTTGATATCCCACGACTCTGCTCCCTGATGTTGGCTGTTTGCATAGGCGTTGGGTGTGAGCGGTCAGCCACTTTCATTCCTCCTGCCTTCTCCCTCCACACACCCACCGCAGCCCTCCCCTCCCACAGGAAGCGAGGGCTACAGTGTGAATGCCCATCCAGGCTTCACAGCCGCCTCTTTGCTCTTTCCAGCCGAAATGAAGATTTGGAAGAGATTGCCTCCACCGACCTGAAGTACCTGATGGTGCCAGCATTTCAAGGAGCACTGACCATGAAACAAGTCAACCCCAGCAAGCGTCTAGATCATTTGCAGCAGGCTCGAGAACACTTTTTAAACTACTTAACTCAGTGCCAGTACTATCATGTGGCAGAGTTTGAGCTGCCTAACGCCAAGAACAACTCAACTGATAATAACACTGCTAGTTCCTCCATGGCCTATCCTAACCTCGTTGCTATGGCATCTCAAAGACAGGCTAAAATAGAGAGGTGGGTTAATAGCTATAATTTGAGGACTGCCTTAATGGCAGTGCTGTTGGGGGGGGCATGTTTTTGGGGACAGGGAGGGGAACAGTGGTGTCTGTCACTCTTTTGGTTCCTATTGAGCATTAGGCCCTGGTGAGAGTCTGCTGTCCTGAGTTTTTCAAGAAGCCACTGCTTTTGTTGAGACAGTCATACCTAACCCAGCCATCTAACCCCTATTACCCCGTGGTTGCCAACAACAGAATGTAGTATAGCATAGTGTCTCCCAATCTTTTCCCACATCACAGCATAGCATTATTCATACGTACAGTGGGGTAGATATCTCTGAAGGGCACAACATCTTGTAGCTATAACCCATTGATGATCCGCTGAGTGAGAAGTTCTGTTCAAACATTAATGGATCGGGTGTGTAGCATCCTGAGCTAATCTTCATCCTAGCACAGCTTCATCCTGTGACCTTGAACAAGTTGCTTACTCTCAGTCTTAAATAACATTTAATGAGTGCTCACAGTGTCTAGGAGGCACTCTAGGCACTGCACATACAAACTGAGTGTGGGTGTTCATATGAGTATGGGTGGTCTCCACCTTGGAGGAGTGTATAGTCTAGTGAGGAGAAGAGGTATAAAAGCAAAGTAGCAGTATAAAATGATGTGATAGAGAAATGCACGGGTACTGTGAGAGCAGAAAGGAGGGACACCTAAGCAAAGAGGGAGCAGGAGAGAGGAGAAGGCTCCCTGGAAGAGGTGACTCCTTAATGAGTTGTGTAAGGATGAATAGGAATATTATCTAGAGGAAGAGGAAAGGAGGGCATTAGCTAGCAGAGGTAATAGTGTTAGTAAAGCCACAGGGGTGTTTAAGAGCACAGTGCTGGGGTGGGGATGTGTGGGTGGGGAACAACTGTAAGTGATTAGATGATGCTAGAACATGAAGGGGGGCTGGTGGAGAGAGGGGAAGAAATGATGTTGAAGACTGTTGTGGGGTCCAGACCAAGGAGAGCTTGGGATGTGAGGAAGGGAGAGGAATAGCCCTGCTGCAAAGAACTTGGGGAGGGATTTGAATCTCAGTTCCACCATCTAATCACTCTCACTTTGGGTAAGTTGCTTAATCTCTTGGTGCCTTCATTTCCCCAGCTGTAAAATTGGATAATAATAGGTCTTTCTTCATAAAGTAGTTTTGAAGATTAAAAGAGAAATACATAAAAAGCACTTAGCACAGTGGCGGATGCAGTATACAAGTATATAAGTATGCCAGGTCAGCTGCTGTTCTGCCTTCCTAGCTGAGTACGGGTTGTGGAGTCAGGGCCTGGGTCTGAGACCCAGCTTTACTTAGAAGTCTTTGGACTTTGCGCAACTCGTTTAACCTATCTGAGCCTCAGGATTCTTCATGTGTGACATCGTGTTCAAAGTAATCAGGGTACTTGTCTTGTAGGCTTAAGAAACATAACATAGAGCACATAAAACAGCGCAGTATCTGGCACAGAGTTAATATTCTGTAAATGTCTTTGCTAGTAGGCCATGCCAAAGAACGTAAACTTCAGTTGGTGACTGGGATCCCCTGGAGGTTTTTGGTTTGGGGGTTTTTTAAGGAGTAATGTGGGTCATACTTGCATTTTGACTAGCACACACTGGCAACAGTTAGGAAGCAGCATGACGGAGTTAGGTCACAGTGATGAGGCCTCACTGCGGCAATGGCAGAAGAGATGAGGGGGATGTATTTATTTAGAAGGGTTGAATCTGCAGAAAACCTGGTGATCGGTTAGTTCTGGGAGGTGGGGTAGACGGAGGCAACAAGGAAGATGTCCATGTTTCTGTCATAGACGCATGGCTTGTGGAACTCATTAAGATGGGGAATAGAATGGAGCGCCTGGGTGGCTCAGTCGTTAAGCATCTGCCTTCGACTCAGGGCGTGATCCCGGAGTCCTGGGATCAAGCCCCGCATCGGGCTCCTCTGCTGGGAGCCTGCTTCTTCCTCTCCCACTCCCCCTGCTTGTGCTCCCTCTCTCGCTGGCTGTCTTTCTGTCAAATAAATACATAAAAAATCTTTAAAAAAAAAAAAAAGATGGGGCATAGAAGGGGAAGAACAAATCGGGATAGGAGAGCAAATGAATCCAGTATTGAGCCATGTTGCATTTAAGGTATCTAGGAGTCCTCCAAGTAGAGGTATCTGGTAGTGTGTAGATCAGAGGAGGGGTCTGGGCTACGGAGCTGAAAATTGATTCATTCATTTGGCAAATATGTATTGAGCCTTTCTTGTGTGCCAGGAACTATTCTAAGTAATGGAGAAGCAGATAAAATCCATGCCCTCATGAAGCTTTTATTTTGGTGAAGGAGACAGACAATAAGCTAGTAAATAATAACGGAATTTCAGATGGTATGGTCTACAAAAGAATAACGAAGTGTAGTTCAGGGTTTGTTTGTGACAGTGAGCAATTTTTGAGGAAACGGGATAGACTGATAGGAAGTGGAATTCAGCATCCTGTCTTTTGTAAGAAGATGGGGCAGCCCATTGGCATGTAACAGGTAATTTAAACAGTGAGTTTGGTATCCAAATAATTATAGTACACCCAAAAACAGGACTAGATGCCAGGGGGTTGTAGAGAAAGACCAGGGAGTGAGCACATCTGGTTGGAGGGATGAGGATGAGGTTTCAGCATGTAATGCATTTGAGATGAGCCTTGAATTGTGCTTAAAAACAGAAATTACAGATTTCCTGAATGTAGAAGTGATAACACTCATCGTAGAAAGTTGGGAAAAAAATATTTTTTAAATCAAAAAGACCTTAATCCTAGCACTCAGAGATGATCCTTGTTAACTTGCTGATGTATTTCCTTCCAGATACATAGTTATTTTAGTTAATACATTTGGAATAATACTGTATATATAGTTTTTTTTTATCCTTTTCGAGCTAACATTATATTGTGAACATTTCCCCATGTCTTTTGAAACCATGATATTTAATGGTTGCATAATATTCCATCCCATAGTTGTACCGTAATTATTCAAACTAATCTTTTATTGTCAAATACTTAGACTATGTATAGGTCGGGGTCTTTTTTATTTGTTTTTGTTTGTCTTTGCTCTTCTAAGTAGTATTAGGAACAGACATTTTTAATGCCTCTGTCACTGTTTCCGTAGGATAGATTTCTAGAAGGACTAGTGACTAGATCAAAGGGTTTGAGTATTTAAGACTCTTGATGGTAGCAACATTGCTTTCCACAATAAGAAAGTTTTAGAATATGTCCCACTGCACTGGTCTTAGATGTTAACACTTAGAGAATCCAGTTAGGAAAACCAAAAAAAAAGGTATCTCATTGTTTTTATTTCCATTTCTTTGGCTAGAAAGCTTGGTCTTTGAACATGTTTTTAAAATGTCTGCCAGACAAGATAATAGTGTTATCTTTATGCTCATGGCTCCCCCATTTACATCACTAGCCCAGACCTTTCCTGACCCTCAGACTCATACTTCCAGCACCCTACATGGATGTTTCACAGGCATCTCAAACTCAACACGGCCTCAATTGAACCCTTCCTTGGCTTCTTCAACCCCCACTGTGCCCCCACACGCGGGTCTTCACTGTCTCCGTGAGTGGCGTCACCATTCACCTAGGTGTTTAAGCCAGCAGCTAGGAGTCAGCCTCAGTTCCTCCCTTCTGACTCTACATATCCGGTCCGCCAACAAGGCCTGCCAGTTCTAGCTACAAAATGAATCTTAGGTCCTGTTTCTCTGGATCTCCACTGTCATACCTCAGTGTAGGCCACTAGCACTTCCCCTGGAAGAGCCAGACCACTAACTACAAGGCCCTGTACGGTCTTTCACCTGCTTGTCTTCAGTCTCACCTTGTCACTAGATTCTAGCCACAGTCACCTTCTCTCAGTCCTTTGCACAGACCCAGCTCCTTCCTTCTACAGTCTTTGTACGTGTTCTCTTTGCATGAAATGCTCTTCATTGTTCTTTCTTCCTGGGCTTTGTCTTTCTCCTCTACTGGAATGTATACTCCTTGAGGGCAGGAGCTGTTTCTCTCTTGTTCACTGTGCTATGCCTCGCACAGGACCTGGCATACAGGAGGTGCTCAGGAAACATTTCTTGTTGACAGGCAGGAGGAACAACAAGAGCAGAAGCCCACGGCGGGGTAACTTGAGGGTATGTACAGGGCATGCAGAGGAGTCTGGTTTGGCAGAAGCTAAGAGTACCATGGTCAGAGGTCTGCAGACGGAAGTGATGTGTGTAGCGTCCTGAAAGGGAAGAAAGAGGCAGAAAGACAAATTAACATGTTATAATAGTACTTCAGCTGGGAAAAGAGATAAAAATGAAGTGACAGCAGTCAAAAGTATTACTTTTGCAAGAAGCATTGATATGATTAGAAAACACACTGTTGACATCCTTGTTTATTTTCTGTAAGTCCTCCCTCCTCCCCCACGCCACGACTTTACGTACTGAGGCCATCCTACATAAAACATCTAAATGGTACATCCTCTCTCAAGGCCCATTTCTTCACGTATCCTCTCTACTCGGATTCCCATCTATGAGAGTGGGAGTCTGGTTAATTAACCTCACCATCGTTCTTGTGACAGAAATAGAGAAGTAGAAGCTGGGTAAGCAATGAGCCTAGTGTTCTACTTACCGAACTTAGATTCTGAAGTGACAACTGGGTGTATGCCCGTAGACAGATGGAAATGTAACTAAAACTTAGGAGACTAGTAGCTAGTGCTAAAACTTCAGGAGCTTTGGTGGGGATGGATTACCGAGGAAAAACATGGAGAGAGAGAAAAAGCCAAGGATAAAATCTTGGGGCAGATTAAGGGAGAAGAAAGAGGAAGGAAAGAGCAATCAGAGGTCAGAGACTCTGCAAGGTGCTTATAGAAGCCTGGGGAAGAGAGAGAGCAAATGTCTTGTACTCTTTGAAACTTCTCCCTGTCCAGCCCTCTCCCAGATACTGTAGCACTTCGTTCAGGTTACTTATCACAGTGTAACTATCAGTCATTCTCTAGACTTGAAATTCCTAAAGGTCAGAGACCTGGACTCATTGCATCTTTGGTACCGTAATTGCATCATTGTATCTTGGGGCCCAACCCAGTAAGTGGATCATAGTAGGTACTTGAGGTATCTCGGGAGGACCAGTTAGAGTGTTTATCAGAAAGATGGAAGCAATGTGGTGTTGCACATAAAGCCTGGACTTTGGAGTCAGATGGGCCTGGCGTGGCCAATCCAGTTTCCTCCACTTAATAGATGGGGCATCACCTAGCCCCTCCTGGCCTCCTTTTTCCCATCCCCTGACAGTATCTGTATTCTGTTGCTGCTTATGAAGTACTTTCATGTGTATTGTTCCATTTGATCCTCTTAACCCCAGGAAGCAGATCTTATCTCCATTTTAGAGCTAAGGATGTGGGTTACGAAAATTTGCTAGTCCAAAGTTACACACCTCCTAAGTGTCCAGGCTACGCCTTAAACTCAGGTCTTCAAATTCCCAGTTCTTTTCACTATAGCACAGAAAAGAGAAGAGTGGTCATTTGAAAGGACAGAACATGGGTTGAGGGAAGGCATTCTCTAGGATAGGGGAAAGGCACCAGTAGAGTGAAAAGTTGTAACTGCTGATGACAGGGTGATTGACAGTGAGAGGCCTGGGAAGATGTGCGTAGGGACAGGATCGACAGCAAAAGTGGAGTGGTAAAGACCTGGCCCTGGTAAAGACAGCGTTAGCTCCTTAAAGATGAGGAAAGGTGAAACTACAGAGATTTTAAGGTAAAGAGGGACGTTGAATTCTGTATCGGTTGGCCATCGGTGAGTGTGATGGTGGCGTGGAATCCACCAAAGATGAACAGAAGGATAGCTGAGCACGAGTGACCACTCAGCCAAAGTTTGATCATTTGAATCTGTTGTTGACTCATTTGGCACAAATTTATAATTCATTAGTTCTCTGCAGCAGCTTGAAAACAGAAAAAGGGAGTGGGGAAAGTTGTCCCGAGTCAGAAGGGTGATAGGCATTGGGGATTCTAAGGTGGTAGGGAGTGTTTCCATGTAATGGCTCACCGTGGGAAATCTAGAACAGTGATGAAAGGCCTAGGACAGTGGTTTTCAGTCTGTTCCTTGGAGCTCTAAGAATCCATCACAGTGCCTGGGTAGGGGGGTTGTTGGGAGCCCTCCTCTGATTTAACTAAGGTGGGTTTTTATCTGCTTATTACTTATTGGACTTCCAAATAAGCTCTCATAAGAAGAAAGGGTTCTTTGGCTAAGCCCAAAAGGTTTCAAAAAATACTGGCCTAAAAAAAAAGCAAGAGTGGAGGAGCCAAAGTTTCAAAGATGACAGGAACGGAAGTCACAGGAGCGAGGAAGTAAAGCAGCAGCCCGTGAGTGCGGTTAGACTGCGAGCGCGCAGAGAATGGGAGAGGAAGCACAGGAACCTTATTCAAAGGACCGTAAATGGACCCAGATTGACCCTGGATTGTATACATTGTAAGGCCCTGGTAGGTTTTTTCCTGCTGTAGGTACATCTAGGAAAGAGGGCGGGGGTAGGAGTGGGACCGGAATTGAATGTTCTCAAGTGATACCTGTAAGAGCGTTCATGAACTAGGAGTTTACCTTTGCGGTGTTTTGCTCAGAGGCTACGGATGGTGGTGCCGTGACGGTGATGGGTAACCACATAGAAACTGTTCCACTTGTTGGGTAAAGGGATCAGAAGAGCCTAAAAGGTCTGTATAATAAAGAATGTCTCCAGACCAGTGGTTCTTGACTTTTCATGGGTCATGGACCTTGTTGATAACCTAATAAAAACAATAGACCTCTCCCAGGCCCAAAAAAAAAAAAAAAAAAAGTAGAATTCTGCATAAAATTTCAGGGACTTCAAGGCCCCCTTCCCCCCAGACTGTCTCCGTGGAGCTCAGGTTAAGAACTCCGGATTTGGGTGAACACCTGCAGAGGAGCGTCTGATTCCGGAGATCTAGATTGGGGTTCCAGCCAGAGGTATTTCAAAAGACTTCTCTTGGAAATTGTGGAACTTTTCCTTGACTCCTGTCTCTCTCTCAAGCCTTTACAGCCAGTAAATCTGTTTTATATTTTAAATACATCCACAGCTCACCATCTCCCTATTTCAAGTCCCTATCTCTCGTCTAGATTGTAGCAATAGCCTCTTAATTGATTTCTCCGCTTCCGTCCTTGCCTCCCCTCCCCCCCAGTCTGCACTCCGCACGACAGCCAGAGTGGCCCATATAAAACAAGTTTTCATGTCACTCTATTCATGTCATGTATTCTATTCAAAAGCCTCCAGTGGCTTTCCTGTCTCAAAATATCATGGTATTTGATATTTGGGGTCTTACAGCCTACAGGGTTCTACAGATTGTAGCTCTGGCTTTCTCCCTCACCTCACTTACTATCATTTCTTCTTCGCTCCATGCCAACCACACTGGCCTACTTTCCGTTTCTCAAACCCTTCAAGCCAGGCTGTCTCCCACTCCGGGACCATCATATTTCTTTTCCCCCCCGAGAACCCTCTTTCAGATACCGGCACGGCTTGCTTCCTGATTGAAGTCTTTGCTCCAACATCACCTCCTCTGATCACCTTGTATGTAATAGCTCTTCTACTTTGGTACCACCGTTCTGCCCACTGTACCTTGCTTTTTGCTGCTTCGTGGCACTTAACTGCCACCCGACTCATCACCTGTTTTTGTCGGCTTCCACCAGAACGAGAGCTTCAGGGGAGCGAGGACTTTCTTGTGTGCACTGCTGGTGTCCGGCCCTGAGGACGGTGCCTGTCACGCAGTAGGTGCTCACGAAGTACTTTCTCAGGGAATGAATGCATCCTGAAGAAGGCAGGCAGCATGGTTGTGAGTCTGTACGTTACATTAGGTGAGTCAGGGGGCGCCTGGCTGGCTCCGTCAGTAGAGCATGTGACTCGTGATCTCAGGGCCATGAGTTCAGGCCCCATGTTGGGTATAAAGCTTACTTTAAAAAAAAAAAGTGATCGTATAAATAAAAGCACTTAGTCTAGCATCTTGTCCTTGAGAAAAATACCCCAAAAAAGAGAGTGTTTCCTTGGTTCAAACAATAGGATTCCCTTAGTAGAAGGAAGAGCCACAAGAGCTAAGGTGGTTTTGCCCAGAAGAGAAGAAGAGATGACCACTTTTTTTAGGCTCTTTCCCAAGGACTTCCTGTGTCAGTGGCAGATAAACAACCCCGAAGACTCTGTGACTCTTTGAAGCTGCAGTTCCCCAGTGGACACCAATGTTAGGTATCCAAGTTAGTAAGGGTCGATGCAATAAAATGGCTGAGGGACTCCCATCTCTAAAGAGGATGGGAGGAGTTGCTCAGATCAGGTCACTTCCGTGTTTTTGTGGCTTTAGAATGTCTTTCGCAGCCCCTGCTGATCCCTTCCTTGCCTTGGCAGTCTTGAGGACTTGCAGCCTTGGTGGCGAGTTCTGGGGTCTAGAACCGGTATTTTTCCAAAGTGGAAACTGGCGGGCGTACTTACTGCCTGGTCACTTGGCAAAGGTAACCCCTTACGGTGGCCTTCTTTGAAGGAATACCTCTTTATTTTTAAGTTCGTGGCTAATGCTTTCGTGTGAAACAGATACAGGCAGAAGAAGGAGATGGAGCATAGGTTGTCTGCACTGAAATCTGCTGTGGAAGGTGGCCAAGCAGATGACGAGCGTGTTCGTGAATATTACCTCCTTCACCTTCGAAGGTGGATTGGTATCAGCTTAGAAGAGATTGAGAGCATTGACCAGGAGATAAAGATCCTGAGAGAAAAAGACTCCATAACAGAGGTAAGCCTGGTCACTGCCTATATAGCTCAAAAAGGGGCTGTCAAGAGATTTGAATGTTCTACAGGAGAGTGATCGAATTTAAAAATCCTTTGAAGTTTGAAGTCTCCATAAAATCATTGTCCTTATTAACCTTAGGGAAGGAAGGCGGAAGGATCCCTAGGGCAGCCTTCTCTCTAGCTTCCAGTAGCGTTCCCCAGCGCTTTCTGACCTGTGACACACTTCGAGCCATGTGTGATTTCGTGACCTAAGTTGGTTCGGGCTGTGGGGAGTCCTGACCGCTGAAGGGAATGCAGAGGAAGGTTGGCCTTTAAAAGCTGTGCTTCACTGTAATAACCAAAGGAGAAGAGGAATGGGATGGGAATGGAGAGGGAAAGTGGGACTGGAGGGAGGAGGGAGAGAAAAAAGTAGAAAGAAGAAGATAAAAGGAATGATCGGGAATATATTTAGGTTGGAGGGAGGAATCCGAATTTAACCTTACACAGTGACGCGCTCTCACCCCCTTAGATCCCCCGAGTATGAGACACAGAAGGACTTTTCCATGCAGAAGATGTTGGGTATCCTGATAAAGAAAACCTGGTGTGACACAGCTTTGGCAGTCTTTGAAAATCATCACCCTGTTTTGCAGCTGCTGCTTCAAAAGATTAGGCTCTGCTGCCACTTCCTCTGTGGTTCAGCATACAAACATGGATTGAGTTGAATTTATCAGCTCACCACAGGCATTTATTTAAGTCCTCAGAGAAATCTCTTCCTAATTTGATTTGTACTAATTATCCCAGGAGCTTAGGCCTCCGGGTAGCATCAACCTCGTTCCTCCTGTTAAAGGATCAAAGAATAAACAGTTAGGATTCTAAGGCCATAAGGCCCCTAGAGCATATCTAGGTGAGTGGCTTGCAGGCATTTTGAGGCTGGACTCTCGTGGGTCCTCCCCTGCCCTGTTTGTCGTCGTTGTTTAATGCTCTCTTATTTGGTACTGGGATTGGCTCTGGAAGTGATGAACCTAGACGCAAGTGAACTCCTTTTCCCTGACCATGCTTTGTTTCAGTATGCCCCCGGATAGCCAAGGTTCCTTCAAACATTTCTATACACCGCTCTATGAAAACTACCAACACATTCTTTCCCCCTTGCCTTTAGGAACACCCTCTTCTAAAAACCTAGGGGTTCTTGACAATTAATTGCATAATTACATTGGAGGGGGGTTTTAGAAGAAGGGTCTTAATAATTCAGCTTTAGCACTGAAGGCCAGGCTGAGGAAAGGGACTTCAAATTCAGCTCAAGGGATTTAGCTGGACCATGGAAAAGCCTTTGGAATCTCCTTCTTTGGAGGGGAAGATTTTAAAGCCAAGTAATTTTTTTACTTTCAGTGAGATGATTTCTGGGAGAGCTTTCTCCTCCTTTTCATTCAGCAGGGTACTCCGGCCTCCTCAGGAGAGCTAAGCGGCCTCCGCCATAAGTATTCTGCTGCTCGCTCTGAGAGACTGAGAAATAGGGAGCAGGCAAAGTTTGAATCTAGGGCTTTTCAAGCACCTGAAGACCTGCATAGTGGGGTAGGCAACATGGCAAAAATGTGCTTCTGATAACTTAATTTCCTTTCCAGGCATCAACTTCTCATTCACCTCGTCAGGACAGACCGCCAATGAAACCCTTCGTTCTCACTCGGAATGTGGCCCAAGCCAAGTAGGTGGTACTAGAAAGTGGGTTGCCTTTGTAGGCCCCCTGCCTTTATGGTTCAGTTGCAGTGCATGAGTAGTGGACAGAATGGGCGTTGTTAAAAGGCCATGTCCTCGCCTGTGGTGGCTGTTCCTTCATCAGAGGGATGGTATCTCTAATACTTTCTGTACATCTCTCTTCATCAGACATTTCCCTCACAAACTCAAGCTTAACAATAGGCCCGAAAGGAAACCAACAAAAATAAATAAATCAGAAAGAGGGAGGGAACCTAATGGAGAATTGCATACTTCACTTGTTTCCCATATTGCCTTCAGCTCCAGTTCTCAAAAGGCCGTATTTGCCTATTTAGGATTTAATTCTGAGTTCTTGAGATGCTTTTCCATAAGGTGGCAGGAAAGTCTCCTTCCTCTGTGTCCCTTTTAGACCCACCAACTAGAAATACCCCTTCCATGCTATCACCACTGCTCTGTGGGACACCGGTCTCTGGGCTTGCGTTCTGGGCGATGACCCTGAGCTACTTACCTTCAAGTGAAAGCTCTTGACCTCAACGCACCTTCCTGAATGCCTCTTTCTACATATCCTCACAGGAGTTTACAGAGCTCCTCAGAAGATGGCTGGGCAGGGGAACAAGGATGAAACAGACACAGGTTTTGTCACTAAAGAGAAGAGGCTTTTTAATAGTGCAATTTAGGTTTCATTTTCTAAATGTAATGTGATTTTTGCAGAGTATTTGGAGCTGGTTACCCAAGTCTGGCATCTATGACGGTGAATGACTGGTATGAGCAGCATCGGAAATACGGAGCATTACCAGATCAAGGCATAGCCAAGACACCACCAGGTATGCAGGGGGAGGAGGAAAATAGTTACACTATTGGTTCCTTGCTCCCTAGCAATTAAATTCAGACCAAGTATTGTTGCCCTTTAGGAGCAGAAGTAATGTGGACAAAGATTCTAGGCAGTATTTCTTACTTTATTTATTATTAAGATAAATAGCAGATGATTCTGGCAGGATGGGGGCAGTGGCTGCCTGATTTTGGAATCCTTTCAGATGTCCTGGCGTTAAAAACAGACTGAGCAGCTAGGGAGCAAAAGCGAAAGTCCCATGGATGGCGGTTCCACCTCTGCTAATGGCAGAGTAGATTGTTTCGAGGCCAGTCCCTCCCACAGATAAAAATTACAGACTGAAGAAATTAAGACAGCTACCCAAAGGACCTAGAGAATGAGTAAGAGCAGACACAGGCTAGAGGGCGGTCAACACGTAGAAGAAGGGAATGGTTGAAATTTCTTGAGGGCAGGGTCTTTGTCTTAACTGTATTCTTGGTGCCCAACTTGGGAATTAGATCATGGTATATACTTGGAGGCATCTTTGGAAGGGAAAGGTGGAGAGGTTGGCTATTATAAAGATGGAAGCAATATGGTATATTAGAAAAAGCATGGACAGACCTGGGGTAACCAGTTATTCCTGCCACTTAATAGATAGGACATCATCTAGCCCCTCTGAGCCTCTGTTTCCTTATCTTGTGTATTATCTCATTTGCTCCTCTTAACAATCCTGTGAAGCAAACATTTCTATCCCCATAATAGGATGAGGAAATGGTGTCTGAGAACTGACTTACACAAAGTCAGCATGGCTAGAAAGTGACCAGGCTAGGATTTGAATTCAGGTCTTAAAATTCCCAATTCCAGGGCTATTTCCACTATAGCACAGAGAAGAGAAAAGTGGTCACTTGGAAGGGTTTCTTGTTTCTTACAGCTTCTCACCCGTTGGCAGTCTGCAGTTATGGTGATAGGTGGGGGTAGGTGAAACTTGGATAGAAACGTACAGTCTTCGGTTAAGAAATGAGAGAAATGAGACGAGATCCCATAAAGGAGAGAACCACGGAGGAGGAGCCCTGATTCTCTATATACACCTCGCCTAAATCTCAGGCTGACACCTAAGCTGTGCATGCCCGGGGTAGTCTCCAAGTGTCCTAGCTAGGGCTAAAATAACTGAATGGAGGATGCAGCTGCTGCCCAATGCAGAGGAAAGAGAATTTAGAATTGTGGTTCTAGACAAACGAACTGCCTGCTAGAATGAAAAATCTGTAGTCTTTAGAGGAACGAAACAGAATTCAGAGTCTCTACAACCTACCATTCGTGAAGTCTGGGATGTAATCCTAAGCCACTATACATACGGGGGAAAGAAAAATAGGAAAATGTGACCTATGCTCAAGAGGAGAAGCAGTCAGTGGAGACCAACCCTGGATGACGCAGATGTTGAAATTCTCGGACAAGGACTTTAAAGCAGCTTATTTGCATGCTCAAGGGCAGAGGGGAAAATATGTTTGTAATGAATGAAAAGAAATCTCAGCAGGTGATGTCTAATATAATTTTATATTTACAAACATACCTGCTTCCCAGAGGCAAGTATTATTTTAGTCCGTGTGGACTGTTGACCCCTCTTGAGATTATAACATACACATTCCTAAATCATTGTGGGTAGACTTTCAATTATCTTAACTTGTTTCTGGACATGTAACGTGTTTATAACCCTCTTAATTTTTAGCAACAATTAGAAAATATCTCCTATTAAAAACACTTCACAAGTTCTCCTTAGTGTCAGCCATTGCTGGCATTCTGTCACTAGAGAATCCAGCGATATCTAGTATGATGCAAGCTTTCAAGATAGCCTGAACATTAAAAAGTTGGCCCACTAGTTGTATCTGATGGATGTAAATCTGCTTCCTAGTTCAGTTTGAGTCAAGAGCTAAAACTGTGATGAACCTAACTGTCTTCTTGGTGGGTAATCATTGAAAATAAAGATTTTATTTTCATGCTTAAAAAAAGAAACTAGGAAAAAGAAATAGCAGCAGCAAAGTAGAAACTATTCACAAAAAAATTCTCAAACTGAAAAATACAGTATCTCCAGTTTGGAAACCCATTAGATGAGCTCAATACCAAATTGACAGTAACAGAAGGAAGTGTCATTTAACTCGAAGATAGATCAGTACCACTGAGGCTGAAAAAAAAAACTGGAAAAAGGTGAACAGAGCTTCTGTGACCTGTGGAATAAGGTAAGAAGTTCTATCATATGTACAATTGAAATACCAGTAGGAAAGGAGAGAGAGAGAGAAGGGGTCAGGAAAAAAAAAATTGAAGAAATGATGGCTGAAATGTTGCCTAAATCAGTGAAACACAAATTTACAGATTCAGAAATCTAATCAAGCCCCAAGCAAGTTAAATACAAAGAAAACCACACATAGGCACATTATGGTCAAACTGCTGAAAACCAAAGAAAAAGAGAAAATCTTGAAAGCAGCCAGGGATAAAGGACACATTACATTTAGAAGAACAATGATATGAGTTGTTTCTGACTACCCATTAGAAACAGTGGGAGCCAGAGACAGCAGAACAACGTCTAGTAAGTGTTGGGGGAGAGGGAGAAGACCTGTCCCCCCAGACTTTTAGACCTAGTGAAAATATCCATCAAAATGAAGGCGTAATTAAGACATTTTCAGATAAAGCTGAAGGAATTCTTCACCAGGAAACTGGCATCATGAGAAATTCTGAAGGGAACGAACTACATATGGCTTCTTCAGGCAAAAATTATAATATCGTCCAGGGGGGATTCTACTGTATGTAGATGTAACATACCTAACAGCCACAGCAAAAATGACAGACTAGGTGGAACCATTTTCTGTGAGATTCTTTTGTTTTATGTAAAGTAGTACGGATTATCTGTTGCTGTGTAACAAATTACAATGTCACAACTTAAAATAATAAACATTTATTGTTTATTTTCTGAGGGTGAGGAATCTAGGATCAATTTCACTGGGTGATTCTGGCTTAGGATCTCTTAAGGGTGTAATCAGGTTGTCAGCTGGGGCAGCAGTCTTCTGAGAGCTTGACTGAGGCTGGAGGATCTGCTTCCAGCTCATTGGCTATTGGCAGGAGGCCTCCCCTTGTGGGTCCCTCCATGGGGTCGCTCACAGCTAGGAGCTTCCTTTCACCCACAGTGAAAGATCTGAGTGAGAATGATCAGGATAGAAGCCCCAGTATCTTTTATAACCTAACATTGGAAGTGATGTACCATGACTTCTGCCATATTCTGTTGGTCACATAGTGTGGGAGGGGACTCCGTAAAAGCATGACTACCAGGAGGCCGAGATAGTTGGGGTCCATCTTTGAGGCTGCCTCCCACATAGTTCAGTATTAACTCTTAAGTAGACTGGAAAGTTAGGAAGGAATATTGTATTACCTAGAGCAACCGCTTAAAAATACTGCATCAAGGGGCGCCTGGGTGGCTCAGTCGATTGAGCATCCAACTCTTGATTTCAGCTCAGGTCATGATTTCAGGGTCATGAGATGGAGGCCTGTGTAGGGTTCACGCCCTCTGCTTGGGACACTCCCTCTCCCTCTGCCCCTCCCCCTGCTCACACCCCTCCCCCAATGAAATTGAATCAAATTAAATAAATAAATAAATAAAATCTTCTAAAAAAATAATACATCAAGAGAATAAGAAGACAAGCCACAGACTGGCAGAAAATATTTACCAAAGACACATCCGATAAAAGACTTTTATCCAGGGGTGCCTGAGTGGCTCGGTTGGTTAAGTGTCTGCCTTCAGGTCAGGTCATGATCCCATGCCCCACATCCGGGTAGTCTGCTCTTCCCTCTACCCTTCCCCCTTGCTTGTGATCTCTCTCTAATAAATAAATAAAATCTTTTTTAAAAAAAGACTCTTATCCAAAACATACAAAGAATTCTTAAAACTGAACAATAAGGAAACAGACACCCCCAATTAAAAAATAGGCAGAAGGCCTGAGTAGACACCTCACCAAAGATCTACAGAAGGCAAATAAGCGTATGAAAAGAAGCTCAACATCGTATGTCATTACGGAATTGCAAACTGAAACAACGATACCACTACACCCATATAAGAATGGCCAAAGTCCCAAACACTGACAACACCAAATGCTGGTGTGGATATGGAGCAACAGGGATTCTCATTCTCTGCTGGTCGGGATGCCAAGTGGTACAGCCACTTTGGAAGACAGTCTCTTACAAAACTAATCGTAACTCTTACCATACAATCCAGCAGTCCTGCTCCTTGATATTTACCCAAATGAGCTGAAAACTGAGGTCTACACAAAAACCTGCACACAGGTGGTTATGGCAGTTTTATTCATGGTTGCCAAACTTTGGAAGCAACCAAGATGTCCTCGGTAGGTTGAATGGATAAAGTGTGGCACATCCAGACAATAGAATAGTATCAGTGCTTTAAAAAAAAAAAAAGCTATCAAGCCATAAGAAAACATGGAAAAAACTTACATACATATTATCTGGAAACAGCAAAACTGGAGAGACAGTAAAGGGCTCAGCAATTGCCAGGGGTTAGAGGAGAAGCAGGGACAAATAGATGGAGCACAGAGGATTTTTAGGGCAGTGAAACCAATCTGTATGATAGTATAATAGCAGATACATGTCATTATACACATTTTTCCAAACCCATAGAATGTACACCACCAAGGAGGAACCCTGTTGTACACTGTGGGCTTTGGACAACACTGATGTGGCAATGTGGGTTTGTTGATTGTAACAAATGTACCACTCTGGTACAGGAGGTTGATAGTGGGGGAAGCTGTTCCTCTGTGGGGGCAGGGAGTATATAGCAACACTGTATTTTCCATTCTGTTTTACTGTGAACCTAAAACTACTCTAAAAAGTGAAGTCCGTTTTAAAAAATAATGCAAAGAGACAAAGCTATACAGTCAATAGAGAAAATAAGAGAGAAGAAAGTAAGAATGAATAGAGAGGCACAAAAAAAAAAAAAATGAGGTGAACAGAAAACCAGTAGCAGAATGGCAGATCCCATTCCAGTCATATCAGTAATTATCCTAAATTGTAAATGGAATAAATGTCCAAATTAGAAATCAGAGATTGATTTCAGGCTCAGCTGCATGCTGTCTACAAGAGATGCATTTTAATTTTAAAAGCACAGATTGGTTGAAAGTGAAAAGATGAAAAAGAATATACCATGCTGACGGTAAGCATAAGAAAGCTGTAGTAGCCATAGTAACATCAGATAAAGTAGACGTCAAGACAGAAGGTGTTACTGGATATAAACAAGGGCATGTCAGACCAATTAAAGGAGCAATTTATCTGGAAGACCTAGCAGTGAGAAACATGTTCATGTCTAATAAGCTTTTTTAAATTACATGAATTAAAAATTGATAGACTTAAATAGAGAAACAGAAATCTCCAGTCATAGTTGGAGAGTGTAATACTTCTCTTTCACTAATTGAAAGAATTCCTAGACAGAAGATCAGTAAGGACGTAGATGATCTGGACACTAGCAGCCACCTTTACCTACATGTGTACAATAGTATATCCGAGAGCCGCAAAGTACACCTTCAAATGCACATGGCACATTGACCAAGTGAGACGATATTCTGGGCCATCAAGGAAGTCTCAGTGAGTTTGAAAGATTGAAATCACGCTAAATATGGTCTCTGACCACAATGGAATTGAATTAGCAATCAGTAACAGCATACCTAGGAAGTCTTCTGGATATTTTTAAATTCAGCGACATCCTTCTACATAACTCACGGGTCAAAGAGAAATCACAAAATGAGAAAGTATCTTTAACCGAATGACAATGAAAATTTGCGGCATGCAACTAAAGCCATGCTGATGGGGAAATGTGTAACTTTCAGGACTTATATTAGGAAGAAGAGAAGGGGAAAGTTAATTACCTACGGGTCTAGCTTAAGAAGTTGGGGAAAACAAGAACAAAATAAACCCAAAGTAAAGCAAGGAAGGGAAACAATAACAGACGTAGACAGTCTAGGGGTGCAGTGGACATGATGCATACAAGTCACACGTAGGTGCGCCCTCGTGACCTGGCAGTTGCACTCCTAAGGTTATACCTAAGCGTAATGAGACCCTACGTCCACAAAAGGCTTGTACAAGAATGTCCATAGCAGCATCATTTGTATTACCCCAAGCTGGACGCTCCTCAAATGCCTGCACATGATGGAATGGATAAAGAAGTCTGGGTGTGTTCGCATAATAAAATACTGTTTAGCAATGAGGTTAAACTACCTCTAGTTCTTGAGCTGTCAGTGGCAGATATAGCAGAACTTTGCAAACGTAATCATGAGTGAGAAAAGCCAGACACAAAAGAACATAGACTCTCAGATTCCATTCGTATGAAGTACACAAACAGGCGAAACTTGTATAGGCTGGTTAAAGGCCAGTATAGTGTTCACCCTTAGTGGGGGATCATGAATGGAACTGGACCTGAGGGGGACTTCTGTGGAGTTAGTGTTTCCATCTGATCAGAGTACTGATTACATAGGTGTGTTCAGACGTGGAAATTCATTGAGCCGTGCTATGTTCGTGTATATGTCTACATGGATATTTAATAACACCAAAGAAACTCACGGGCAACATTTTTCTCTTTTTTTCTTTTTATTAAGATTTTGCTTATTTGAGAGAGAGACAGAGCATAAGCAGGGGGAGGGGCAGAAGGAGAGGGAGAAGCAGACTCCCTGCTGAGCAGGGAGCCCAACTCAGGACTCCATCCCAGGACCCCAGGATCATAACCTGAGCTGAAGGCAGACGCTTAACCAGCTGAGCCCCCCCAGGCGCCCCTCATGGGCAACATTTTCAATAAAGTAGGTCACAATGTATCCCCATGAACTTCAAAATAAAAACAGATAAGGGCAAGTCACTCATAACCACAAGATCAACAAGTGATTGGCATCGGCGTAGGAGAAAGCAGAAAGTGTTGACAGACCCACCTGAGAGACCTGACAAACAGCAGAATTCCAAAACAGCGAACACATTCCCTCCACAGTGTGGCAGTCCAGTTTAAGGACAGCAGTTGAAATGGGAGGAGCTTTGCCCTCCACAAAAACAGGGGTGTACAAGGGACCTGTGGGCAGAGTCTGAAAGAGATGGAGAAGTCCAGTCTTTAGTGAAGTCCTGGAAAGAACCCACCAGATCTTGCTTCCAGGACCAGGGTCCCACACTGAGGGGAAGTTGCTGAGGGTAGAGTTGACATTGAGTAGAACAGGGACCATAAAGAAGAAGGAAAGGGAAGGTTCAGATAAAAGTGGGCGAGAGGACCAGAGCCAGTGAAGCAAGTCATGGTGTTTTTTCACCAGACATAAAAACGGTAGAAGGGAAGCCTCTGGGAAGTTAGAAAAGCCGCCCTGAACCATACTTTCTAAAAGTTCAGGAGAACTTATTCCACGTAAGAATGAACAGCAGATGCTGGTGCTGGTTGCACAGCTCCGAATATACTGAAAGCACTGAACTGTACTAAGTGGGTGGATTTTTATGGAATGTGAAATATGCCTCAATAAAGCTGTGAAAAAAATCAAACACAAAATTACCAAGGTCATATCCCACACAAAATCATTATGGGGGGTGGGGGGGGTCAAAAGCATTCCACAAAGACATGCTCAAAAAACAACAAATCTAAAACATGTACTGTTTTTAAAAATTGGATGAAGTTAATATGTGTACTGCTAAAAATATATATATTGTTTAAAAATTTGTTGGAAGGCATTAAGAAAACTGTGTAAGACAGGAACAAACAATATAAAATAGGATTCATAAAACACAGAAATGTGGGGACAACTTGGGAGAAATAAGAATTATTTCAGAAGTGAAAGCTAAACCAGAAGCTAAACCAGAAGAAAATAAGAATGGGTAAACATTACAGAAAATGCCTGGCTAAGGTAAAAGGGAAAATGTTTAAAATAAAAAAGAAACAAAGATAAACAACTTGAGAAAAAGTGGCAGGTATTAAAGATAGCAAAGAGGATTTGACTTTTGGATAGTAGGATTATCTGCAGAAGAAAACCAAAGCAAGGAAAAAGAATAAATGCTAAAAACTAATGGTAAAGAAACTTTCCTGGAATTAAAAAAAAAAAAGATTTACTTTGATAAAACACACCATGTACCTGAGACCAACCACAAGACACACTGTCATAAAATTACTAGACCTTAAAGAAGAAAATAAAATGCCTCAGACATTTCAGCAAAAACAGCAGATGATTTATAAAGGAAAGAAAGATCACCCTCCAACTTTTGTGACACCAATGCTTTATGCCAGAATAAAACGGAGTAACATATATTTACGGTACTCAAGGGGAGGAATGTGAGCCAAGGACGTGGTACCTGGTAAAAGTGACTGTTAAGTATAAAGGGTACGGACATTTATCAACATACAGGAGCTCAGGAAATATTGTTCCCATGATCGCCTCCGAAGGAATTTGTTAGAGAATGAGCTTCAGACAACCGAAATGATGAGAAAGACATCCACTAAGGACTGGTGGAGAGTACTAGTCACTTGTAGAACTAAGACTAAAGGGGGAGTTAAAAGGGAGGTAATAGAGTATGTAACGTTTATCTGCTCAGTGCTCAGGTAATGTAGATACAGTACAACTGTTTTTAAAAATGGAGAATTGGGGAAAGCATATGCAAGAAAAAAAACTGTTCTCAGTAATTATATAGGTGGGAATGTTAGTGTTATTCCAACACTGTGTGTAATGTGAGATAATATAAGTGAGCAATTAGGCGATTTCTAATTCTATCCTCCTCTGTCTTTGAGAAGTAAGACTTTTAGTGTGGAAAAATACAGATGAAAAAAGTTTAAGTTAGAAATAAAACAAACCGGTAGTGCTGAATAGTAACTCATGAGAAATTGTATTGAGGAGTAAACACACACACAGCTTGTGGTCTTGAAATACCATTCCCATTAAAAGAAACCAGGATGTCTTAGAGAAATCGCTAATTCCAGGTCTGGGGCAGGAAGTAGACAAGATGAGCTGGGAACATCTTGTTACAAAGGAAAGAAATTTTCAAAGATAACTAGGGTTGTAGCAGTAGGACTCCGAAACCAATTTGAAAATGTTTCCACTGGCTTCAAAGAGGGTAATTGTCAATAGCAATGAGCACTTCCAGAGCCCACACCTGGGTTTCTAAAATCATTCTCTGGGTAAAAACAACAACAGGGGGGCGCCTGGGTGGCACAGCGGTTAAGCGTCTGCCTTCGGCTCAGGGCGTGATCCCGGCGTTCTGGGATCGAGCCCCACATCAGGCTCCTCTGCTGGGAGCCTGCTTCTTCCTCTCCCACTCCCCCTGCTTGTGTTCCCTCTCTCGCTGGCTGTCTCTATCTCTGTCAAATAAATAAATAAAAATCTTAAAAAAACAACAACAACAACAACAACAACAGGGGCGCCTGGGTAGCGCAGTCGTTAAAGCGTCTGCCTTCGGCTCAAGGCGTGATCCCGGCGTTCCGGGATCGAGTCCCACATCGGGCTCCTCCGCTGGGAGCCTGCTTCTTCCTCTCTCACTCGCCTGCTGTGTTCCCTCTCTCGCTGGCTGTCTGTCACATAAATAAATAAAATCTTTAAAAATAAATAAATTAAATTAAAAAAAAAAGAAAAGAAAAAACAACAACAACAACCAGGGCCCCTTAGGGAAATGGCTGCTTCTAGGCTGGGGCAGAGAATATACAAGATGAGCCTGAAGCTCCTTTTAGCACTAGAAAATAAAGAAGCACTAAAACAAAAAACAAAGAAGCAATTTAGGTCTGTTAATGGTACACAGGCCAGCTGAAAGAACTCTTGCTGGCCAAAGCGGGAAGAATTCGAGCAGGAAAATAACAGTATTGGATTACAATACAAAAAAATCAAATAAATGTCCATGGGTCTATAGTGAAAGAAATAAATGATCAAATAAATAAATGGAGAAGAGACAAAGCTCCCCTGCAGAAAAATTCTAAATAATGTGTGTATATATTCCCGTCTCAAGGATGTGGAGCATAACTCCTCACCCCTGAAGTGTGGGCTGTTTAGTGACTTGCTTCGAAAGACAACAGTGGAAGGAGTTGGGAACCTTAGAGACACTGCCTTAGTCAGATGATCTAGGTTAACATCAGCAGTGAGAAGTGATGTTGATGGTGTGTTGCCTTGATTTGATGTGATGAGAAAGGCACTTCAACTTTTATGATACTCTCTTCCCAAACCCATAACCCCGGTCTAATTATGAGAAGAACATCAGGCAGCCCTGAATCAAGGAACATTCTGCAAAATACCTGATGAGTACTCCCCCAGACTGCCCAGGTGCTCAGAAACAAGGAATAGCTGAGAAATTGTCACAGCCAAACAGAGATTAAAGAGACAGAGGACCAGATGTACTGTGGCATTCTGGATGGGATCCTGGAACCAAAAAGGATGTTAGGTAAAAGCTCAGGAAAAAAGTAGTATAATAGGGGAAACCGGGTACAGAGAGGAAGGAACTCCTTGCTAACTTCTGTTTTTTCTATTAATTTAAAACTATTCTAAAATTTAGAAGCTTATTTTAAACATATTTTTTAGAAATCATTGCAGTTGGTTAAAACCCATCAAATCCATGAGTCATAATTATATTTAAAAACAAAAATTGTTCCGTTTCAGAGGAGAAGGAACCCATCGATTAGCTTGACAAGTAGTAAATAAAATGAAAGAATCAAGCGTCAATCTTGTCTTTTTTCCCCTGGGCAACTACATAGTAGTAGATGAGGGGAAGCCTGTCTGGAAAAGCGTTGTAAGTAATAAAGAAATGTTAAAATTAGGAGTATCAACTTTTTGAAACCCCCAGAAAATCAGTGAATCCAGGCATTAAGCATCAACAGCTGCTAACATCACAACACATGAGACCCAGATGTTATGCGCCACCTGATGAGGGAACACAGCCCCCGCTAGAGTCCTTCCGAAGGGATCAACCATGAGTCAGATCAGGCATCTGTATCCACTTGCCAGTCTGCAGAAACACGGAAGACCCTGTTGGACTGCAGCACGACTATGCAGTCAGCAAGATCCAGACTTGGGGAAACTCTACAGGTCAAATGCTCCAGTTTTCTTCAACAGATAACTTGTAAGGAAAGAAAGGGGTGGGATTGGAGCCTGTAGATTAGGAGGATATGAAAATATTTGTAAATGAGCAAGACTAACCTTAAAAACATTACGCTAAGTGAAAAAAGTCAGACCCAAAGACCGTATATTGTTTGATTCCATCAATAGGAAATTTCCAGAATAGAGACAGAAGGTAGCCTGCTGACAGCCAGGGGCTAGGGGGAGGGAAGGAATGTGAATCAACAGTACCTGGGCACAAGGGAGCTTTTTGGGGTGATGGAAATTGTTTTTCATTGGCGATGGTCTCACAACTCTGTACTAAAAATCGTTGAGTTAAAAGTACAAATGGACATCTCTGGCATCTACGGATGCACACTTGGGTCATAAAGCTATAATAAACTTCAGGAAGTTACTAATTTAAAGGTTGGTATAGTGGTTACCCTTTGGGGGGGGTCTGATTTGGAAGATGCTCCTGGAGAAGCTTTTGGGATAGGTACAGAAGCTCTGTTTCTTGGCCCAGATGGAGAGTACAAACGTCTAGCGTCTGTGTAAAAACTTAAAAAGTGTGTGTGTGTGTGTGTGTGTATTCCGGTATCTTTTATTTTACAATAAAAATTGTTCTAAAAAAAAGAACACAAAGCTCATAAGCTGTTGGAAGAGATCAGATTCCCACGTTTCATTTTTTCTCATAGTAATGAGAATCTTTCTCATGGGCGAACTCAGGGTAGCGGGGAAATGCTCCTTTACGTCACAAAGGGAAAATAAAATGAATGCAAAAGAGGGACGTGGCAGTTGCTTTAATACCTTTTGGGTGTACACTGCATAACAGGTGCCATTTGGCCTTCAGGCCCTGTTCCAAGCAAGTGTCAAAGAGCACAGATAGTCTTCTAGTACGTTCAGCTGCCCCGTGATTTACAATTTCACACACATGCGCGTGCGCACAGAAATGTGTAGCTATAATAAAGGACCTGGCTGGAGGGGGGAAAGTCACCTGCAGTCCCTCCTTCCTGACGTACCACAAATCATGACATCCTAAATATTTTTTGCTTGAGTCTTTTTGGCTGGCTGGGGTTCTGTTGGGCAGTTGGTGGTTTTGTTTTGTGTGTATGCAGGGGTGGGGGGAGAGGGGCGGTGTTTGGCCTTTTTAGCAAGAAATCTTTCCCAAAATAGAATTCATTCTGCGAATGCAACTTTTCTGGTTTTGCCTTCTTATGCGGATCACTCAGAGCATCATTTCTTTTTTTTTTTTTTTTAAGATTTTATTTATTTATTCGACAGAGATAGAGACAGCCAGCGAGAGAGGGAACACAAGCAGGGGGAGTGGGAGAGGAAGAAGCAGGCTCATAGCGGAGGAGCCTGATGTGGGGCTCGATCCCATAACGCCGGGATCATGCTCTGAGCCGAAGGCAGACGCTTAACCGCTGTGCCACCCCCAGAGCATCATTTCTTAACTATGATTTAACAGGTCATGTATTCAGTACCAGAAGTGTTCTCCGCGATCCTCCTGGCCCTGGGGTGGGCAGGTAGCAGCTGCCTGCCTTGTCCTCACCTTATGTACGCAGTTGTGTTCAGAGTGGCACAAGGCTCCTGACGTTCCGTCAGTTTCTCAGCCCTGCTTTCTCGTTTTTTCCACTCCAGCAGAGCTCAAAGGAAGTACTCAGCAACAGGAAGATCAGGAACAAAAGGAGGAGGATGAGGATGATGAACAAACACTCCACAGAGCTCGGGAGTGGGATGACTGGAAGGACACCCATCCTAGGGGCTACGGCAACCGACAGAACATGGGTTAGCCCCCCCACAGCAAGATGGGACTGCAGGGCTCACATCTGCCCTGCCAAGGAAAGCTGCGCGGTCTTCCCCTCCCTCGGCTTCTGCTTCAGCTGTGTACAACGAAGGCAAAGATGCTTAATCTTGCTTTGCATTCAATAAAGTGTCAAGCAATTAAGTGTGTGTTTGTACCCTAGCTGATGAGCCGGTGTCCTTGTTTGGGCATTCTCCTCATCATGGTGTGTTCCAGTTTCTTAAGTGGAAAAAGTACTGAGAAGTGGCTGTATAATCAATGGCTGTGTGAATTCTCTTTAAAACAAATAAGAATAAAAGTCCCTTCTATTACATGAGCCTGTGCAGAAATTTGGGGATCAGCTGCTTTTTTGGGGGGGTGTCAGCGGTG
This sequence comes from Ursus maritimus, assembly GCF_017311325.1. Lineage (NCBI taxonomy): Eukaryota > Metazoa > Chordata > Mammalia > Carnivora > Ursidae > Ursus > Ursus maritimus. The sequence continues at coordinate 72,286,447 of NW_024423319.1, forward strand.
GGCCCTGAGCTTTCAGGGAGATCCTGGTCATCTCCCTTTGATGTGGGCAATGAATTTTCCAGCATCAGAGCTGCCCAGAGGAGCTGGAGCTTGCTTTCTCCTTCCTGTCCTAGGAATGAGCAGCTGTGCAGTGACCCAACACTGCTTTACAAGGGGCGGGTGCGGAAGCCAGGACTTTCCCTGCCACACAGCACTGTTTTTCGGGAATTGGAGCTGTAAACGAATGAACCATAACATGAACAGAGGTCCTCTCTAGCTAGTGAGCCTCGGCCAGGAGAAAGGAGAGAGAGAGATGAGGGGCCGCGAGAGTCGTCCTTGTGTGTGCAGTGGGGCCGGGACCTTGACTCTCCTGGAACTATTTGCCATAACCCTCAAGGTGAAGAGCAGCTAGGGCTGTGGCCTAGCTCCCAAGCAGGCAGTCAGAAGACCATCCTGGCCCTGCTTGCCTGTGTTGCGCCATAGCCCGCACAGAGAAAGATGGGAGATGGGCCACGGCAGTCATCTGGGGTAGGAAGGTGCTTGCAGCCATGCCGATAACTGGGTGCGGAGGGAGGAGATGGCACAGATGACATGGGAGGGTACCTACTTTCTGTGGTAGAAGTCCTCGGCTCTTGGGTTGATAGCCTAAAAAAGCAGCCATGTGTTGAAACGTGATCCGTGTAGAAAAGACGCTTTTGTTCTATGTGGCTTAGGCACACTTAGGTTTTTGTTTTAAGCTTTTGAGAGAGAGAGAACAAGTAGGGGGGAGGGAGAGGGAGGAGCAGACTCCCTGTTGCAGGGCTCAATCCCAGGACCCCGAGATTGTGGGCTGGGCAGAACGCAGACACCCAACTGACTGAGCCACCCAGGCGCCCCTTAGGTTTTCTTTCAAGAGGAAGATGACGCAGCCTTCCTATTCTAGCCTCTGCAGTCTAGCTTAGGTTTGAACAGGAGACTCAAGTCCCTCTTGTTTACGGGGTGGCAAGTGGAGGGCGGTCAGGCGATGAGTAGGAGGTCGTGTTTAGTGAGAGAGGACAGGAGACTACCAGTAATCTATTTGTATACTGTTTAGTAGAGGACCCCCCTCACCCTCACAGCATAAGCTCCTGAAACTGCTAGAGCACAGATTAAGTTCCCCCAAGGATTTGGGAAGCAAACATTCACTTTTAGCTCTCTTCCAATTACTACCAGGTTTCCTGTCGTGATGGCCTATTTCCTGCCCTTGAAACTCCACCCTGAGTTCATTCTTAAAATGGGCCAGGTTGGGGTTACCCCCTTGGTCCGAGTTCTATTTAAAGATGGGCCTTCCGGAAGATCCAGCTCGATTAAGCCCCCTCACACATTCTTGATTCCTAGGAGGTAGCCTGGACGAGGCGGGTTTGAATCCTGGCTTTACAAATTGCAAGCTGTGTGATCTTGGGCGATACAATTTCTCCAAACTGCTCCTGTTGCCTGCCTGTCAGGGGATGAGCTGCGGCTGGGGGTCTTTCAGTAGTGGCGGCCACTGGAACAGACTGGAGCCGCTTCAAGCTCAGTGATCACGGTCTGTCCCCGAGGAAGGGAAAGGAAAGGGACAGGTATCGGGCCTGGAACCCAGCCCTTCCACATACTGGGAATGCAATGACCCTGCGAAACAGGGAGCATCGTCCCCACTTTACAGGAGAGAAAAACAGGCCCCAGGAAGCTGACTTCCTCAAGTTCATACTAGGAAGCGGGGCTTCTGTCATTTTCCATTTGCTTCCCAGTTGCTTCGTGCTTGCGTGCGTCTTAAAGCTGCTTAAAAGGGAGGCAGCAGCTTTAAAACTCCAAACCCAAACCACCACTTATACATCATTGGAGCTCTGGAAATTCCTTCCTAGCTGACTCACCAAAGTAAAAGGTTACGCCAGCTCCCCCGCCATTTCCCCCTCAGCTGGGGGGTAGGAAGACAGAGGCGGTGAGCCAGCCCATCTTCCTCCATTTTCCTCCGCGGCACCGCAGCCCGAAAAAAGAACCACCTTCTCCGCTCCCACCGCCGCTGGGTCTTTCAGGGTCCTAGAGAGAGCTGGCTTTGGCGGGCTCCCGGCCGGGCGTTCACCAGGTAGTAACACCGCTTCATAGTTTACCAAACGCCCTCCTTCACAAAAGCTGCTTATCTCGTCCTGACAACCTGTCAGGCAGGAGATGCTCTGTTCATTTTATGAGGAAGGAAGCGGGCTCAGGAAAAAAACGGCTCAGCCACGCAGCCAAGAAGTCCACGGTGCAAAACCTCTCAGTGTCGCCAAAATGTTTTTCCTCAGTAGCGCTCCCGGGAGGCCAAATCGATTTTTTAAAGGCGAAGGCCTAGCACTGCCTTTTCGTGCCATTCTGCGGTCGTTTGTCCCTTTCACTCTTGTTCCTCCCAACGTCCCGGTGAGAAAGACAGGGCCGGGGACTGGATGAGCCAATGGCAAGGCCAAGAGGTTGGTGTCAAGGGTCCAGAGTGACCCCAGGCCACCCTGGTCACCCAGGTCACTCGTGTCATTTAAAACAACCTGCAAAGGGGGAACCTTTTGGAACTAAATCCACCTCTCTGTACC
>NW_024423319.1:72288993-72298001 GCF_017311325.1 Ursus maritimus
CCCCCCCCCCCCCCCCCCCCCGAGCTCTACAGTCCTCCCTGCTTACTCTGGGTCTCCAGCTTGCTCGGCAGCACAAGGAGACACATGGCCACCCATCTCCGTTGGACGCTCCAGGGCAAGCTGGTGTTGTTACCATTGTCTCCGGGCCCAAACAGCTCCCTGACACCTGCACATCATTTCCTCACTGTTTGTTTTTAACCCATTCATGGAAGGTGCGGCTTAACCTGGCACAGTTCACTCAGACACCCTAACAAGGAGATGTGGGTTCTGATCCCATCTCTGTCTACCTTTGCCCCTTCCAGATGCAGGCAGCCTCTGCCCCACTTACCTCACAGGCCCAAGAGAGGTGCAGATGAAATCAAATATGTGAACACACTTTGAACAGTTATAAAACGTGGCACAAGAGTGAGGAATAAGGGCGAGCTGTAGGCTGCTGGTAAGCGAGGGGGACAGAGGAGGGGATGCATTTTTTTTTTAATCCAGCGTTTCACAACTGTTTTAACCCCTGCCTCTTCTAACACTTTCTCAATCTATTGTCCATATATCACAACCAGCAAGAGGGTTTGCGAAATACTTTTCTTTGTTTGCTGAAATGACCAGCAAAGGGAGAAAACGATTATGCACCGTGGAAACGGAGAACCAGTTTTTACGTATCTGCTCGCCAGGCCACCTTTGCCAAATGTATACGAACGAATAGTGAGCGAAGTCTTAGATTTCAGCTCCTCGTCCCAAGTGGCAATAAATCCCTCAAAGAGAGTACAACTCCGCAATCCCTGAGGCTAGCCTACTGCTGTGCGATATCACGAAGAGAAATAATGGCTGCTGTGCTATATACTAGGAGACATACCTTCTTTCTAATCCTCACAATCCTCACAACGACAGCCCATGATAACCCCGATTTTGAAATGAGGAAATTGAGGCTGACAGAAGTGATTTCCCAAAGATCACTCAGCCCTAGGGGTGCAGCGAGGCCTGGATTCCAGGTCAGCAGGACTCTGAAGAGCACATCCATCCAGTCCACAGCAGCGCTTCCCCGGGAAGCACGAAGCGCGGTGGACAGAGGAAGGTGGGCAGCAACACCTCAGTGGCAAGCTGCTCTGGGAATAACCCCTCCCCTTTCTCTAGGCTGTTTTGTTTTTAACAAAGCATTGTTTTTTTTTTTAAGATTTTACTAATTTATTTGAGCGAGAGCACAAGTGGGCAGAGCAGCAGAGGGACAGGGAGAAGCAGGCTCCCCACTGAGCAGGGAGCCCAATGCGAGGCTCAATCCCAGGGCTCAATCCCAGAACCCTGGGGTCACAACCTGAGCCAAAGGCAGATGCTTAACGACTGAGCCACCCAGGCACCCCCCCTTCTCTAAGTTTTGAGCAACAATTCCATAGGTTTTGCCCAACAGGCCCTTGGGGGGGGCACATCAGAGACCTGCTGGCTAGGGGGAAACCCCCACTCAGAAACCTCCCCTTCCCGGTGCCCCCACAATCCCTCAACCTGCAGGGAAACACTCCTGCTCCTGATGCCAGGCCCACCTGCTCTCCCCTTCCAGTCGTAGCTGATCATTAATCTTTTTTTCTTTCTTTTTAATTTAAAGATTTATTTATTTTATTTATTTGAGGGGCGGGGAGGAGCAGAGGATGAGTGAGAGAGAGAATCTCCAGCAGGCTCCGTGGAGCCTGACGCGGGGCTTGATCTCAAGACCCCAAGATCATGACCTGAGATGAAATCGAGAGTCAGACTCTTCACCGACTGAGCCACCCGGGCGGCCCTGATCTTTAATCTTTTAAACCCTCTACTCCAGGCTTTTACTTAGGGGCCCCTCCATATTTTTAAGCCAGTCAAAGCCACCCTTGGTCCAAGGCCTTCCTAGACAACTAAAACCAGACCCGGGCCATGAACGCACGAGGCTTGGAGGCCAAGTGCTGGGAGGAGCAGTTGCTGCCTGGACTCTGAGGCCCTTCTTTGCACACTCAGCAGCAGATGCCACCTCTGCTACCCTGGTGCCCTTGGCCCTGGCTCAGAGACATTGAGAGATAAGTCGAATGACCCTTCACCAGCTTTACGTAACCTGTCTTCTCCTTACCTGTCCACCTCCGCCCTGCGTGAGCTCCACCCACCTCCAGCTGCCCAGCACTGGCCCCGACCTTTCTGCTCAGCTCCCAGACCTAGATCTTACCATCCACTACACAGCCCCTCTTGAGGAACACACGTTAACTCAAATTCAACAGCCTTGAGATGAACTCGGTGCACTCCCCACCCCTCTCGCTCCCTCAGAGCTGCTTAGGGTCCCCGGAGCCTGCTTAGCGCTTATCCAGAGAAGCTCCAAGCTCCGCATTGTTTCCGGCTCTTTCCTCCTGACAAAGCAAGCATTCAGTGTTTGCGGAATGAATTACTGAGTGAATGACTCCCATCATGAATCACACTTCTTCATCAGGCAGATTCACAACAATCCAGCCTCTCTCTTTTCATATTCAAACAACTTTACAAAAAAGACAGCCCAGAATCTCTTCACCTTAAAGCAGCAATCATTTCTCTCTCAGACATCCTTTCATCCTATCACTGAAGAGACCACATTTTTACAAAGTGCATTCAATGGAGAGGTCTGCTTTTACAGCTTAGCATATCGTATACTACAGAGTCTGCCTTACAATAATTTTAATGACATTTTAAAAAACATTCTATGTATTTATTTTTTTTGAGCGAGAGCAAGCGTGGGGCCAGGCGGGGGGTGGGGGGGGGGCAGAGGGAGACTGAGAATCTCCCACAGCTCTGAGCTGAGCATGGAGCCTGGGGGCTCCATCCCAGGACCCTGAGACCACGACCCAAGCCGAAACCAAGAGTCTGGACGCTTCACCAACTGAGCCACCCAGGCGCCCCTAATTTTAATGACTTTGAATGACGGCAGATTTGTCTAAAATGTTGCTACATAAGAGCGTACTTAGCCAGCTCCAGATTGTGAGCGTTCGTGTTGTTTCCAAATTTTCCCTGTTTGTTCCTGTATTCATTTAACAAAGGAAATTACCTTATTTTCTGTGTGCACATGAAAGATCCCTAGAGGGAGAAAAGTGTGGGGGTGCTTAGAGGCCAGGAGTGGGAAGGAGAGTTTTCACTGAATTCTTTATAGCCCCTTTTGAATTTTGAATCACATGAATATACTGACTATTCAAAAGAAATATACCAAAAGCTTACCAAGCAGTGCAGCAGAAACTGGGTGGAGGGACGCCTGGATGGCTCGGTCGGTTAAGCGTCTGCCTTCAGCTCAGGTCTTGATCTCAGGGCCTGGAACCGAGCCCCCCCCCCCCCGCATTGGGCTCCCTGTTCAGTGGGGAGTCTGCCCCTTCCCCTCCGCTTGTGCTCTCTCACTGGCTTTCTCTCTCTCTCTCTCTCAAATAAATAAATAAAATCTTTTAAAAAAAAACTGGGTGTAGAGGTGGGGTCTACGATCCCAAACTAACTCCTGATATGCTCTCTCCCCAAAGTAGGCATGTTGTACCTTGGGAACCGAGAGGGGAGAGCAGGGTAGAGAGAACGAGGGTGGGAGTTGGGCTGGTCAGAGACAACTAGGGGCCAAGGCCCAAAAGAGGAAGGGGCACATCTTGTTGGGGAAAGGAGGCTGTATCTACTGGGGTGTGAAAGTGATAGGAAATGAGACTCTCAAGGAAGACAGAAACCGGTGTAGAAAGGGCTCTGGACGCCAGGCTCAGACTTGCTCCCTGAGACCGCGGGAGACTTTGGAGGGTTTAAAACTGGGCAGATGCAAAGAGCTGAGTTTGGCAGCAATCCTCTAGCTGCAGCATGGAGACCAGAAAGGAAGGGAGATCTGCGGGGAGAAGCCTGCTGAAGTCTAGGAGACAGTGACAGTCACCTGAACTAGGGGACGAACCATCCCGGTTTTAGCATTGAACATCCCACGTCCTCAGTCCCTGGAAACAGACATGGTTGGTCACCTTAGCCTGAACCAAGGTCCCAGATGCCACTGTCCCCCAGGGTCTGCCTGCCCTGAGAAGTGATCCAGTGACTCCATGGGATTTTGAAATACCCACCCTGTTCTGCCCTCCCCTCCCCATCCCCCTCCACAGGCACCTCCTCGGAATCACCTGTCCAGGGTCTACTTTCACGAGACTCTAGACCCCCTGACCTCTGGGCGTGAAGAGGTTGGTAAGAAAAACATCCCACTTACAATTTCCAGCCTTCTGTCCTTCTACTCCGCTCCACAAGCCTGAGGCTCCTGTCACACTAAACCAGTCCCTGGTGCCAGAGCAAACCTCCTTCTGTGTCTACTGGGCACCACGGCGGGGGGGATCATATTCCCTACCTTTCTGCCTGCTGGAGCCCATCACAAATACCATCTTCCTACAGCTGAATACCAGTCCCATCGAGCAACTCCCGGGTGTCAGACACTGACTGCCCAAGGAGCTTGACGAACATTACCACTAATCCTCACAGTATAAAGATGATTCGTCCCTTTTTCCAAAGGAGGAAACCGAGACTCAGAGAAGTATCTTGTCCAAGGTCACACAGCTACTAGCAGTCCCCTCTGTCTTCTTTGTAATTCTCTGACAGCCCACATTCTGTACTGATGCTGTGTGCGCTTCTTTGTCTCTCTGCTTGCCCCCCCCATCACACACGCACACATAGTTGTCAACCTAGAACAATACCAGGCTTATGGAAGGACCTCAATAAAAAGGTTGTGAATGAAGGACTATTATGTACCTTCTATAGTACCTCTCCTGGTGCTTGGCATTAAATAGGTTCTCCATAAATACTTTTAACTGAACTGAAATTGCAATCCCTAACCCAATAATAGTATGGCAGAAGGGGAAAGATCAGAAGATGATTCGTGATGGCAAAACCTCAGCTATCCAAACCTCTCCAGAAATGAGTCAATCTGAAGGCTGAGGGGGGGACCTTCGTATCCAGGAAAAAGAATCCTGGGGCTGCTTCTGTCTCTGATCTTCCTTCACTTCCACCATTCTTTCTAGCTCCCCAGTCCCCTCGATCTTCTTTTCCTTCCCCTTTTCTCCTTTCTTTGTTTTTCTGTTGCTCCTTAGAAACTCCTTAGCTTGCCAGCCTATCCCAGATCCCCATTCGTTTTGGTTGGATAAACTAGTTGCGGAATTTTCTAGACGGCCCTTCTTGCCCTTTGTGTCTAGTCCATTTCCCCTCACCGCCACATCCCCTCTTCCAGAAAGCCATCCCTGAACTCCTTGGCTGGTGGGTGCTTCTCTCTTCTGTGCGCCTCACAGTATCCCACAGGCGTCAGTGATTACATCTACCTCACACCCTGGACTGTGAGTTTCTTGAGGTAAGTTAGAATCAAGTCAGCTTTAAATGTTTTACGAATGAAATTGGCAGAAGTATTGCACGGAGCACTGGGTGTTATGAGCAAACAATGAATCATGGAACACTACATCAAAAACTAATGATGTACTGCATGGTGACTAACATAACCTAATTAATAATAATAAAAAAAGAAATAGAAGTTTGCATAATTAAAAAAAAAGAAATTGGCAGAACTTTGTGCTTCTCAGCCACCTTCTTTTTTTTGGTACTGCTTATTGTAAGGCAGGTAGGCTTTTTTTGGTTGCTTGGATGAACTGTAACTGGGAAATCCTGAGTGCTGCCTGTTCAGGGTTTGTCTGCTGGCCTACTTCACTTGTTCCTGCTTCTTCTACATTCCCTGGTATCTCTGATACTTGTCCATGTGGCTGTAGAAAACACCAGCTCGGAAGCATGCTCTCTACTTTGGGGAGAAGAGGGTGGCCAATCAGGGGTTTGGCTCAGGCCTGCCTGTCCATCTTGCTGGAGGAACCAGGAGATCAGATCGCCTTCATTTGTTCCACAAGCATTTACTTGGGTATCTACTCTGTACCTGAGGCCCTGAGCTGGACATTAGGGAGACAGAAATGGAAACCAATCTGTTCTTGCCCTGCCTCCGGTGCCCTGTGTGACATTGAGTCCTTTCTAGGTCTCTTCCATTTACCCATCTGAAAGTGAAGGAGGGTATAGAGCTCATATTTAGGGGGACGTGGAACTCGCAACACTGTGGATCTTGTCGGTGCTGGAGACTCCAGACCTCCACATCTGCGCTTTCCCCTAGAAGACCCACGCCTGCCTCGCTTACCTCTCTCCCTCCTCTCGTGAAAATTCTTAGCAGACGTGCTCCAATACATCCCACCCTGTATGTGGCCAAGTAGCCCCAATAAGCAGGTTGAGAACCCCAGGTAGCTAGGGAAAGAAAAGCAAGAGGAAGTGGACAAATGGGGTGACGTGCTAGGTGGCCATCTAGGGTACATTGGGGAATGAAAGCCCACCCTTGCAACATACCAAGAAAGTTCCCTAAGCTTAACTCTGAAACATCTTAATCTTTTTTTTTTGAGATTTTATTTATTTATTTATTTATTTATTTATTTATTTATCTATCAGAAAGAGAGCACAAGCAGGGGGAGCAGCAGGCAGAGGGAGAAGCAGGCTCCCACGGAACAGGGAGCCCAATGTGGGACTTGATCCCAGGACCCTGGGATCATGACCTGAGCCGAAGGCAGACGCCTAACCGACTAAGCCACCCAGGCACCCCAACTCTGAAACATCTTATTAGTCTAATCAGGGAGCTCTGAACCACAGTGGGGTTTAAGGAGGAAGATAGACTTCTGCTAATCTCCCTGGAAAAGGCTAAGGAATCAATATTTCCTCACACTTGTAGGATACTTGATACCACTTTTGTATTTGATTTTCCTAGCAACCTTTTTGATTACGTTCAAAAGATTTTTTTGAGCACCTTCTATATTCAAGGCCTTATGCTGAGAATACTGGCCTTTTCCTGTAAAACACTTATCACTCATTCAAGTGCATAGATGTTTCTGTCATTTTCTTTTGCTTAATGTCTGTCTCCTCCACTGGACTGTAAGTTCAAAGAAAGCAGAAATCATGTCCATCTTCTTCCCCGCCAAATCTTCAGCACCTACAGCAGTGCCTGGCAAACAGTAGTCACTCAATAGATACTTACAGAAAAAAAAATAATAAATCCAGAGGGCTGGGTCCTGGGGACAGTCTTTAATTTTGTAACGGCGATGTGTAGAAGCAGGCCTCTTAGCCTGAAACATAGTAGATGATCCATAGACATTAACTAAGCTAAACAAATAGTACCAGGAAACACATACACAGTGCCTACCGTGTGCCAGGCATTATGCTAAGCCCTTTACATTCATTCACTCACCTAATCCTCAGAAAAGCCCTATGAAGTAGGTACTATCATTATCCCTGTTTTACAGATGGGGAAACCGAGGCACAGAAGTTCGCCAACTTGTAAGCAGCAGAGCTGAGATTTGAACCCCAGCTACCCAGCTCTCAAATCCATGTCCCTAACCACTACACTGCCTTCCAACAACGAATGCTTGAACCGAGATCTAGAGAGATGGAGCAATTGGCAAAGATGTCACGGGAATAACACGGTGGAGGCGGGCCTGGAGCCTGAGTCTGCTCTCTGTATAATGCTTCGCCCACTCTAGCACATGGTATCTGGCTGCTGGTACAGAGCCCCTGGGAATAGAGGCATCAGGATGGATCTGAGAAGTCTAGACATCTGTGCAGAAAAAGGCCCAGGTTGACTGGGTGGGTCTCCGCAGAAGAGAGCAAGAGCCAGGGAGCAGCCTTTAGGGCAGAAACAAGTATTGTTACCAGGTCTCCTTTCTCAAGCAGGGAAAGGTTGCTTTTCAAAGGGCTTATCTGAGGTCTAAACCATTGTCTTTTCCTGCACTCATTTATCAGGGACTTCCCCACACACAGCCAGAAGCACCCCATGGCCATATCTGCCTCATTGCAATGGAGCACACATGGAGCAAGGCTATATATTAGAGAGATATTAGATTAGATGGGATGATCTGAAACCTGGTGTGTGTAGGAAGCTTGGGGCGGGGCCAGGGCCGACAACAGGGAAGACTGGAATAAAGGTTAGGTCAAGCCTAAAATCTTCAGCAGCTAAAAGGACTCAAAGAGACTAGAGCAAAACACCTATAATCAGCGCAGCCTAAGAGGTGCTGGCATTCTGTTTGGGCTTCTTGGCACAACAGAAGAGCACCAGAGTCATGGCCTTCCTCTCCAGACTAGATCTTCAGGAATGCCTCCAAACCCTGTCTGTTTTGCAGTGGATCCCAGTCTACATATTTTTAGGTGAGTGAATCCCAAGGGCTGGAGAGCACATGGGAACAGGCCAAGAAAGAGGCCAGGAACTCCCAGATGAAGAAGGCTCCAAAGATTATTTGGTTGGTCCCATCTTTATGGGAAGGACTGTGCCTCCCCACGCAGAGAGAGGGGGCTACTGTTGAGTTTATTAGATTTCTCTCTTTGCAATGGAGGGGCACAAGGGCCACGAGTGAGGCTGTGGGCACTCTGGTTTAAAGATCACCACAACCTTCTCAGGACTGCCCCCTCTTTTTTATTTCAAGTCTTCATTTAAATCCCAGTTAGTTAGCACAGAGGGTAATATTAATTTCAGGAGTAGAATTTAGTGATTCGTCACTTACATGACACCCAGTGCTCATCCCAACAAATGCCCTCCTTAATACCCATCACCCATTTAGCCCATCCCCCTGCCCACCCCCTCTGAACTAGCTGAAAAGAGTCCTATTCAGGGATGGGGGCGGAGGTGGTGGTGGCTTGCAGAGCTGGTGTTACTAGGTAGGCAGAGGTGATTTTCCAGTATAAAACTTTGCTGAGAAAATTCTGGGAAGTCTGGAAGTTGTCTGAGTGACTCATTAGACAGAATTTTAATAAAGGGCCAGTTGTGCAGTGGACTCAAAGCATGGCAATTACCGGTGCTGGGCAAACGGGTTGAGAACTCTCCGCCAGAAGCCAGGACTTCGTGGACAATTACAAGGACCAAGCTTGGAAACCGGATGGGGAGAAATGCCATCCTGAGCACAGCCAATGCCAATCTTTGGGAGGCTATATCATCCCTTAGAGCAGAGAGTCTTAATCAAAGACCTATAGACCTAGAACTTGAGCTGGGGGGGGGG